>NC_088778.1:32553289-33153289 GCF_954871325.1 Gordionus sp. m RMFG-2023 | reverse complement strand
TAATGACAAAAACGAGAATAAACATGCGCAGAAGTCGAGTAGATCAGTGGCCACTAAAGCAAAAGCCAATGCTACTTTTTAGATGAAAAATATAAAGTTTGGCTTATTTAAATTACGAATATTATATAAATATCCAGATTAGACATATTTTTAATCATATTTAATTTTTTTTAATAAACGCAATGTGTGTACGTTAAAGGTATAAATTTGATAGCTAAATAATATATTATTAATAATAACATGTCCCAATTCTCCATTTTATACTGGCCTTTGACACGATTTTTCCCGAGCTTATATTGAAATTTGCAAACTCTGAATTAGTATTCAAAATATCCTATATTATCATTTATTATGCATTTACACTAATACTAGCATATAAATATTAAGTAAAACAATAAAAGACATTTGGTAAGTAATAGATAATTTTTTTTTATATATAAAATATTTGTCTACATTATATTATTTTATATTTGCGATTGCAGAATATAATAAAATTTTGCAAGTAAAGAATTACAAAAGTGATTAAAAGAAATTTTCCTTTTTCCTTCTGTAGTGATTAGCTACCGAATACGGGGATGGATACCTAAGAATCATCAATCCGGATTACGTGGTTTTCGGAGATAGAATGAAGTTCTAGAATGATGGCCGGTGTTATGGATTTATATTATTGATTATGATGTTGTTATCGGAATTTATATGAATAATATTATTTGGACAAATGGTTTATTTGATTCCAATAAAGAAACAAAATAAAAGGGATCTGAATAAGGAAAACAAAAAATAGTGAACTTAAATGATTGTCTGAATTTTGAAAATGGTGTATAGAGGCGACTTTGAAACCGGCTTATGCGATTCATTGAGCGGCTCATATAGTCATAATTTTACGACTCGAAATCGATTTCAGAGTGGCAAAACCAAACTTTTTATCGACACTACATTCCACTATGCTCATGTAAGACGTTGAGAAATTGCAATTATAAAATTGATAATTACTAAGTGGAAATATCGCGGCCGAAGGGGGCGGAATATTTATAGAGGTAGGTAGAGGTTTTTGAGTGGGGTGGCCTGTCTCCAATAAAGTTTCTGTTCTGTAGACGCTGGTCACTAAGATTTTTAAATTTAAATATTTTTAGGGAATAAAATTTCATTCAATTTTTATAAGAACAATTTTTTGTTAAATGATAAGCCTTGAATAACCATATTTAAAGTTTCATTTATGATTGAATTATTTGTATTAAAAAACCTGGCTGTGAACCCTAACCCTAGATATTTTACTGCGAACCCTGGGCCCACATGAACCCTAACTCGGTTAAAAGATATTTCACGAACCCTTTTAGAATGAGGGAGTTCACAACGCTGGCAAAAAAAAATGATATTTATTTTTCTAAAAAAAAAATCGTAGCTTTTGTAAAAATCATAGAAATGTTGGTAACATAAGAAAAGAATACGAAATTTTATATTATTTTGTCTTCTTAATAGATAGAGGGTCGGGATCCAGGCTGAGCAAAATAAAATTTCAAACCTGGGTAATTCGCACAAAAGAGCTGACTGAACCTATATCTTTTGAATTAGCTTAGAAATAAGAAACGTTGTATTTTTCCTTCATAAAAGCCAGGAAAAATAATTCACAAACTGAACCAAAAAAAAAACATTTTAAAAATTCCAAGGACGAGATTAGACTGATTTCTAATTCCCATGTTATTTAAAGGTATTCTAAAAAAGCACCCAAGCCATTTTTTTTGGATCAGGTTATACTCAGACCTATTTCTAAAATGAGTTTGGATTGGACCAAAAAAATCTTTGAAACAAGTTATATTAAATTGGCAAGACAAAATATTCAAGTCAAATCTGAACCCAAAAAATTGTATAAGACCAGACATGTGCTACTATATATATATATATAATACTTTTATTTTATAGTAAAATTAAATTATATACATGACTATAATAAGTAACGTTATAAACATCATGATATAATGTTTGTAAAATGTAACTCAAATTATTTACTGGAGCCAACATGTTCGCAAAATTATTTATTGTGTATAAAAATAAAATTACAACTTTAATAAATTAAGAATAAAAATTTTTCAAATTAAGTACATCATAACACATCGATTACGTATCACGCAACACGTCAGTCATCTAACATCTGATTCATTCGCGGTGTATCAAAACGAAAAGCCCTAAGGTGCCTAGCAAAACGTACTAAAATAAAAATATATTTTGCAGAGTTTGAATAATTCTCAACAAAAAAAATATTTGGAGATCAAAAATATTTGATGATTCTAGAGAATTTCAAACTGATATTTTCAGGGTTGCACCATATAAAACATGTCCATTATAGTGCACACAAATTGAGCGTTTACGCTTTGCCCTAATTTATAAGTAAAAAAAGGTAACGCGTCCCTTGTTTAAATGGAGGTTGTTTTTTTAAATTAATATCCGTCGATTAAAAATTTTAAATAAGTTCTAAACAAAAATAAAAGGGATTTGTCTTTGAAAATTATATTATCGTCTGCCTTCTTATTTCTTTAATTTTCTAAATATTCCTTTTTTAAGGATTATAAGTAAGTTTATTTAGATTACATTTTTATATAATATTACAAAAGAAAAAAGTAGTGAAAACAAACCTATTTACGTTTTTTAAATGATTTCTAACGCCAAACGGTAATTTTACCAATTTTCACGAGGCAATTTGAAATGCATTAGTTGCGCTTGCAACGCATGCGCACTGTTAGACAATTTTTTTTTAAAAAATCAAATTGGCTGATATATTTTAATAATATAAAAGGTAAAATATTTTTTATTTTATTATGCAACTAATTTTTCCTTTAACATAATAAGTCTTCATAACTTGACATAAAGAAAGTGCGATGGAAGGCACAGGGTTTGGCACTAATGTGAATACTCGTAATTTTAAAATACTAAATACAAATATTATTTTTGTATCAGTTCAAAAAACATCTTCGAAAAATAATTTTTAATGATTTCAAGCCGTATCAAATAAATTTTTTTTTTACTAGGCAATTTTAATATTTATATTTAAAAATTTATTTTTTTTCTAGAAGTTTTTTTTCGAAAATTAGCCCAAGCACGAGAAGACGCCACTTCTGAGCCATATTTTAATATTTTTTTAAATTTACCCTGGCCGAGCCTAAAACTTTTTTTAAAAAAGATATCTGGGCCAGGCCATATATTTTAAAACCAAATATTTGAAATCGCCATTATTAGCTGTAAATATCAAAAATAAATAAAATATATTTTTAAAAAAATCCGAGCCAGGCCTGAAAAAACCCCAAGCCAGGTCTGAAAAAACCTCAAGCCGGGCCGTGAGAAAAAAATCCGAGCCAGGTTGGGCCGTACAAATGGTATCTCTGCAGGTCTCTGGGGGGTTTTTTTTTTATTAAGAAAGAATTTATATATAAAAATTTATAAAAATCATGGGAGTTTATATTAAAAACTTTGGTATGTAACTTTGGATGTTGTAATAATATTCTTATCAAAAAACAACTTTAAATTTTTATTTTTTATTATGTCAGAAATAGGGGTGTACCGATACCACTTTTTGGAGGCCGATCCGATCCGATATTCCAGACTTTAAATTGATATCGGCCGATAACCGATCCGATATTATATCTAATTTTGTATTTTGTAAAGATACTAATGGTTTTAATTTTGTAATATACTTTTTATCAGTATAACATCTATAATTTAATTATACCATAACTTATGTCATTTAAATATATTATAATGATCAGTTATAGTTTATATTCAATTCTATTGCAATTTTAAAAGTATATAAAATATTTTTATTGTTAAATCACTTTTATATAATAAGTAACAACAAGTAATAAACAAATATATTATGAAATTTAAAAAATATTTAAAATAATATTTAACATTAATATATAGAAGATTTCTTTTTAGAAATATCAAAATTTCCAATTTATCAGAAATCAGCATGCGGCGATGGTAACTGTCAATGTCAATAGTTTCACTAAAAACAGATTTCGCACACTTTTATAAACAGAATGCGCAAAAAAATAACAATATGGCAGAATGTTTATTAATTAATATTATTATTAAAAAAATTTTAACATTTTATTTTTGTTATAAACGCCATTTTATATCAAATAGGATCGGATCGGCAAATTTTATAATATTGACCGATAACCGATATTTTATAATAGGTGAAATATCGGCCCGATACGATCCGATAAAAAATATCGGTACATCCCTAGTCAGAAATATGGAAAAATTTCAATTTATTCTTAACAGATAAAGATACTTTCGCAAATGTGTTATTTGCAATGCCCTAATGGAAAAAAAAATCTATTTAATTCAAAAAAAAATTTATTTAAGCTTTTGGAGAAATATTATTGTTTTTCTATAACGTATAAAAAAAGATATTTTAACGGTGATGTTAAACGGCTCGTTTTGAGCCTATTTTTAAAAACGGTTAGAGAAGGGAAGGATGGAAGGTAGGAAGGAAGGTAAGGAAGGAAGTAAGGAAGGAAGGAAGGAAGGAAGGAAGGAAGGAAGGAAGGAAGGAAGGAAGGAAGGAAGGAAGGAAGGAGAAGAACGAAAGAATCAATATTTTCGGCAGAAAAAGATTGCCTAAACCTCGAGATTTCGAGAGTATATGTCTAGACCTTTGTTCCTTCTACGAGCAAAATCTTCAGGCTTGCGTAATATTTTTCTGGATGTAATATTGAGTTAGCCGTTTTTAAAAATCGGCTCAAAACGAGCCGATTAATTATACTAATTTTATAAATACAAGCCTTTATCTACAAGTTAATTTGGAGGTAAGACATATTTTTAAAATTTAATAAAAGCTCAACTCTTTTTTATTTGATCTTAAAAATGGGGGATTAGTGAATGTTCTGGCTAAAATGCTTTTAAAAAAATTTTTATATAGGTTTTTACATTATATAAAATAATGAATGTGTTGGTGGTATGAAGGCCATTTGGGATAAATATCGGATTTGTGCTCCCGTAATCATCATGTTTGAATATAAATTAGGGTTAAAAAAAAATAATTGTATCATTTACTAAGCACATATCAGAGACCAGTAGAGGAACCATTTTCACGGGCTGGCTTTTTGTTAAAAATATCTTTGGGTCAGCCCAAGTCGGATTTTTTTTGGCCACAGACCGTTTTATATTTTTAGGCCACGCATGGATATTTTTAAAAATATTTTTATAGCTATAATGGCAATATAAAATATTAGGTTTTGACATATAAGACCCCAGCCTGGGTATTTTCTTTTAAAAAAAATTCAGGCCCAGCACGGGTGTAACAGGAGATCCAGGTCTCTGGTATATATAAATCTTATTTATATAAATAAAAAAGATTATCATGTTATCAATCTCATTCTTACCTTAAGCTGTGGGTAATCATTCATCCATATTGTAACCATGCCAATATAAGGTGCAAATCTAGTAGTTTTTAATTGTTAAAAAAATAAAATATATATATATATATTTAATTTGAAATTTCAAAAATAACTATTAACTCAAGTATCATTATGGGAATGAAAGTGAGGTTGTTTAAATTGTTATTTTCTATTTTAAGGGATGTAATATTTCTCTATAAATAATTTTTTATCAAGAATATTTAAAGTAATGCGAAATAAGATTTAATATTTAAAAAAATGGATAAAGTAATCAACATATTTTAATTTGTTAATATAAACATACCCTTTGGCTCGGCCAATAACATCTTTCTGCATTAACCAAAGTTGACCAGGTGCATATAACCCCCTATCATCTACCTGATTGTTATCACCTTTAGTCAAAAATTTCAAAGTTCCATTTGCTCTATGTAGTTTCATAAAATCATGATTAAAAGTGAAAAGATATTATCAATTGTATATATCTTACAGTTGAGGCCAGCCTAACATGTAGGCCATGAAAAATTATTTTTAGGCCAGGTAAAGAAGTAGGGTGATAAATATTTTCTAGGCCAGGCTATCATTTCACAATTAATTATTCTATGTCCGATTCCTTCATAGCATTTTTCTGGAATAGATGATTTGTGCCAAAATTATTTTATAGGCCAGGTAAGGCAGAAATAATTATGAGACTAAAAAATGTTAAAATATGTCCTATATTTTTATTGAATCAAAATCTTATAGACAATTTAAATTATTATTATAGGATCTTTTAAACTTAGATTAATAAAAAAATGTTAACTATTTATTGTGATTTATCTAAAAAAATTAATATATTAATTGAAAATTTATTTAAAATGTGTATTAATTAGAGATGTGCAAATCCTGGCCTGCTTTGACCAATTAAGAATTTTTACACAAGTTGCGTATTAATTAGAGATCTACAAATCCTGGCCTGCTTAGACTAATTAATAATTTTTACATAAGTTGCTATGCCCAATCAGTTATATATATTTTTTTAAATTTACCAGGCCTTGCCTATAAAATTTGCAAAACATCTACCCTGGCCTGCTATATTATTTTTATAAAAATTTTCTGGCCACCAGATTTTTAATATCTATATTTAATTATTTCCTAATCTCAATAAAAGCCCTTATATATCTCCTCAATGGCTATTTATTTCTGTCTAAAACATAAATCTATTTCTGATTAAGATTTGATAAGTTTTAAATCCTTACATGTTTTTTTGAAGCAAATCATTAACTGATAATATAAACAATTATTCTTATTTATAAAAATACTTTTCATGGACTTTAATGCATCTATGAACAATTGGTATCTCTCTACCTTCAATCCTAAATACTGTTATGTCACCAACTCTTATTGGTTTATCTTTGTCGTGAGTTAAAAAGAGTAGATCACCTCGATGAAATGCTGGCTCCATAGACCCACTAATAAAATGTAATGAAACACTAACTAAAAACTTAAATCAAACCTTAAAACAACAACTATAGGGCTTTCACTTCCAGTTAAAACCATTAGGCCTTTCCATATCATCAACGCTGAAGATACAATTGTCCCAAAATTTAGTATTTGATAAATAATCTATTTAGGAATAATCATAGTCAAATTAAAGCTAATTTTACTTGTCTTATGTTCATTCGTCTAACCTCATCAAAACAACTCATTGATGAAAGCATCGTGTATTTTTTTTTGAAACACGTTAGGATGGTTAAAGCTCCTCTATAAAAAACATAACAAACTTATTAATTAAATTTTAAATATAAATAAAGATTCTTAACCATTGATTAAACCCTTAAAGAATTCAGGAATTCCAATTAAAACAAGTAATAAAATAGTTTATCAATTGTTAAAAATAGTGCCTCAAGCCAAAACCAATACTGACATATATATAGATAAGATCGAAAAATGTAAATAGGTCCATCGAGCGTTGATTTCAGTTATGGGATGCAAAATGAAATTAAAAAACTGAACACCGACCGAGAAATAAAATAAGGACCTGTTCATGATAAATTTTGGCCTTGTGGGCATTGACATAATCGAAAAATATTTATTTCCTGAAACTATTCCAACAAAGATAAGAAGTGTCTCACTACATATTTATGAGCAGAATAAAACCATCTTTGACAGTCGATTAAACTTTATAAGGTTAATTTGGAATGACAATGAACCAATTGGAGAGTTCGCCAATAAGATCAAAATAACTACAAAAGCATGTTATTTTACGCAGACAAAAGTTGGCGGCCGGTTAAGAGTTCAGTTGGTTGCGTGTATAGATCTGCTGGGTTTCGAAATTGAACTTGGGGCTAAATATCCGTTAGCATTGGATAGGAACAAAAAACCCCTGACGTTTCAGTTTGTCCTAAATATGTCCGCGGCAACGGAAAGAGCTTAGAATGAAATGGTTATTAAGATGGACCGTGTGAGTGTAATCTATATTAATAAATTCGTGATAAAAATACCTACCTATCAAATTTTTTTTGTTTACGTTTTCTCTTTAAACATTTTTTTAAAAATATATATTTTTAAATATCAAGATCTACCTTATTGAAAATCTTTTGAATTCAAAAAGAAAATAATCTTATAAGTAAAAAATATCTCAAATATATAATGACGTTAAATATCTTTCTATATAAATTTGTTCATAATAAATAAGATTATTCTTTAATATTTATATATTTATATAACCTAGCTTTGTAAAATTCTTTAAAATAATATTATTAAAATATTACTTTACAATAAAAATAATAAAATTCTAATAAAAGGGCTTATTAATTTATATTTGCAATTTATTAATAAATTCTGTAGACCACAATTGTAAATTATTTTACCCAAATAACTACACTTTTTTTTATTTTTTATATGTGACAAAATGAGCATTAACGCCTTATGATTGCGATAATTATTATGAGAATTTATGGCTAGTATTAAAGGTAAATTAAGATTATAATATATTTAATTAGAATATTCGCTGATTTTAACATTTACTATCGGAACCATAGTGTAATTATATATTTTAAATAATAAATAACTATTATATTATAGTTTAATACTTTTGGCGTTTTTTGGATCTATTGGTTTGACATTTATAATACTTGCCTGTGCTTTGCAGCAATTTAAGTGATAAATATTTATAGGAATTATCATTTCCTTTTTTAAATAGCAATTGGTATCCTTTATTTGTCTTATTATTTCACACCTTAACTTTCTTGTTATATATATTAACACAACGCAATTCTGATGATTTATTTACTGGATCTGGAACATCAAATATATTCCATGAAGTTTGCTGGTTTTTGCTAGCAGGCTCTATTGTTTCATCATTTGCATTACCTCTTGTGTTAGCTGGATCCCCTATTCTTAACCCTGTGGTAAGTGTTTGTTTGATAATTTGTTATAAATATAATTTAAAATTTTTTGTAATATTATGTTGCTAGATGATTTTAATGCTTATTTGTTTCTATGATTTTTTAAAAAGATAAAATGGGGCGCTTGTGGTCTTACACTTGTTGGAAATATCCTTATATTTTTCACAATTTTTGCCTATTTTAAAGTATTTGGCAATGAAGATTTCAATTATTTGGCTTGGTGAGGATATGCTGAGAATGATATTTAAATGACTTGTAATTTAGCATTTTTTTTATAGTCAAATATTTTTTAATGTCATTTTTAGATAATATTTTTTACCAATTTTTTGTAAAAAAACGATTTTAGATATTATTACAGCATTGTGCATGCATTCTTCCTGACTATATTTTCATGTAATAAATTCTCATAAATGCTTTAGGCTCATGTTTATTTTATTTAATAAATTTTGTAAAATAATTATAGTAGTATATTTTAGTAACATAGTTCTTGATCTTTTATTACTAGATCCACATTTTATTCTATTAGCTTTCCCCAAATATCATTTTTTTACTAATTTTTTGGTTCACGTATTAAATTGCTAACAAAAATCGCTAAAAATTGGGAACCTGGCTATATCTCTTAGAAAATTTTTAAAGTAAATTTGAAATTAATATTAATAGATACTAGGGGACTAAACACCTGTATTTAAATTGGAAATTTAAAAAAAAATTGCTAAAATGGAAGAATATCATCCAAAATCCCAGTTTTGGGGGAATCAAATTGGGAATTTGGATGATATTTATTCCATTTTATCGATTTTTTTTAAAATTTCTAATTTAAATACAAGTATTTAATCCCCTAGTATTTATTAATATTAATTTACTTTAAAAATTTTCTAGAAGATATAAGCCAAGTTTCCAATTTTTAGCGATATAGAACCTATCCCAATTTTTTTTGTTGAGTGTAGTTTAGATTCATTTATCAAATTTCTATTAACTTAACTCTCTCATTTATTAAATGATATAATATAAAAAAATACAACAAAATATAAAAGTATTATAAATTTAATGACTATCTCTGAGTTTCTATAATCTATCCCATCATGAATTTTTTTTATATAAACTAAATATAATAATTATCAAAAATAATTAAATACAAATTGGTACATATTTTACTACAATACTTTTTAAATATTATTTATACTTATTTTAGCTGTTTGAATAAGTGCATCATTTTAGTGGTCTTTCCCATGCTTAAGAAAGAGTTATTTTAATATTAGGTTTTTTTTTCATCAATTTATTTGATTTTTTATTTGTAACTTTAACAAACAATATTATACTCCAAAATAACTATTATTATTTTTAAAACCTAAATTTCGTAACAAATCTTAAATTATAAGATTTTGTCAATAAAATATTTAAAATCAAAAAATTATTTTCCAGCTTTTATGCTCGTTTCTATATTTGGATTAGACTAGGCCAAAAGAGGAAAATATTTTTTTCCACTACTTAAGCCGAAGAAGCTGCTCCACCAAATAAATTGAAGATCATAATAATTTCTATATTATCACCAAAAAAACATTCTTTTTAGGATCTGCGTTACCCACGATTTAAGATTATTTGATAAGCAAAAACATTATCCAAACGTTTCTTATTTTGTTTTATTTTTAAATTTAAATTATTAATGCCAGGTGTACCATTCATTGTTACACTCAATCTTATATGTATGATTATTTATTTTTTTTGCAATATATTCAAGGATTTTTTTTGTCTAACATTAGTATCTTTAAAAGATCTTTCTGACTTTCTTGGTGAAAATATTTTAACTACATTTTTATTTTTTACAAATTTTATATAGTATTGGCCATTGATTTAAATATTCTCGGACACCATCTATTAGTTTATTCAATCTATCCTCACTAGAGATTAGAGCTCTAAATATGTGCGTGGATTAAGCATAGTAGCGCATTATTCTTATTCGATTCATTTTTTCGTTTAAACGAGTCGAATAATTTATTATTCGTTTAAATGAATCGAATCCAATAATTTACTATTCGTATTTGTACGAATAATTTACTATTCGTTTAAATGAATCGCATAATTTACTATTCGTTTAAATGAATCGAATAATTTACTATTCGTTTAAACGAATCCAATAAACTACTATTCGTTTAAACGAATCCAATAATTTACTATTCGTATTTGTACGAATAATTAAAATATATATTACAAATTTTTTTTATTTGCACATATAAATGTTTTAACAAAAAAAGAATCATTATAATTGGTTGATATTTGATATGCGATCAAGTTTTTAACCGATTTATAATGTATATTAAATTAAATTCTTGATGCCGAGTCAATTTTTGAGGTAAATAGTTGTTTTTTTCTTGTTGTTTGCGTTTTTATGAGACTCGCCATTTTTTTCTACAGAAGATTTAATTTCAACTAAGAACTTTTCCCAAACATTTAATATATATATATATATATTCTTTGCTAATCACACGGCACCTGTCAGATTGATAGGCCATCAGTAGAAATGACGTTTAAATTTTATTTTAAAAAAAAATAATGAAAAAAAATAAAAAATTAACGCTTCAATTTAAACATAACTGCATTTGCGTTTTTAAAACGCTACGCCGAAACGTTCAATTTGTTCACACTATAATCATTCCGAATAATTCAAATATTCGATCAAATTCGAACTACTCAAATGATTTGTCGAATAAAGGTTTTATTCGAATCAAATAATTTATTATTCGTCAACGAACAAACCGGTTTGATAAACTATTCGATTTGAATTACTAGAAGTCGATTCGTTTTAGGATAGATTAAATATATATGAGAAAACACCACCATCTATGGAGATAAAAAAAATAAAAATTAGATTTTTTTTAGGCTAACAATATTCCTCATCTTTTAACATGTTTTATTGATTTACTCCAGAATCTGGTTTATAGACTAGTGTTGTTAAACGGCTCGGTTTGAGCCGATTTTTATGAACGGCTAACTCAGTGTTTTATTCAGAAAAATATTATGGAAGCCTAAAAATTTAGCTCATAGATGACGACACAAAGGTTTGGACATTTATTAACGAAATATCGAGCCTTAGACAATATCTTTCTGGCTAAAATATTGATTTGGCCTTCAAGCCGTTTAACGACATTATGTTTTTATAAAGAATGAAACCCAATATTTCCAAATTGTAAATTTAATTTTTTATAAAAATGTTTAAAAATTTACTTTTTACTTCGTTTTAAGTAATTTTTTTGGAAAAAAAATGACATTTATATATAATATAAAAGTTAATTATTTTTTACAATATATAAATCTATACTTCAAATTGTGTTCTACAATTTAAAAATAAAATTCATGATTAAAATGATAGTTATTAAATGATAATTTCAAGAAATGACATTAAATAAATTTTAAATGTTATCAAACCATTTTCTATCTAGGTATATAATATATATAAAATTTAATGATCTTTACTTAAATAAATTATTAACCGGCGACTTAGTATTATATAAAATAATTAATATTACAATCAAATGCCGTTGTAAATTGTAACTAGGAGATTTGAAACTGAGATAATACTTTTTGGACACATTCTACATTTGGTAAGAATTGAATTAATTCCTTCAATATAGGATGTTACTGTAAAATATTTATCATATTTGGACCATTGTAATGATAGAATCAGATGATGATGAAGTTGAAATAATAATATCCATGCTTATGCTTATGCTAATAAATTAAAATATTCAAATTAATAAACTATAATAATGGCATGTTAAAGAAATTGAAATGTGAAAAAGGAAATACAGCTGATTAAAAAATATAAGAATTTTCAGTAAAAAATTCAGATTAATACTAAATTTTTCAAATAAATAAAAAGTGTTTTTAAAATTGAATGAACGTTAAATTCTAACGGTTCGTCAAAAAAAGGATCACGTTCAAAGTTCGTCAAAAACGTTTATCATTTTTTTTCAAAAACGAATCTCGATAGTCATAGCTTATAATTTTTGATCGACGTTCTAGACTTGAGGATGAGAGTATTCAAATGTTATTATTATTGAATTGCAAAATAAATAATTAAATTATATATTTAAGTCATAATGTTTATTTGTGGAAAAAAAAAGGTAAATATATTTTTAATAAAATTCTAAAGGCGTAAAAACTACTAACGCACTATTTTTCTGAAAACGCTAGCGGTATATAGGTAATGATAACGCGCTACTTTTAAAAATGTCTTCTAACAACACTGATGCCCCCCCTCCTAATAAACAGCCCCACCCCCAACTGAAAATTCCTGGTTACTGGCATGTATAATATACTTATTAGTTTTTTTTAAATAACTCATTTATAATGTAAAAAAATATTATAATATAATGGGGGGGGGGGCGGGTCAGAGGCTCGAGCCCCCTAAAAAATTTGAAGAGCCCTCAAAATTTTGAATTCTCTATACCAAATGTAAAAAAGTAATTTTTGATAATGTTAGCTAAAAAAAGGTAACCTTGAAAATAATTTTAAAAATTTTTAGCCCCCATAGATTATAAATTCTAATGATACACCTTGGTCACTTACTTTGAATATTATAATCGTGAGAATATCTCCCTTGAATTAACATAGTTGTTTCCCCATCAGTGACAATCATTACTTTCAGATTCCAAAATTAAACTGTCACTTCTAAATTTCTTTCCGTTTTCCAAGTCGTATAAACATCAATAACATGATCTCAGAAACCCTTAACATGGCTAATATTACAAATACCATAAAGCCAACCAGGGGCGTCGCTAGCCTTTACAATCTCAGGGGCCTCAACAAAATTTTTTTTAATGGAGAGGGGCTTCGCCCCCATTATACTTTTTTAAAATTTGCTAATTCTAAACAATTATTCTGAATTTCATATTTTGACATTTATTATATTTAGCATACAAAATAAACTAGCATATAAATAATTAAACATATCTAAAAATAATATTTTTTTAATACAAAATCTATTTACTATACAATGTTTTTAGAATGGACTTATAAGAAGAAATTTATAGGCCTTACCAAATCAAAAGAAGAGAATATAAACAACCAATTTAAAGCATAAAACTACATGGTGGTTAGAGCTTCCTCTTTGACATGATGAAAGCTAGATAAGTAATCGAGAAAATTATTGTGAGATTAAATTTATAAAAGATTATCTTCTAATTTTAATGACATATAAACGACTACACATTTGACCATTATTGCTTATCTAAAATATGCAATCATATGCTCTCAGCAGCTGTAGTAATAATCTTAAATTACATAGCCACACAAATAATAGATGCTGGTTAATTTACAGTCATAGCCATGACGCTCGTGATGGTAACCCATATCAGAATTTATTATGTTAGATAAATTGATGAAACAAAACACTATAAATCTTTAGAAGAAATTATGCAAATATATTGAAACCATGAGTTATTTACACGGCAAGGATGCCATATTAGAAAAATAAGAACCAGAATGATATCATGAAAGAAATTAAAATTTTATATATTATTGTCGCACCATCTCTAGTCTAGTTGGTATATTATATCTTAAAATAATAGTGGTTTGTAATAATATCAAAAATATATTCAAATTAAAAATTTAACTCAATATACCTATAAAAATATGAATCATTATTCGTATTCGTTTAAATCGAATAATTCATTATTCGTATTTGTTTAAATCGAATAATTCATTATTCGTATTTGTTTAAATCGAATAATTCATTATTCGTATTTGTTTAAATCGAATAATTCATTATTCGTATTTGTTTAAATCGAATAATTCATTATTCGTATTTGTTTAAATCGAATAATTTATTATTCGTATTTGTTTAAATCGAATAATTTATTATTCGTATTTGTTTAAATCGAATAATTCATTATTCGTATTTGTTTAAATCGAATAATTCATTATTCGTATTCGTAAGAATAATAAAATGATTATCCGATTCGATTCGCCGAATATTCGATTCAATTCGAAAATTTTATTTAACCATAAATTAAAAAAGATAGAATATTAAATTTATTTTGTAAAATTTAACTATGGATAAAAGACAAACAAATTTTATTAGTAAGATAATATAGAAGCATATATATATATATATATATAGTATTTTTATATATAATGTAGTAAAATCAATATAATATTCATATCATGTAGAAGACAAATATACCAACAACAAATTTTTTAAACAAAAAGGTTTTGCAAAAAGTAAAATTTATGATATCTCCATCATCAAACAACGGAGAAATACCTGGTTCGCCCGTCATTTTTGACGGGATGGCTACTAGTTTATTATAATTGTATATGTGTTATAAATTGCATATAAAAATAAATACTTTCTTCGTCCATCATAAAACAATTGTCGGAAGTTAATTTTATATTATGAAGTTATTCGGATAAAAACAGCCGTTAACAACAATTTTAGAAATATAATATGTTTCTTCATTATTCCACTAGGAAATTTTATTAAATAGGAATAATTGCAAATAATTCCTACTAATATGTGATTATTTTTCAATATAATTATTTTAATCGAATCTCGAATAATTCGATCGAAAAATAGATAAAAAATTATTCGACGAATAATATATTTTCCTTATTCGAATTCGATACGAATTTTCGATATTCGTAAAATACGAATCGAGTCGAATATCGAATAACCAATAATTCGTTTTAGGTATATTCAGAACTGTTTTTCAAAGAAGAAAAAATAGCTTTCCTAAAAACACGTAAAAAAATATAAGAAAAGATATCTAATTTATGACCTCCATTGTAGGATAAATAATAATACCTTAAATTATAATAATATTTTTAATAAATAGATGGCGTTAAATATATGAGTGCAAATTGTTACTTATATTTATTATCAAACGCATTTATTAGTAAAATAATAAAAATATTAACTGTAATATATTATATAACTGTCAAATACATCTGCAAAAGGGGCATTTTACCTAATATTTTATAAATAACTATATATAATAGAGGATTATAAACTATATATCTACTTACTTTTTATAAATAAATCTCTTATACTTATTTGGATTTGGACCTTGAAAATAATTTTAGAAAGAGACATAATTAAATTTAAAAATCAATAATATAGTTGATTAGTGATGTTAAACTCGTCTAATTAAAATGATTATATTTATTTAATTAGGGTTATCTAATAATTTAAATAATAAAAGTCGCTTCTACTGTTTATTGATATTCTATTTTTAATACAG
The DNA here is from genome assembly GCF_954871325.1 of Gordionus sp. m RMFG-2023. Lineage (NCBI taxonomy): Eukaryota > Metazoa > Nematomorpha > Gordioida > Chordodea > Parachordodidae > Gordionus > Gordionus sp. m RMFG-2023. The sequence goes on along the minus strand of NC_088778.1, from coordinate 33,137,269 downwards.
AATTTGATTGCAAGTTGACAAAGTGAAAATATAATTTATATTTATTAATCTAATCTAATAATTAAAATAGTATTCATTTAATAAAAATTTAGATAGTCTTATTAATTTTTAAATAATAAAATTAAATCTATATATTACTCAATGGAATTATAAAGGAAATCGTTCAAGGAGAAATTAAAAAAATTTATTTATAGTTCAAGGGGTATTAAGGAGTCATTAAAAAAATAATATTTTAGGGGGCTATTCAAATTTTTAAGGGGGCTCGAGCCCCTGCGCTTTCCCTCTTAGCGACGCCACTGAGGCCAACTTTTACTCAAGTAACACCTGATGATATTAGTCTAATATCTTGATCTTCCAGTTGTTTGGAATTGCACATGAATTTATTTTTCAACCTGGAGCGCAGCGTATACATGACAGGATTTTCACTGGATGCAAAGCCCCTTCAAAAACCTGTGCCTACCCCCCTAAAACTAAAAATTCCCGCAGCCTTCGGAGGCGTCTTTTATTATTTCCACTTTTTAATTTATTGATACACTTTTCAGAGAATTAATAAAGTATAACTTAAATTAATCTACCTCTACTACCAACAATCGATATTTTGTGAATATAAAGAATTTTTTTTTTAGATAATAAATTCAATTAAAAGCTTCATTATTTACAATGGAATAATTATTATGGCATTATGAGCTTGCTAAAATATCTAAACCTTTTAAATTAAATTACAAAGGATAGCAGAAAGTTTTATGTGGAAAACAATGTGTATGATTGTTTGCAATATATAGATTTGGTCGATGAATTGTATTATAATAATTCTATAATAAGTATTAATTTTTACAGCAATAAATTTTGTCCTATTTGATCTCAAAATTTAATAGATAACCCTCCATAAAATTTATCATACCCCCATTAAAGCAGCCTACCCCCTCAAAAAAATAGGATGCAAACTGTTCCTACCCCTCCCGCTCATGTAGACGCTGCCGGAGCGAATACATCAGATTAGTTCATTTTATCCTAACTTTAGAAAAAAAAAATATGGGGACATGGTAAATGTAATTTATCTAATTTAACACCAATAATACTCTTGGTGTTTTTGTAAGGAATTCTAAAAATCTATAACCTTATGAGATAGAAAATTAGGTGAGATAAATGGCGATCCTTATAAAACCTTCTAACTAAAGCAATTTATGAGAGCAATTGCATTGCCATTTGTGATTTCATATAGCAATGTATGCATCATCTTCATATATTATAAACCATTTACTATCTTTACCCAAAATATTAAAAAATTCAATTTATAATCATTTTCATATAGCTAAAATTACCAACAAAATCATTACTAAATATTCACTCAATTGTTTCGTAATTTATCATTATCTAGTTATATTTTCGCGCCAATTTTTAAAGTTTATAAATAGTGGCCCTTTTTAAATTAAAATATATAAATTTAAAGTTAAACTGATTAAAAATAAATGGTCTGGAGAAAATATATAGATCGTAAATCGACTTGGAATAAAGCACCCAGAAAACAATTCGCTACCAAGGCTGCCTGGAAGTGGGCCCCATCTAACGAAGGAGTCAAAAAACTAAAATCAATGGTCATAACTAAACAAACAGCTTGGAAGTCGGCCCCAGCTAATGGAGGATTCAAGAAACCCCATGATGGCAAGGCTTCGAAAAGGCAATTACCTATCAAGGCTGCTTGGAAGTCGGCCCCAGCTACTGGAGGAATCAAGAAACCCTATAAATACAGCCCAGAAACAGTTGTATTCAAAGAAATCATAAGATATCAGAAGAGCACAAAATTATTGATTGAAAAGGTTCCCAAAATAATTAAGACATCTAAGCTACAAATTTATATGCCATTCATATTAAACAACCCATTATGCACAAAGATATCCATCTAGTCAGATGTACAAGTGGTGAAATAGCTTAGATTCATTATATATATATAACTAAATCCAATAATACATTTATTAAATCTTATTGAAATTGTATAATAATTTTTATATAATGTAGTGTTATCAAAAAAATAATATTTATTTTTACAAATAAAGTAGATATTTAAGCTCATAGGGTAGAAGAAAATTATTTTATGATAAATAAAATTCTTATTTTGTTTATTTAAATAAGTGATAAAATGATATCTTAATGAATAGGATTTTCAAGATTTGTACAATATATATTAAAACCAATTTTTTTTGGAACAAGTTATATTTCATAAAAGAACAATTAAAAAATAATAATAATTAACTTATGCAAGTTTTAATTTTAATGTAGAGCAACTCTTATAAAGAAAATTAATTAAGCATTTATGACAATGTAATTTAAGATAATAAATTAATAATCTAAATAGTGTATCATAACTAGGGATGGGATTAAGGAGCTTCCATCAAATCCCCCCATAATTCACTAACAAAATAGAGACAGTACATTGCCACCTTGATTCACTTACAAGTGAATTTTAACAAATATATATACTTCATAGATTGACATGAATATTACCTAAATTATAATTAAAAAATATACTAATTTAGTAGTTCAGCAATTATTTATATAAGGTGCATTTTTTTAGTCAAATTTTATAGGCAATTTTTCCATAAGAAAAAATTTCTAGTTATGGATCAGAATATAAGAATAAAAATGCTTCTTGGGAAGAACCTATAATAATATCTTTATATTACAAAATTCCATTGGGTAATAAAAATATATTTAGAATTTTTTTGGCAGATGTCAATATTTGAAGTTTTTATACTATTTTCCTAGTTTCTTTTTATGATTTGTTAAAATAAAAATTTATATTTTTTAACCAATGAATTTATTATTTCATTATATTTAATTATTTTTTTTTATTATAATGACAAAACATGTAATTTGATATTTATTTAAGAAGATACTTGAATAGCAATTGTTAACAAAAATTTACTGATCCCAAACTTATAGAAATTTGATTGAGAAGGGGGGAATGGCTTATTGGATAGTTCTATCTAAATTTTATTATATGGTATAGGACTTCTTCTTCGTTGTAATTTAGAAGGGATTAGCTGAGTACAACTATAATGCTTGATATAATAATTAAACGTGAAAAAGGATTTATTTAGTAAATCAAATAGCCAAAATTAAATTATATAAAATAAAAGGGAAAGCTTAATGATTCAAAAAGTGGCTTTTCGTATAGTTTTTTCATATATATATTATTATTTAACAAAAAGAAAGTTAATAAGTAAATTTTCTATTATATTAACTTATAGCCGCAAACAATATATAAAAATAAATATATAATATTACTACATTTTTTACTTTAGTTGGATTACATTATAATAATAATTTTGATTATTCTAAAAACAAACTTATACTTATTTGATTTTAAATTTATTGTGCAGTACAGGAATTTTTCTGGTAAAAATTTATATTGGGTAACATGCTGAGTCATTTTTTAAAAAAAAATCACACAATTTATTTTAGGTCCCAGGAAGGGACTGGCCATATCATATATACAAGTTGAAGGCAAGAAATAATTTCCTTGTGAGATTTTATGACTTGATCATTATTGATCAAAGAAAAGTATAAAAAATTTATATATAATTAATAGTTGTTTAAAGATACTTTTCAAATGGATCTAAATACTTATCACCATATAAAAACGTATCTAGATACAGATACAATTTTTATTACATTTATGTAAAATGTGCATAATGCGTTATTTAAGACTATTTAAATCAGGGTTGTGCATTTGACCGGTCAAATACAATTCGGTCAATTGACCGATATTTGACCGGTCAAATATGGTCAAATACGGTCAAATATGGTCAAATTCAAATAAATGTTTTTTACACCAATATTAACTTTATTTTGCATTTATATAATATTATAATAAATCTATGTATAATAATAAATATCATAATATTTTTTAATTCATTCTATAGTCAATGTTTCACCCTCCGTGGCAGAGTCTTGTTCCGATTCATATTCAATATCATTATTTTCTTTAATATTTTTAATCAATCTTAAATTATGATACACTCTTACTAATTTTCCTGCTGTAGAAGCCTTTAATCTATTTCTGTTTTTCGTGTGAATATTGCCCCAAACCGACCAATTTCTTTCAGAAGAAGAAGTCGAACTAGGAAATGTTAGTAAAATATTAGCGACTTCTCTTAATGGGCAAGGTGGGCAAAATGCATTCCACCAACTTGAGGCCGAAATTTGATTGTTTCTTATGGAAGTTACAACTTTCCACATATTATGGCTATTAAATATACCGCTTTTGCTTCTGAAATTTACTATATTACTCAAAATATTTTGATTATCACCACCTTGTAAAATACCCAATTCTTGTATTATATTACATGCTTCATCAAATTCAGTATTAGTAAGATGCTCCCCTTGATATTGGGGGTCCAATAAATAAGCAGCATTGTGAGCACATGTATTTATATCAGTTTTTCTCTTTTCAAACATAACCTTAATTTTTTTTTCTTGAGATAGAGAAAATATAGAATCATGGCATGATTGTATTATGTGTTTTTCCAAATTAAGCATCTCGTTTTTTAACTGGGCCAAAGTACATTTATCCCCTTGCACTTTCAACAATGAGGTAGCTAAAGGTTGGAGTATAGCTAAAAATTTTAAATTTTTCGTCCAAAATTCTTCGTTTAATATATTATTGGTAATTTCTATGGGACAATTATCACAAACAGCTTCTTCAACAACTGATGCTTTTAGAGCTTTCTTGCATATTTGAATTTGCTCCATACATTTTATTGACGATGCCCATCTTGTTTGGCTAATTGTACTTAATGTAGATGGTATGCCATGAAGATTCTTATTACGGGAAAATACTGCAGCTGGTATGTGTTTATTCTTGAAAAATTTAACAATTTTTTTAATTATTGAAATATGGTCACTGAAGGCGTCCAATCGTTCAAAATCGTGAAAGAATAACTGCAATGTATGCGCTGCACAACCATAACATTGTATATGATTATAAATAGATTCAGATTTTAGAATTCTCCAGGCTGCTTTCATGTTAGCGGCATTATCAGTAACTAAAGAATATACTTTTACCGGATTCAATTCATGAATTACATTTTTAAATTCCTGGGCAATATAATCTGCCGTATGGCGATTTTCCTCAGTATTTAGAAATTTGTAGAACACTGGAACAGGCGTCATCACCATAAAATTAATAATACTCTCGTTTCTAATGTTGCTCCAGCCATCTGATACAATTGATAAGTAAGGAGCTTTATCTATTATATCTGCAACTCTCACCTCCATATCACCTGACGTTTTGTCTAGAAGATATCCAGCCAGCTGCCTTCTCCTGGGTAATGTGTAAATAGGACGTATTTTAAAAAATTCTTGGATGTAGGGATTTTCAGTGATGTGGAAAGGTAAATTGCTCGCATATACAGCCTTTGCAAACAATTGATCCAGCTCATTTTTTTCTTTGGGATTAATTCTATCTATGAAACCGGTTATACAAGATTGAGATTTATATTTAATCGCCTTGCTTGTAGATTGATTAGAAATAAGGGAATCAAATTCTCCTGAGTCACAAGACAAAATATTGTTCATTTGATAATCATTCTCACTAATTTCACCCAATTCTTCATTAGAGTTAGACTTAGAAGTATTACAAATTACATTTGTGATATTTTTTGTAGAGGTTGATATTTTGGAATTTGAATAAAATTTTTCCTTAGTTATAACAGGGCACATAGTACAGCTGCTTAATAAATGTTTGACCATTCTATCAACGTGGGTGATATAGGACATCTTGCAAAACTTGCACACCGCTTTAACTGATTTACCATCGCGTACTTCTTGAAAATGTTTCCAAACATGATGCTTTGGTTTGACCATAATCCCTAATATATTAAAATTTAACAAAAAATGATTTTGATTATTGTAAAGTTAATCAATCTTAACTATTTTATAATTATCGACCAATTATTCCAATAATTTCTTAATATTATAAATATAATATAATAAACTTTTTACCAGAATTGAATAATATTCCGTAAATCTGACCAGAACAATTAAAATGAAAATTAATTTTAAAAACCAAATATAGCAAGTGTAAGTAAAACAAATGAGAATTAATATAATTTATACTCGGCTAAATATATAATAAAATTTAAATTTATTAAAAAATAAGAATGAAAAAATTATATTACGATTATAATAAATCGGGTATTTTTATTTTTTTTAAGAAAAATGAATTGAAAAAAATAAAGAAGGCGAGAAACGGCAATGATTAGGCAAAAAAATAACTAAAAATATTACTATATTTAGAAAAATTTCATATTTATATTTTAATAAAAAAATAATAAGATTGATAAACATGCTTTTAATGCATACTAGTTAATTATATCAAAATATTTATTCGCCATTAATATTTTAAAGTATTTGACCAGTCAAATACTCCTCCGGTCAATTGACCGAATTTGACCGGTCAATTGACCGACATGCCAACCCTGATTTAAATAAAGTGAGTCCAAAAAAATTAAGCTTATATCACATATATACAATATATAATTACTAGTAATTGTTAGATATCAATAATTCATATACTAAATATATAATTAAATTATAATAATTGTTATATTCTTAGTAACAAAAGATTTTTAAAATTTTTATCATGACATACTAAATACTTTCTACCGGGGCGCAAGGCAGAATGATTGTTATATTTAATGAATTACAACCTTATATTGGTATAATTATGAAATATATCATCCCCAAACTCATTTTTAAAAAAATTCAAAATTTTATAAGGGTTAGAATTTGATTTCACGACACGGCCCGGCGACAATTCGGTGAGGAAATTCGGCATAGATTAAATTAAAATTTCATTAATAATTGCAAATAATATGCTGAAACCCTCTGGCCTCAGGTCTGACAATCAAACCAGATCTCAGCGTTTACATGAGCAGGAGGGGTAGGAACAGTTTGCATCCTATTTTTTTGAGGGAGTAAGCTACTTTAATGGGGGTAGGATAAATTTTTGGGGTTATCTATAAATTTTGAGATGAAATAGGACAAAATTTATTGCTGTAAAAATTAATACTTTTATTATATAGTTATTTTTATAATACAATTCATCGACCAAATATATATTGCAAACAATCATACACATTGTTTTCCAAATAAAACTTTCTGCTATCCTTCTAAATATAATTTTAAAAGGTTTAGGTATTTCATCAAGCTCATAATGCCATAATTAATTCATTGTAAATAATGGAGGTTTTTATTGAATTTATTATCTAAAAAATAAGTTCTTTATATTTACAAAATATCGATAGTTGGTAGTAGAGATAGATTAATTTAAGTTATCCTTTATAAATTCTCTGAAAAGAGTATCAATAAATTTAATAGGTGAAAATAATAATAAGGGGACACCGCTGCCGCAGTCGGCGGGGATTTTTAGGGGGTAAGCAAAGGTTTTTGAAGGGGGTTTGCATCCAGTAAAAAGCCTGTCATGTAGACGCTGCAGATCTGATGGGATTACCCTAGTCCCTTGGAATCAAGGTATGCCTCTCGCTTGGGATTATACTTGTGTTTTATTTAGATAGTTTTGCCAGACCTTTTTCTGTTCATCATGAGAGCAGAAAACATAAAGACAAATAAATATAGCCATAAACATTTTCTCGTTGGGTAGTTTCAGATACCTGAGGTCATTTTGTTCATAGTCTTATCTTAAGCTAACCGCTAACGCTGTTCGCGCGTTTGGTATCAGGCATTTACCTGAACCAAGTTGTTCAATAAAAAACTATCAATAACTTATTGACTGCTCCCTTCGCGATCCTTTATACGGAATGTAGTAAGCTGTGATTAATAAAATAAGTATATGATGGAAAAATACTTTGTTTGAAATATGTACCTTTTTTCTAATAACGCAAAAAAAATAGAATATTTTTCAAGATGGTATATTGGGATAAAGCAAAGAGAATATATATTAAATTAAAGGAGATAGACAAAGGGCCATTAACCCACCATCATATAATAATACATTAATTGCAAAGTTAATATTTTTGTTTTCAAATGAGATGACTTACAAATTTATTTTTTAAAATTATAATATAATTATATTCTTAAAAGCATAATCTATAAACAATATTTTAAATAATATATAAATAACAATAAAAATGTATTTAACATATTTTACGCCATCTAGGTCAAAACGCGATTACAAATTTATTAACGAATACATTTGAAAAATTTATATAAATCTATTTATTTTTATTTATTTTGAAAATAATAATATAAGTGTTTTAAAATAATTAAAAGTTTGAAAGGTTAAAATAAATTTTTTAAAATATTGTTGATAATTAAGTCATGAATTGAGATTAAGTAGCTAGATTTACAAATGGACATTGATTTTTTCTGTTGTTTAAGATAAAATTATATTGAATCTCCTATTTATTTTATGTGATGATTTGATCAATAATTTTTAAAAATTCGGACTTATAGATTATGGAAAATGATTACCTCACAAACTTTGACATCTCATTTGACTAATTTCTTAATTGAAGATAAAAAATATATATTATTTTATCAAAAAATTTATGGTGTTTGTGTGATTAAATAATCACAGAATTCTAAAAAAGATTTGAAATAAAATAATATTATACTAAATATTCTATTCAAAATCACTTTAGATATTACAAAGTAATGATGAAAGGATATTTTCTTTGTTTTGCTTTATAGTCTCTACGACTGTAGGTTTTTATAAAATTATTCATTTATGATAGACCGATTTCTTTGTGTTGTTATCATCATAATTGGTAGTTTAGTAATTGCTGATTTTTTTGTAGCATTAGAAACTTGAATAATTGATTTTTCAATAACTAAGGCGGCAGCAGATAGATTAGAGGCTTCAGAAATATTCGAATTAATGGGATGAATACTTGATATATTTGACCTGATTTTAGATATCCCGCTTAATATAAGACTTCCAGATTTTACGGTAGATTTTATATTTGAATTTGTCGCTTTAGTCTCATTTAGCATGTTAGCTCCAATCGATGATATATTGTTCAAAATTAATGCAGCAGATGTCACTTTAGAGGTTGCATTAATTGGCATTTTTGTGGAGATTTCTATAGTATTTAATCCACCTGTTGAAATACTAAGTTGACTAGTAACGTTTGATTCTTTTGTTGAGATCAAACCCACTGATGAAACAAGAGGAATTGATGAGACAGAAGATATTTCTGATGATAATTTTTTAGTTGTTAAATTAAGCGATATAGCATAAAGGGGTGATATATGACCCAAAACCAAGCCGGCAGATATTACATTGGACGGTATAGACACATTTTTTACTATTCTTCTAAGTACATAGGTATGTAAAATTGAATCAGAAGATAATACTGTTGGTATTGCTTGAACACCTAATTTAGACATGTTAGAAATGGATGTTTCATTTTTAGATGTCAGATTTCGGAATGTCGAAGAATTTAATAATATTGAGTTAATTGTGGATATAGATGATACATTTTTTGATACGGGAAATGATATATTTTGTAAAATAAGTCCAGCAGATACAATCGATGACCCATTCGTTACGATATGACCTATTGCTTTTGAAATACTTTTTGTTGACGTTAAAGCAGCAGATGATACAGTAGTTAAAGCTTCTATTGATGATATATTTGCTAAAACAACCAGGCGAGCAGATGTTACATTAGATGACATGTGAACATTTGTTGTATTGCTACTTCCAATAACGCTAGATGTAGAAGAATAGGTAGATAAGTTTTTTAAAACAAGCCCTACGCCTGATATATTTGATATGACCAGTTCAGCAGATGTTTCATTAGATGGTATAATTATATTTGTTGTTTTTCCAATTGCAGTAACGTTAGATACAGGAGAATGGATTGATGATAAGTTTTTCAAAACGAGTCCTGCTCCTGATATGGGAAATAGGTCAATCGATATATTTGATAAGACTAGGCCAGCAGAGGTTACATTGAATATAACTGCTTCTATTGTATTACCACTCGTAGTAGCGTTAGATATAGAAGAATGAATTGATGATAAGTTTTTCGGAAGGAGTCTTACACCTGATATAGGATATAAATCAATTGATATATTTGTTAAGACCAGACCAGCAGATGTTACATTAGACGACATAAGATTTGTTTTGTTGCTATTACCAGTATGGTTAGATATAAGAGAATGGGTTGATATGTTCTTTAAAACAAGCCCCGACTCTGATTCAGTAGATGGATGCTTTAATATATTTGTTAATGTCAGGCCAGCAGATTTTACATTAGATGAATTGAGCACATTTTTTGTATTGCCGCTAACCGTAACGTTAGATGTGGAAGAATGGATTGCTGAAAGGTTTTTCAAACTGAGTCCCGCTCCCGATACAGGGAATAGATCATTTGGCGTCATTGATAGGACGAGTCCGGCAGATGATGTATTAGACAACTTAAGAATATTTTTTATATGGCTACTAGCATTAACGTCAGATAAATGGATTGACGATATATTTTTTAAAACCAGTTCCGCGCCTGATATAGGGGATAAATCAGTTGTAATTATTATTTCTCCGGATGAGATTAAACCTGCAGATATGATGCTCTTATTTGGTATCAAACTAACAACGGATGTCGTTATATGGATGAGCTTTGTAACATTATATTTAACAGAGGTCGAATTATCAAGCGTGAAGGGCGACCCTAAAGAAAATGTTTGATTTGGCGATGAGAGAATCACATTTCCTAGCGTCACATTTTGAAATTCTGGACAATATATTGTATAAAAAAAAATTTGCGTGTAATCGTTATATCAAAAAAAATAAAAACTGATTTAATTCGAATATTTAATAAATAATATTGAAAGAGAAACAAAAATAGCTTGATTAAATATCTTTAGAAGGGAATTACACAAATTTACCTTAAAATCGTAATTTATAAAGTGATATAAGCGTATTATATATATATACTTAAAAGTTATTTACTATAATATATATATATATCTTATTAACATATAATGTGTATCTGTATGTTACCACCTGTGGCCCAATTGCATACAAAGAGAAAGTAAAGAAACGAACCGAGCGAAACTAAAATTTTCATTATTATTTTTTTTATCTCGTGAAATTTTTAATTTAAAAAACCTAATGTTTTTTTTAATATATTATATATTAGTAAGACTAATTTTTCCAAAATGTCTTTAAAATTCTTTCTTAAATAACCTATATAATAATAACCTTTTACTTTGTTAATAAAAACCTATTTTAGACATATCAGATATCACATATCACATATCACATTACACTTTATATATGTTAAAATAATAAGCCTTATTTAATTCCTTTTTTTTTGGACAGACAAGGATCATATTTTAAAACTAAAACTAAAAATTGTTTTCTTTGTGTAAATCAAAATTAAAAATATTTTTTAAAGTTAAAGGACAAAATTAGTCTGATGGCTTTAAGCGACAATTTCTTGAATAAAATATAAAATATGTGACAAAGATATTTTTAAAAAAACCTACGCGTAATTTTGTTAAACCATAATAAATAAATATAAAACTCAAATGCCATGTTAATTTATATAATTTATTTATTACTGTGGATAGTTTTTTTCTTTACTTTCTTTCTTTCCTTCTCCTATTTCCTTCCTTCTTTCTTTCTTCTTTTTATACCAAGAACATTTAGTAAATATATGCTCAAACCTGTCTAATTTGGGCTCTTTATAATTTGGGCTCTTTATAATTTGGGCAACTCCCTGATTTGACAAAAATTTTAGTTCCAATAAAATTCTATTAACTACTCTTAGAAAATATCTCGGCATCTATCTACTATGTAAAGTGGGCAGATTTATCTTTAGTCTATTTACATAAGACCTCTACAAAGCGGGTATTTACTGTTATTTTATTCTTAAATCCAAGGAAGACATTATCAAACGCCATGCAAAGAAATATTGTTTATAAACAAACAAAGATAACATCTTACTTTAATTTTATTTCATAAGTTAATTTTTTTTAATTTTTATTGTTATTTTGTTTACAACCATTTTATAATAATTTTATACATTATTATTTTGTGTACAACCATTTTATAATAGTTTTATACACTATTATTTTGTTTACAACCATTTTATAATAATTTAATACATTATTATTTTGTTTATAATGAAAGAGAAATTGTAATAATTGAATAGAATAAATTGTGAGCGATTGTATTGAATAATTAAAGAAGAATGAAGATTTTATTTTCAACTAAGATCAAGAAAACAAAAGGTGAAAATAATCATTATCATCTTGGATACAAAATTAAGATCAATTTAATATTAAATAAAAATCATTGTATAACGTTTTAAAAAATCAATTTAATATTAAATATAATATATCGTTTTAAGCCTTAGGTCTTCTATAATACAAAATACATTAATAAACATTGTTACTTGTATTTAATAGTTTACAACCATTTTATAATAGTTTCATACATTATTATTTTGTTTACAACCGTTTTATAATAGTTTTATACATTATTATTTTGTTTACAACCGTTTTATAATAGTTTTATACATTATTATTTTGTTTACAACCATTTTATAATAGTTTTATACTTTATTATTTTGTTTACAACCATTTTATAATAGCTTTATACATTATTATTTTATTTGTGATACATAATTTTAATGAAGATTTTGAATGAATTAATAATAAAATAAAAATTGTTTAAAAATGGTTGAACAAAATCACACCTATTTGAGTAACTAAGAATATAACAGATGGTAAAATATTTTTTTTTAAAAAAAAGTAAAAACTCTTGATAAACTAGGCAACTGTCTAAGTTGGGCAAAAATCTCGGGCCCTAAGGAGCCCAAATTAGATAAGTTTTGCTGTACCTATTTTTCTAAAATCATAATTTAGTAGTGTTGTTAAATCATCTAACTTTGGCTAGCTCTAAAACGGCTAGTGTTTTAAACGGCTCGTTCTAACTCATTATTTCATCCAGAAATATCTTACGCAAGCCTGAAGATTTTGCTCATAGAAGGAACAAAGGTCTAAGCACACATTAACGAAATCTCGAGGCGTAGGTAATATTTTTCTGGCTAAAATATTGAGTTAGCCGTTTTAAAAAATAGGCTCAAAATGAGCCGTTTAACAACACTAAAAAGGGCTTAGCCATAGTCTCCATCATTAGGTTGAAGCTAAACTTAGACGTTTAAGCCCATTTTTCTAGGGGATAATTTTGACCACGCCATATTGGAGTCGGTCAAAGTTAGGTGATTTAACATCACTAATATTTAGGTAAGTTAGTTTCACGTATCTTAACTATGAAGGTTCTGCCCTAGAAGTATATGGGGGCTTTCTAGTTATTAAAAAAGGAGATTCAGAAACTAGTATTTAAAAAAAAAAGAGAGCTTTAAAAATTGAAAATGAACAGTAAAGTGCAGGTAAATTGAATAGTTGATTACCTTTAGAATCTTCAAAAGATCCAAATTTGTAGTTAGGAGTCAACCTTTTAATTTAGAGTCAAGGTAATTTATAAATACCAACAATAATAGGATGAAGGTTGAATTAACAAAAAATTAAGATTGGATCATCTTATATGACAGCCTTAGACCTCTGGAACAGAAAAAGCCTTTAACAGCTAATATCCAAGATCTGTAAAATAATATGACTGATATTTATCATTGATACAGTATTCCTTCGGAACTGTTAAAAGGAAATCCTCATCTAGCTTTCTTTGACCAAATCTAACCCGCAGTCCAAACAACCCCTTTACCAAACCGAATGGTTAGAAGCATTGCCTAGTTCTGATTTAGGTTTCTTACTTACCAATGAAAAACTTAGAATAGCGATTATTATTTGATTAGGTTGCGAATATACGATTCCAAGGCTCTCACCCATATCGACAGCTTCGGCCATAATTCTCTATATTGTTGCATTTCAAAAGGCACACTACTCAGGCATTATGCAGTATTTGATCATCAATAGAACGTTGAGAGCCACAAATATACTTTACTCACTGGAATCCTCTCAGCCTCAACAATATCAAACCAGATCCTAATATCTTAGAATCAAGGAATAGCTCTTGTTTAGGATTAGGCTTATGTAGAACGTTTTTCCTGATTCTTTTTCTACTAATCCATTAGAGAGAAAATAACTTAAAAACCCATAAATACAGCCCACCTAAGCAATCCTTTGTTGGTTCCGATATTTAAAGACATCCACATAGTTTATTTGGATCTCAATCCCTCAAAATTATTTAAAACAATAGGGCAAAAGTTACGTTATTATAGGTGATCCAATAGAGAGTTATAATTTATTAAGGCAATAATAGTGTATTTATCGAAATTTTCCCAACATACTGTATTTCTATACATGAATCGTTAAGTCATTCCGACTTGATTTTAATAGTTTATTTTTATAAATATATATTTTTTAAAATTTATATATATATTTTATAGATAAATTATATATTTTTTTTAGATAGGTGTTACGTGTAATTATATTTTAATATAAAATTTTTTTCAGGAATATAATTTTAATTTGATAGTACGAATTAATTTATTAAAATAAATATGAAGAGATCTCTATATACTAATCTTATTTTTTAGATCTTTTTTAAAAAAATAGTATGAGCAAAATTTAGATCCTCAAAATCTTTCTTTTCTTTTCTTTTTCTTTTCTTTTCTTTTCTTTTCTTTTCTTTTCTTTTCTTTTCTTTTCTTTTCTTTTCTTTTCTTTTCTTTTCTTTTCTTTTCTTTTTCTTTTCTTTTCTTTTCTTTTCTTTTCTTTTCTTTTCTTTTCTTTTCTTTTCTTTTCTTTCTCTTTTCTTTTCTTTTCTTTTCTTTTCTTTTCTTTTCTTTTCTTTTCTTTTCTTTTCTTTTCTTTTCTTTTCTTTTCTTTTCTTTTCTTTTCTTTTCTTTTCTTTTCTTTCCCTTTTCTTTTCTTCTCTTTTCTTTTCTTTCCTTTTCTTTCTTCCCTTTTCTTTTCTTCCCTTTTCTTTTCTTCCCTTTTCTTTTCTTCCCTTTTCTTTTCTAATATTAAAATTTTTTTTTTAAAATTTTTACCAAAAAATTGTGAAATTCCCTTTCATCTATTAATAGAAGTTAAACTCAAAGAGTTTTAAAGGTATATTTAACTTTTAAAAATAATCCTAATTTTTTTTTAAATAGAAAAAAAAAAGAGTTTATATATGAATATTTACGCATTTCTTCTAAAATGACTTTGACCTAAATATTTTCATCCTTATCCACCTAAAAAAAACAAAATAAGCTAAAAGTTCGAAATGATATTTTTTGATATATAAAAAACATACAATTTATTTTTTTTAAAATTTGGGAATTATAATTTGAAAAAAAAAAAAAATTCTTATCTTACCCAACCAATATGCATCGTTTAAAATTTATCATGGCAAAACCCATAGCAGCGCAGGCGTAAAAGACGCGCGCACAGCACTGGGAGGCGCTGGAGTTTTCAGAGCCACATAAAAACTCTTTGAGAGTAAGGGTAAAGGGAGTAAGTGGAGGGGGGCTAAATCTTTGCTTTCACGCTCGGTTAATCTTAGTAACGCATAATATTTTATCCGAAATTTAGATTGATGACTTGTTGTCCTTCAAATGACTAAGAAGATATGTATATAAACGAAGACTTACTTCGGGTTCATAATTAATTGGTTTCGTGACAAGTTCAACAAAAACGTGTAGGGTTCGGGGTTAGAAAAGGTCAATCATATTCTTTGACTGACAAGCAAAAAGAAATTAAGTATTAATCATTTTTTTTTTAAACAAATACGTCATTCAATTTTATTAAAAATATGTTTTAATCAGTGTTGTTAACAATGGTTAAACGCTACTTTTAAATGTATCGCATCGCCACCGCTATTTTAATAAAAAAGTAGCGCGCTATTAGCTACTTTAAAAAAAAAAGAAGCTAAAGTTACTTTTTACGCTATTTTAATTTTTGTTTTAAAATATTTTTTACGTAACTTTATTTCCACAAATAAAATATTGGTATAAAAACATGACTATAATTTGTTACATATATATATCCAATTTATTTATTATTGCACTTTAATAATAATAACATTTCGGTACTGTCATCCCTAAGTCTAGAGCGACGATCAGAAAGTATAAGCTTTGCCATACTAAATAATCGTTCAGCACTTTGAGGGCAACGGAGTATTAAATTTAATAAACACACTCTTTATATGAAAAAAATCATCAAAAATATTTAAATGAGTATTTTTAGATTTAAAAAAAGCATCTAGAGGTTCAATAATATTATTATTATTTATTTCAAAAAAATCGTCTATGGAAGGCCGCGGTTTCGATCTTGCTATAGTATTAGTATCGTGGTTAGGCATGACAATTTTTTAACGTTACCATCAGCCTATCAAGTTGCCCTTTAGATTCAGTCAAATTAATGTATGGCCAATTTAACTTGAAACTAGGATGAGCGATAGCAGCTATTACATTATCATACAGACCTGGAAATCTAATTTATATAAAGCGATTGTATTTATTATAAGAAAAGAAAAATACCTATTTAATTTTCAAAATTTAATTTATCTGAGATTTTGATTAATCTATAAAAAAAAATATTTAAAATAGCATTATATTATGGTAAATAAAGATTTTAAAAATATAATTATTATACGCAACACAAGGTAAATTAATAATATATTAATTTTGAATTTTATATTAATACTATATATTAATATTATAGATTGTGTTGTAAATTAAGCCAATTTAAAATTATGGCTAATCAAGCAATAAATTCATTCATTTTATATAATTGTATAATAGAAAATAAAAATAAAGTTTTGATCTTTTTCTCAATGCCTTTTAGCATAGACTCTACCGGCAAAATTTTAGATTATTGATTCTTTTGAGCTTGATAATTAATATACTCAGTGTGGGAACATAATATCCCATGTTCATATTATCTTGCCCTTTCAAGATTTTAAGTGAGGCAGCAACATATTGCATAACCTAAAAAATTAAAATGGTTAAATATAATATAAAATTATTTATTAATTAAAAATACTTCATACTGTATTCCTATTTGATCCAATTAATTTATTTCCGTTTTTTTCTCATCTAGAAACAATGCTAAAAGTTTCATAGAATTGTAAACACTATTCCATCTTGTAGTGTCTGGTGTCAATAAATAACGTCCTATTTTTTTAAAAAAAATATCAGACATCTTAGATGGCTTATTTTGTTTCAAAGAGCTTGGCTTTTAAAATCCTCATTTAATAAAGCTTCTTCAACATCCACTGTCGCAACTAAATTTAGGTTGTAGCAGGAACAACGATGGTGGCTAGGTAACATAGAAGAGTTTATTGAGGATCCTATAATATTATAAATTTTATTTTATATTGCTGAAAAATTAAATATAAAATAATTTAAAACCAAGGATGTCATGAACATTACTCAAACTCCATTATTTCATCATCCTCTTCCTTTAATTGTTCTCCATCTTCAATATAATTGTCATAAATATTACAAGTATTGTTATTATCTTCACCAAATATTCCATATTTATATCATATTATAAAAAAAATTATAATAAATTTAAAACCTGAAAGCCTTCCGGAAATTAGACCCATTATCTGTAGTCATCTTACAAACCTTGTTCTGAATTTTGTGAGACATATGGATTTCTGAAATAATATTTGCTAGAATGTCATAAGTCTGACAGCCAATTATTTTAGAGCTTTTGTTTTAGATTTTTTGGATCAATCCAATGTGCGGTCACTAAATAAGCTCTAAAAATATGAATATCATATTTATAAATCAGAAAATAAACATTTTTACCTACTATTGTGCGACCAGCAATCTACTGTTGTACAGATTTAGGAGATCCGATAGATTTAATATTAAAGATTCTTTCATTTCTTTAAAGCTATCCAAAATTCTTGCCATCAATGTCTGCCGGCAAAATATCTTGATAATCATCTTTATAAAAGAACCATTATCCACAGTATCTATTATAAAGTTCAATATGACTTTGTCAGCCAATTTTTGAGATACACCTGGTGTTGATGAATCCAAATTGCTTAATTTTGTTTGAATTAATTTAATTTGGAAGTGGATGAATCTTCTTCCATTACCCCAAAACTTTTGAGATATTTTTTAATCTCTTCATAATTTGAGGTGTGAACAGTCTAAAATTTTAACAGTAATACTTAGAATAAAAATTATGTAGTAGATAAGTACATAAAAATGATTGAAATAACTATTTTAAAATGTTTTAAATATTTTAGATAAAATTTATAAATATATAAAAAAAATGATTGGTCTTTGATTTAAATTTATTTTAAAAATTAAGGATTAACCTACAGATTGATATTAAATTTGTTTAATATATTATCTTTAAATGTTTTGTCAAGCTTGTATGATTTGAGGATAAAATTTTGCGACACATCTTGCATCGAAACCGATATCCAGTAGTAATTTTTTCTTTAAGATTAAAGTATTTTTTGAATTTTGGGAGGGGATAATCTATATTTTTCTCATTTTCCAAAGAAATTTCGTTATCTTCAACAATCTCACACATTTTTAATAACTAGATTTATAATGTAAATTTTTAAAAAATAAATTTAAATTTCAAAATAAAATAAAATAAAAGGATTATAATTTTAGATTTAATAAAAAATATATTTTATTAGATGTATTTATTATGTAAAATTGAAAGTATTCGCTACTTTCTAAATTAGTAGCGAGCTGCCGCTATAGCTATTTTCTAAAATAAGTAGCCCGCTAAAGCTACCGCTACTGAAAAAGGTAGCGCGCTACCGCCCTATTTTAACAACACTGGTTTTAATACAATACATAAGATAATATAATGTTTTAATCAAAACTATTAACTATAGGAAAGCAAAAGACAATTATAACGACATTTATAATAATAATAATAATAATAATAATAATAATAATAATAATAATAATAATAATAATAATAATAATAATAATAATAATAATAATAATAAATAATAATAAATAATAATAATAATAATGATAATAATAATATACATGATTCAATAAAACATCTTCCATTTCAATATTTTATTCATACACTATTATTAAGGGGAGAGAATACATTTTAGATTAGAAAAGAATTTTTCTCATACGCGTATTCAGAGGGGATATATAGGTTTGTGTTTTCGTCATAATGTTTATTGGAGGTCTTTAGGTACTAATTTCAAACCTATATATGTTATATTTTTTTTTATAAAAATAATTTTTTCCCACTTTTATTTTATAAAATGATATTTATTTTTTTTTTTATCAAAAATTGTGAATTAAAAGTCGTTATTTTCAAAAATTATTTCTCCTATCACTTATTTTTCTTTCAAATTATTGTTTTTTAGTGATATATTGTATACATTTTTATAAGCGAGGGTGGAGGGAAATTGTATTAGCTTAAAATGAATACTTCCGGGAATACAAATTTCCGGTGGAGTGAGGTTACACTTTTTCGCACTTTGATTGGGTTCATGATCTTACATATTTATTTGAATAAATAATAATCGCTACTTTCTATTAAGGCATTCGTATCCTCTCGCCCGTCATGCGAGCCCATACACACGCTGGTAAAAAATCCTGACTCTTTGCTTCCTCCATCGGCACGAAAGAAAGACTGGGATAACCCTCTAGTTGGCAACTCTGTTGCATACCTTAAAAGAGGAGCCAACTTAAGGACAATTCTCTACTTTTCTCAATTTCCGCATGTAGCGGTTACAAACTTCTCGAAGCTTTTCATTTAGAAATCTTGACCAAGTTACGACACTACATTGGTTTTAGACTCCTTTGAGAAATAGTTAATATTCTATCACTGTATTCTCGGGTCAAACATTGGTCGACTCCAAAGGCGCCACTCTTTGCACTGTAAGCGTTGTAGAAGCAGATTCCTTAGACATTCAAAGGACAATGATACTACAGCCTGGGCCTTAAAATCTACTATCTGTCAACTCTCCAGCCCACTGGTCTTTACAATTCCGATGGTAAACGGCCTGATTGTTCTGCCATAATACTTTGGAAATGTAGAAATTTCTCGTATTTTGATCCTATAGCCTCTTCTAATATAAATAGGATAAATTTGCTAAATATTTGCCATCACTACCTAACAACTATACATTCATACCCATAATCGCCACAACTTTAATATCTTTAGGCTCTCACACCCTAGCCTTTCTTAAAGAGTTGGAGCACAGGATCTCTGATAGGAACGCGGATCCCAAAGAGGGTTACTAACTGCGTTAAAGCTTGTCCATCAACATAATAAGGAGCAATTATCTTAGCTTTATACACAAACGAGCCCTCGTGAGATCATCTATGCTTGGGATACGCTTAGATTACACAGCTCGCAATTAAGAAATAATTATAATAATTGCTTGTCAAAAACATGTCCTGTCTGTTCACATAGTTTTCGCTAAAGAATAATCATAGAAAACTATTATAGATAAAAATCTTTAGAATGGGAATGAAATTTTACACATGGAATGGAACTATAAAAAAAAATTAACAAAAATGATTGTTTGTTATGTAATTAAAATAAAATGGTCACCAAATAATATTTTCCGGAGTTATAAAATTCTTGAAAAAAACGAAAGAATAAAAGAAAGAAAGAAGGAAGGGAAGAGAAGAGAAGGAAGGAAGAAAGAAAATCAAATTATTTCCGTTGTCTATTGGTGAATTTAAATTTTAAAAATTTTGATATCGCCACATAAATACAAAGAAGTTAAGCTAATTATCCAAAAGAAAAATTACATACCAGTGATATTAGCGGAGCCACCCATTTGGCTTGTTTAACTTATAACATTGCGCTTGTGGACCAACATGCTTTTGATATTTTATGTAATAAAATAATAATCTAGATCATGGCCCGATTTTGTATCTTTATATTTTACATTCGTTACCACATCCTTTACCTGGTAAAGGAATTATTTTTAGCCTAAATTATTGAAAAAATATAGAAGGCCGGATGGAGTCAAATCTTTACATAATAAAGATCTATTGGTCTTCAACTTTATTTTATCAACGAAATCCTTGGGCTTAAGACATTATTAACTTTTTACAACAAAATATTGAAAGATGATATTCCTGAGTCTGTGATGGATATATTATTTGATGATAGACTTTTTGCATTGATCTAAACCTACGCTGGCGATAGGGTTCCATATCTATGGTTTCGGCTTTTAGAAGACTTACTTCCAATACAATAGTTATTAACATAGTCATAAATCTTCAATTTTTTTAGATCTTACCCAATTAGATTCTGATATTGAAGAGGTATGGGAAATAGCAGCCCATGCCGTTAGAATATACTTCAATAACACCACTTTAGATACACTGATGTGTAAGTTTGACTTTCACCTTTACACTCACCAGGGAAATATTTATTCATTCATTTTTTTAAAAGTCTTTCTTTCACTAACACTAATAATACCAAATCTTTAAAGTTTGTTATGGTTTCAAAACTACTCTTAATTATGGTCCCTTTGGCTTAGATTCATAGGAAGGATCTTTTATGTAATCTCGATATTAATTCTTATGAACTCAAATTTAATTTTGATATAAATATATGAAATTTAGCAAAGTTGATAATGTATCTAGACACGATAAATTAGCATCTGTAAAAATTATTTATATAATTTATATCTAAATGATATTTTAGAGATATCTGTATCCATTCTTAGTTACTTTTTAGACATAATTTTATTTAAAATTATATATGAATTAAATTCATTTAATAATAATATGTCCGAGTTTTATTTCACCACAAAAACTAAAATTTGTTGAACATCCTTTAAAGTTAAAATTTAACGATTTTAGCTGGAAATCAGCATCCATATTTAAGATAATGAATGGGCTTGGTTGTATTCCTCCTTAATTAATATTTTTAGTTATTTATCTATCATCTAGAGAATGTACCAGATTCTCTTCATACATTGACTTTAGAAGATTGAAAATAAAGGGTCTATTATCGATACCCTTTCCAGTAATGAACAAAAAGCCTTACTGAGCATTTGATTAATGTATTACGTAATAAAATGTGGGAAATTGTCCATCCCCCCAATGATATTCATCTGCTAAGTTTAGCTCAAAATATAAAGAATTGACAATCAGTAGTGGTTTGATGCTTTCGATTCTTTACCTAGTCAGAATTAATGTCGTTAAGGGTTGAGGAATAGAATAGAATTACAGTTGGCTCTTGCCTAGGATACCATATTACACTGCAACACCAGTACTCTAGATATTCCATACCAGTCGAAAGTAAAGGTAGCCTTTTCCGCATTATCATTCTTCAAAGAAATAGACTCACTCATTCATAAATTTTACTATGGGCCGCCAGGAAGATTCTATCTTAAACAAGAACTCACAATAGCCATACAGAAGTTCAATTACATTAGCTTCATGGGAAACCTATTTCCCAAGAAGCCAATCTAAGTACAAATTTTTTTTTATACATAATAGATAAATTTTTTTAAAAATATTAATTATTCAATATATCTTTATTATCTTTAAATTAATAAAAAAATATACATTTATTATATTTTATTGCTTTATTTTAAATAAAAACAATTTATTTATTGCGAAATTATATATTTTCAACGGAAGTTATTTAATTATATATTACTCAAAAATATACTATGAACCCTAAAAAGGAATTATTTATATTTACACTATATTTTTGCATGTACAATATAAAAAAGATAAGACTATAAACACATAGGTTTATCTATATATTTTAAGTATAATAAAATAAATAGTATACATTATTATACAAGTATTATACATTATATTATATATATATATATATAAAATCTTTTTAATTTTATTGCTTGAAATTTCTTAATATATATATGATACGTTATTTTAATTTACCAATATCCTAGATTCACAACAAAAAAATTTAAAAAAAAACAATATTTTTTTATGGTTCAAAGTTTCAAAGATTGAATTTAAACCCAATGACAAAAAAATTAATTTTTAAAAATTTGCTGAAGGTACTTTCAACTGATAAAGGTGAATTCTGATGGAGCAACTTGTTAAATGTTATTAGTAGTTTAGCATAAAAAAGAACACTTCCGAACACATAAATATCTTCATTACGACACTTCGCTCTTATTTGTTTTAATAGAAAATTTGGTGTAAGCACGTTGGAAGTCTTGGATAACCTTGTTATTAACAAATATAAAATCGTTCGCTAGAGCTTTGGGATGGGTCACTTTGTTGACTAAGGTAAACGCGCGGGCGATCATAAAATTCTTTAGGTTAAAACTTCCTTGTCTGACGTGGTAAAATTCCACCGACAAAACCTTTTACAATGAGATATAAATTATATATATATATATATACAAGAAAGAAAGAAAGAAAGAAAGGGGCTAAAATTATTTTTCTTCATTCAAATCCTAAACCTTGATAAACACTTTATCGAACGGAACTGTCATTAAAACGTCAAGCTCGGATCCTTCGATATCCAGGGAAAAATAATCTATTTGGGTTTTGTTTAAGGCTAATAGCATGGAGTAAAGCGGGAAACAGGGCATAGCTTTTCCGATCGTCTCCTTCTTATTTGTCCCCGGGTGTATCACGTGGCCCAAATTGAAATGTTCGTAAAACGGTAACTTTTCGTTGGGATCGTTTAATATAATATTTATACAACATACATATATATATTACGGTACTAAATTATGTTTGTAAGGAGTTTAATAAATTGCGGCGGGATTCATGGCTTCATTAGATCTGAACTTTTAAAGTAAACTTTATACAAAACTTAAAATCGTGGTTAGAATAAATACTTTAAAGATCTCATTCTGTCCATCTCCCGCGAATTTCAGACTATTTTGTCGTGAGTTTTTGTTAAATTGATATAAAATTAAGGGTAATCTACAAGTTTATGACAAAATTGCTTGATATCATAGATAGTGTCGTTAAAAGGCCAGATTAAGATTATAACCAAAATAACAGTATCCAAGCCTAAAGATTTTGCTCATAGCTGACAGAGCAGAAATGCTCGGACACCCATTTGCCAAATTTCGATGCTTAACATAACATAATTTTTTTTAGCTAAAGTCTATAAACCGGCCGTTTCGAAAAATCGACCAAAATTAGGCTTTTTAGCAACACTAATCACAGAGATGGTAATTTATATCACAGGGCTTGCAACATGGGGACGCGATAAAGTGCCGCAAATTTTAGGTGGAGTAATCTTAGACTCTACTTAGTCAATATCCATTTTATAATTGAAATCATTTTGTATTTTAGCCATCTTAGAAAATCTCAGTGTCGTTAGGATTAGGGGGAGTTTCTTAGCACTTTTGATTGCGGTAATAAATTTAACATGGTATTAGAACTACTCTAGTAATAATCTTAAAACATAAATAATATTACTCACTATAAGGGGACTGGGTTTGATGCTCATGCAAGAGTTGATGGAATACGATTTCCTCCGTTTTCCCAACAGTAGATTGAAATTTTTGGCGTCCGCTTCGACCAAGAGACCTTCCCATTTGAACTCCCTCTCCAAATACAAGGAATTGGAACGGGTTTCTCCGTCTAGTGCCCCGCACTCCACGAAAAAGCCAGGTTGCTTTTTTAAAAAAAATAATAATAATAAAGTATCCGAAAAATTGATAATTATTCACGTCATATTATTGATCGATGTATGCTCTATTAGCAATGTATAGCGTTAGCCTTAGGGACAGATATAAAATCAAGCTGATAAACTGCCTAATTTCTTAAAATCTTATTCCTTCTGAAATTATGAATGTTGGATTTGTATTTATCGCATCTATCCTTTAATAGTTAGACAAATATGAGATCTTTTCGAAATAGTTAAAAAAATATATAAAATATACCAACTATTCTACCTGTAAACATTTTTTTAGGGAGTATTATAAGGTCCCTTGCTTTTTTTTTACCTTGAATTTATAGTGACGCGATCGCGATGGCGATTTAACAGTTGATCGATTTTTTAAAAATTTGTTTATGACATCAATCATTTTTATTTTGTCAATAATTAATTCTATCTTTAATCGAGATAATTTGCAATTCATTATTATTTTAACTGATTTAATATATTTTGTACTTCGGTTTGTTTACTTTTTATTTACAAATCAATCTAAATACGTCAATCAATTAACATACACAATTAACAATATATTAAAATACAATTTATCATATTATTGATTGCATCTTGAGGTTAATCGATTCTATTACATTAATATCAATTCAATTCAATTCAATTCATAATAATAATAATCGAAAAAATAATGATTTAATAAAATAAAAATCAATCTCGTAGACAGAATTTAACTGTCAGCTGTTAAATAGCGATCGCAATGGCGCCCACTATGATTTTCGAGGTTACGCTTTACTCAGCCATCAAAAAATAAGTTAATTAATTGGCTAATTTTAGGATAAAAAATTTACAAAATAAATTATTTGTGCGTATTACTATTTTTGATTTTGTTATATTATATTATATTATTATATATTATATTTTATTATATTATATTTATATTTATATTTATTATATTTATATTTATATCTATATATTTCTATTTCTATTTATATTTATATTTATATTTATATCTATATTTATATCTATATTTATATTTATATCTATATTTATATTTATATTTATATTTATATTTATATTTATATTTATATTTATATTTATATTTATATTTATATTTATATTTATATTTATATTTATATTTATATTTATATTTATATTTATATTTATATTTATATTTATATTTATATTTATATTTATATTTATATTTATATTTATATTTATATTTATATTTATATTTATATTTATATTTATATTTATATTTATATTTATATTTATATATATTTATATTTATATTTATATTTATATTTATATTTATATTTATATTTATATTTATATTTATATTTATATTTATATTTATATTTATATTTATATTTATATTTATATTTATATTTATATTTATATTTATATTTATATTTATATTTATATTTATATTTATATTTATATTTATATTTATATTTATATTTATATTTATATTTATATTTATATTTATATTTATATTTATATTTTATATTTATATTTATATTTATATTTATATTTATATTTATATTTATATTTATATTTATATTTATATTTATATTTATATTTATATTTATATTTATATTTATATTTATATATATATTTATATTTATATATATATTTATATTTATATCTATATTCATATTTATATCTATATTTATATTTATATTTATATTTATATTTATATTTATATTTATATTTATATTTATATTTATATTTATATTTATATTTATATTTATATTTATATTTATATTTATATTTATATTTATATTTATATTTATATTTATATTTATATTTATATTTATATTTATATTTATATTTATATTTATATTTATATTTATATTTATATTTATATTTATATTTATATTTATATATATATTTATATTTATATTTATATTTATATTTATATTTATATTTATATTTATTTATATTTATATTTATATTTATATTTATATTTATATTTATATTTATATTTATATTTATATTTATATTTATATTTATATTTATATTTATATTTATATTTATATTTATATTTATATTTATATTTATATTTATATTTATATTTATATTTATATTTATATTTATATTTATATTTATATTTATATTTATATTTATATTTATATTTATATTTATATTTATATTTATATTTATATTTATATTTATATTTATATTTATATTTATATTTATATTTATATTTATATTTATATTTATATTTATATTTATATTTATATTTATATTTATATTTATATTTATATTTATATTTATATTTATATTTATATTTATATTTATATTTATATTTATATTTATATTTATATTTATATTTATATTTATATTTATATTTATATTTATATTTATATTTATATTTATATTTATATTTATATTTATATTTAAATTTAAATTTATATTTATATTTATATTATATTATATTTATATTTATATTTATATTATATTATATATCTATTAATATTTTTTTTGGAAATTTAAACGTTCTACAAAATAGTTAAAACGTAAGTAAAAAAAAAATAATTACAATCACCAAGGGTTATTATCAAACTATTGAGTTATTATATAGCGAAAAATAAATATTAAAAAAATTAATCAGGACGTCTCAAATAGTGTTGTTAAACGGCTCGTTTTAAGCCGATTTTTAAAAACGGCTAACTCAATATTTTATCCAGAGGAATACTACGCAAGCGCGAAGATTTTGCTCATAGAAGGAACAAAGGTCTAGACATATATTATCGAAATCCCAAGGCCTAGGTAATATTTTTCTGGCTAAAATATTGAGTTAGCCGTTTTAAAAAATAGGCCGTACCGTCTATCGCCTTAGTCGGCAAGAGCGCGTATTACTCAGACGATTTAAATAACGACCAAAATTTATTTTTTTAAAATATTTAAGAGGCGGAATCACGCGATCACCTTCGCGATATTCCGTATATCATAATCCGTGTCACGGGACCACCTAGTCGGCTTCAGATAAAAATCTGGTCCTCGTTAGATTCGAACCCCAGATGTTTGTGATTGGTAACTTAGCTCAGTGTCGGCTAGGCCCCAAGGACGATACAAGGAAACATCCACACTTTTTTTCGTACAATAATAAATTAAATAAATGAACGGAGAATACAAATTTTAGTGAAATTTTTTTTATATAAACTACTCTAATTGTGGGTTCGAACCCAGCACAAGGAACACCATTTTTTTTCTTCTAAAGCCGGCTAAGGCGGTTCCGTGTTGCGGAAGAAGATATATATAAAATGTAGGAGGCGATATTCAATGATTCCGGGGTTAATATCAGAGTTGTTAGAAGATACTTTTTAAATGGATCTAAATACAGATACATTGTCTATAACAATATTTAGGTACAGATATTTTAATCAAAAATCTATCTAGGTACAGATACAGATACCACATTTTTATATCTAGATACAGGATGATCTAAAAAAATGATTGGGTTTAATAGCATTTTAGTAAAATTCACAAATAGCGGAGCGAGTGACAAATGCCGATAGATCCCAAAGAATGAGATATCATTAAAACATATGGGTGTGTATCATCAGTATCTAATTTTTATCGAGCAGGAACTATGTTGAATAAAAATTATACAAGTATTTAACTAAAACCATAAATAGAATAATAAAATATAAACTTGCATAGGTTTTAATATAGTGTTGCTAAATCACTCTAACTTTGACCAATTCCAAAGTGATTCCGTCAAGTTTTTATCCTAAAGATTCAGTTTCTAATATCGAAGTTTAGGGTTTCAACTTAGAGGTTTCGGCCTAGTTTTTAGGCTAAAAGCTTGGCTGAGCTTTATTGGAATTGGCTAAAGTTATGCGACATAACCAAGTAGTTTTAATATCAACCTAAAATATTTGGGGAATGATGAAATTTAAAATATAATAGATTTTGAAAAAAATTAAAATGCGCTCGCTACGTCATGCACTACGTCGCTACGACATGACGTAGTGAGGGCACGTGACGTAGTGAAGACATCAGAATTACGTAATATAGATTAAACAACCCACTTTTAGAAAACAAAAAAAACAAATTGTCATCTTTTGATTCTTTGGGGAGACCGGGGTAGAGTGGACTGGGTAACAATGTTAGCGTGAATAATAAATTAAAATTTTTGTGTAAAATTAAATATACACCTTTTTTTTATAGCATAAGTTAATAGTTTGGCATAAATGACTGGTTTTTCTATATTTTGAAAAAAAATTCAGATTTTGACACATATTAAATTATAAAAAATCTTGAATTTACTAAATGATTGGAGATTTTGTATATACATTCATGGTCCTTAAAGTTTTACCTTTAAAGTTTATTGGGCGGTTTAAAAGATTAGAGCTGACAGCAGGTCGTGCAACGATGATTTATATATAATAAGTATCTTTTTTGGGAGGGTAAAACAGCTATGAGTACTGTTTTTATATCGCATAACTTTAGCCAGTTCCAATAAAGATTAGCCAAGCGTTTAGCCTAAAAATTAGGCTGAAACCTCCAAGTTGAAACCTAAACTTAAATATTGGAAACTAAATCTTTAGGATAAAAACTTGACAGAATCATTTTGGAATTGGTCAAAGTAAGGGGATGCTATGGGTAAACCATGTTCCATCCTTATAATTTATTATACATTCTTGCCTTATTTGTTATTGTATTGAGTTTTTTTTTATAAATTAAATATAATAAATTAGATTTAAAAAAATATATATATTAATATTTTGTTCAATAAAAACAACTAAGTTATGTTTAATCTAATTTTTACGCACATTTTTACCCTTGAATTCGTTGTTGGCGCGAAATTCTCGGCGAAATTATACAAAATATTCTGTAATTTTTTTTTGCATTCTTTGCCGCGAATTTTAAGCAAACCGTAAAATCAGCTGGGTGTCTAGCAATTTATTTATCCTAGGTATGGGGTAAAAATGGCCGAAAATGGCATACTTCGAAATAAATAATCGTAGTTTCATACAAAAGTATTTTAAGGTACCAATGCCTTCCTTTTAATTCTTTTTATCTTGTAATTGAATATCTACAATGTGTTTGATTTTGCTTTTTTTTAAATACTTTTTAAGGTAAAAATGTCAAAATACAGACAATTTTTTTTCCCCAGTCTCCTCTTTAACCCGAATTAAGTTAATCATGATGGCAACATATTATCGAATCCTAGAAAATTTTTACAGAATTAGCCAGCATTTAAAGAGGAATTGAACATCAAATTAAAAAAATATATATGGAACTCGAATAAATAATTATTACAAACGTAGTAAATATTGGTAAAATATACTTTGAAATCGAGGTAAGGTCTTATAGCTTCGATTTGCCCCATGGAAAAATCTTTCTTGGCCGGCTCTTTTAATATATATTCGGGGTACGTCGAAGGCTTAAAAATTGATAAGATAATAAATATCATTATTTATAGTGTAATACTCTTCTTCTTCTTCTTCTCTCTCTCTTCTCTTCTTCTTCTTCTTCTTCTTCTTCTCTTCTTCTTCTTCTCTTCTTCTTCTCTTCTTCTTCTTCTTCTTCTTCTTCTTC
The DNA here is from genome assembly GCF_954871325.1 of Gordionus sp. m RMFG-2023. Lineage (NCBI taxonomy): Eukaryota > Metazoa > Nematomorpha > Gordioida > Chordodea > Parachordodidae > Gordionus > Gordionus sp. m RMFG-2023. Next base: position 33,107,143 of record NC_088778.1, on the reverse strand, counting down.
TCTTCTCTTCTCTTCTCTTCTTCTCTTCTTCTCTCTCTCTTCTTCTTCTCTTCTCCTCTTCTCTTCTCTTCTCTTCTCTTCTCCTTCTCTCTCTCTTCTCTTTCTCTCTTCTCTTCTCTTCTCTTCTTCTTCTTCTCTCTTCTTCTCTTCTTCTCTCCTCTTCTCTTCTCTTCTCTTCTCTCCTCTTCTTCTTCTTCTCTTCTCTTCTCCTTCTTCTTCTTCTTCTTCTCTTCTTCTTCTTCTTCTTCTTCTTCTTCTTCTTCTCTTCTTCTTCTTCTCTTCTTCTTCTTCTTCTTCTTCTTCTTCTTCTTCTTCTTCTTCTCTCTCTTCTTCTTCTTCTTCTTCTCTTCTCTTCTTCTTCTTCTTCTTCTTCTTCTTCTTCTTCTCTTCTCTCTTCTTCTCTTCTCTCCTCTTCTCTTCTTCTCTTCTTCTCTTCTTCTTCTCTCCTTCTCTTCTCTCTCTCTTCTCTTCTCTTCTTCTCCTCTTCTTCTCTTCTTCTTTTCTTTTATTTTCTCTTCTTGTTTAAGTAAAGACCCAACAATTCTAATGCCATTTATTCACTATTAATGGGAAAAGGTATCTTACTTTATGTTAATAAGTTCCATTTACCGTTAAAGTAACGGCAAAACTGATTTATTATTATAATATTTTTTATTTAATAATATTACATACTTAATACTTTGAGCGCGACTAACTTAAGATTTATTAATATTGATAAATGATTGTTTTAATTATTTTATATTAAAATATTAAATAAATATCATTTTGAGTAATGAAATGATTATTTTTATACGTGGAAATGTAATTCATCATTATAAAAATGTTCATTTTTGATTATTAGATCAAAATATAGAAATTCTTAGGTATATTTAACCCTTCTACAATTCCGCCCTTATATTTTCATGGTCTGGCTTATGCGCGTAACCCAATTTGTAAACGTCTCCTCATTGCCTTGCATGGCAGCATAGAATACGGAGAGAGCTTAGCATTCTCGGATCTTCCGAGGTTGTTTGAAGTTTGAATTTGCCAAAAAGAGCCATTGGGTCCAGGAAGTCTGCTTCCGTACAGATTGCTGCAATGTTGCTAAACAACTCGTTGTCAGGTATGAACTTCGAAGAAACTTTGCAACTTCCCTCTGTTAGGCCCTGTCATCGCTACTAAATTAAAGGAAAATCAAACTTGACAAATTCGGATCATGTAGATGGAATCATTCGAATGCAACCGTCGTTAAGGAACTTTACTTGGTTATGAGCGTTACATTTGAGGGGGAGAATGATATCGTGAAAGAATTTTGTCTTGGCCACCACGAAAATATAAGTGTAGAAATGTTGAAGGGTTAAATATTGATATTTATTTAAACGGAACATATTAACAACTTTAGATAAGAAAAAAAAATGGCGAAACAGAAAAAAAAACATATGTTTGAACTAAATATGTTTTTATTATATCAATTTTGAGGGTAATGAGGTGTAATGGAGATGATTGTGAACTAATGGGGACGGGAGTATTATTTTTTTTAAAAAAAATGTTTCAATTCATCTATATGATACAGCAATAAACGGCAATGTCTTACTAAAAAATGCATATAATATATATATGGTAGTAAGACTATAATTCTAATCCATTTTGCTTAGAGGGGAGGGGTCGCTTACTTCTAAAAGGAATGGCTTAAAAATATATTCGCCTAATTTTCTTCTCCAGCAGAAACCGTTTTCTGGAGCGATAATTAAAGCTATTCCTGTGCCTACTGTAATTCTGCCAGGCCCCTAGACATATTTTTCATTTTTCACTTTTAATTTTACCGGGGAAAGTTAAATAGAAAGAGATAGGGGTTCGACTTCAAATACTAAATTAAAAAAATAAATAATAATAATTGAAAACAGTATTGTTTGCTTTATATTGATCATAGACCTACAGAGGTACCATTTGCACGGCCAGGCCCGGTTTTTCTTTCAAAAATTTTATACGGACCGGACCGGGTTTTATATTTTAAGGGGCCCGGTCCGGTTTTTAAAAAAAATTTACAGGTCCGGCCCGGGTATATTTTAAAAAAATTAAAAAAGGCCGGGCCTGCCAGGCTCTGATACTTGATTGATTTTGTTATAAAATATAAATAAATATTTTTTTTTACCGGGTAAATAAAACCCTCGCTAAGGGCCCTTATAACGCTAGGATCATCGGCCGCCAGTTTCCCGCTAAACAATAAATCCAAATCCCTGAATTTGGCCCGGGGTAACGTTATAGCGTTAAGTTCGAATTTCGTTTTATTTTGTTTACCTACCATGTTCGCTAACCTGACAAATTTGGCGGAGGAATTCGGGTTAAATTTTTTAGAAGAATTCGTTTTCGCCCTTTTTACGGTCGGGTTTATATCGTGCTTGATTCCCATATTCGAATCCTCCCGACTATTATTTATTCCGTTTTTCGATATCGACGACATATTAGAAATTTCCATTTCGATATTTTTGCCAGATGGCTTAGCCGTTATTTTGGTACCGCTCGATTTATTCGGCAGCGGAACGCGTTTAGAAGGGATGAGGAAGATGAAACGTATAGAATCGGCTGTCGGCGGAGTCGCCATATTTATTTGGAACGAAAAGGATTTGGGAAGAGATGAATCTTTATAAGATTCATTTATCCGGGTATCGGCTCCCATGATATTCTGACTACCACTGTTAGGAGAAGGTCGTAGGAAGCTTATTTTAACGCCATCTACACTTTTACGAATCTGAAAGGGAGAATAACCTTCGCTGGGCAACCAATTGGTATAGTTTAAGACTCCAGAATATACATGCTTTTTTTTGAAGACGTAAAAATAAGTCAGGATTAACGCGACAGGCACAAAAATGTAATAATACAACTTGGGGGTCTTAGCGAAACGGATCAATACCATGTGTTTTCCTCTGCTGAATTTTTTATTTTCCTCCAGGAAGAGAAGGATCTATCCAAATCGGATTCCCTCTTATGATTGGCGCTTATTCCAATTGTTTGATAAAAAAAAAATATAGAAATCGTTTAAATTTTTTTGTTACTTCTTTCTTTTTTTTTTTCAAAACGAATAAAAAAAAACAGCTGATATTCTTTCCAAAACTAGATTTAATTGATCTGTACAATTTCGAAAAATAGTCCAGTTTGAGAACCCTTTAAAAAATATAGGCCTAGAGAACTGGCCAAAGTGGACCTCTGTTCCCATATTTATATGCGAAATTTGGAGATTTAGGTAATATTTATTTTGCCTTAAAATCTTGACTCAGCCCTTCTTTTCGTTTTAAATCGAGGTTTTCGGGACAACACTTGCTCGAAAGGGTGTTTGCTATAAATTCGCACCCAATTTTCTTTATCATTTTTGAAAGATATTAATTTAGAAGTAATCAAATTTATCTTTCTTTTTTTATTAGTAATAAACTCTTTATCGCAGAAAGAGCTAATTCATGGTTACATCGATGACGTAATAATAATAATAATAATACCTAGACTGACGATAAAGAAAGAAAGAAAGAAAGAAAGAAAGAAAGAAAGAAAGAAAGAAAGAAAGAATACATTCATAATAATGCACGTGAAAGCGTCGCTGAATGCAAATCAGCTGAATCCGCCATTTTGGTAACCCTTCTCATGTTAAAAAATACTATTAAATTGATAACTTGCTTCCTTAATGATCTCGATCATCAGGCAATTCTTTAATAAAGTTTGCCTCAGACATGGGAATGAAAGTGGCCTCACGGGTAACCAAAATGGCGTCCCCAGCTGTTTTTATTGATGAACAACTATTAAATGAATGCATCGTTAGCCCTAGCCTAGGTATTATTATATGTCATTGGGTTTATAATAAGTAGCAAATATGGCTTCCCCCCCCCTAAATGTCCTCTCCAACAACGCTAATTACTATGATTTTAAGTATGAAATAGAATAAAAATAAAATAAAATAAATTAATTAATAATATATACCTAGTGGTGGGATGGGTGGAATATAATAATTCATAATAGAAAAAAAATATGATGTTTGACGTTTAATTGCTCAAAATGTCAAAACTTATTCATTAAAACAGCGAAATAATATATAACAAGGTATTCTAGAAAATAAAAAATTTGAAAGCTAGAAATTTTTAAAAACGAAAATAAACAATAGAACTGTCACAGCTGTTTAGCGGGGGTTAAATTTTTAATCCGTCGTAGCGGTAACCTTTTTTTTTATCCGCCAAGGAAAGAAGTTTTTTAAATAAAAATAAAATAAAAGAAAGAAAGAAAGAAAGTTAAAAGAGTTTCAAAATCAATTTTAAACTACATTTTTTTTTAAAATTTAATTTATTCCTAAATATACATGGGTTATTAAGCCCCGCCGACCAAACCTAAATATATTTTATATTTTATTAAAATTTTCTTTTCTTTTCTTTTCTTTTCTTTTCTTTTCTTTTCTTTTCTTTTCTTTTCTTTTCTTTTCTTTTCTTTTCTTTTCTTTTCTTTTCTTTTCTTTTCTTTTCTTTTCTTTTCTTTTCTTTTCTTTTCTTTTCTTTTCTTTTCTTTTCTTTTTCTTTTCTTTTCTTTTCTTTTCTTTTCTTTTCTTTTCTTTTCTTTTCTTTTCTTTTCTTTTCTTTTCTTTTCTTTTCTTTTCTTTTCTTTTCTTTTCTTTTCTTTTCTTTTCTTTTCTTTTCTTTTCTTTTCTTTTCTTTTCTTTTAATTATATATATATATATAGAATATTAGATATAGTATGTTAATTATAAATTTAATATTCTTTTAAATAAATGTGACAGTTTCACTTATATATTTTAAAAAATAATAATTATTAATTGAATATAGTTTTAATTTCTTTTAAAATTTATATTTTTTTTAAAAAATAAAAAATTTTTTAAAATCTTAAACAAAAAATGATACTAAATTTTATAAATTTAAAGCTAAATTCAATGACAAAGATAAGTGGGATTAAACTTCGAAAAGATATATATTGCTTATAATATTATCAGTGTGGTATTAAAAAATTATAACTTAAAATATTTTTTAATAAAATCTGTTTTGTTAGCATTTACGAAAATAGAGAGGAAAATTTTAGACATCTTATTTCTCAATAACAAATTTACCTGTTTATTTAAAACTTTTTAAAATAAAATTAAACCGAAAAAAAGGGGATTAAAATTAAATAAATATATTAAAGAATTATTTGTATTAATTATCGTGAAAATCGTAAAAGATAGAAAATAATATAATTTTTTTGCCTTCACACCCCTGGTAATCCATGATATAAATTGATTTCTAAATATAATAAAGCACTTTGCACAAAAACGTTTTTTGATGGCATTGGCAAAAAGATTATTTTCTAAATCATATGACAAGAAAGATTTTTAATTTTTTTCAATAATAACTTTAAAACTATTTTTTTTTTAAAAAAATAATAAAATAAAATAAGAAGAGATTTAAGCACCTAACCAGGGATTTTCATTGAAGAGGGGGAGAGGGGGGGGGTGAGAGGAGGATATTAAAAAATGATAATTAAAGTAGGTCTATAAATTAATCCAATATTAAAATATAATTTTAAGGAATATTCAGTATATTTATAGATATAAAATTAATTAAAAATCATTTTTTGTAGATGACTAACTTTCGTTAAATTTTCACTCATTTAAAAAAGATAAAATAAAAAAAAATAATAATATGAAAAATTTAAGTTTTAATTGTATTTTTATAATGGGTAAAAGCGATTTTTGATATTTTTTTTTATCATCTTTTTCATTAAATCATTTTTTTTAAAGTGATTTTTTTTTTGATTTTCCAATACTAGCAGAATATATATATAAATTTAGAGAAAAAAAAATTCTGTAATAAAATTCTGATGTTTTTTTTTTTGTAAAAATTGTATATATAAAAATTCTTAGGCTATAAAAGGTTATATGAAATCGTTTAGGACGTTTAAAGTGTAATTTATAAATTATAAGCAATATAATAGTTTTCAAATATATTAGGTTAATGATGCTTACTACCTTAAGGTACTACCTATCAAATGTGAATTTTGTTCATTTTCCATTTGGATAGGCACTACCAAATATATTTATAATATATATTTGAAAAAGCTGATTTTTGGAAAGCCTCTATGGCCTAGTAGGCAAGAGCTTGGCTTATTGATCCCATAGTCCCAGGTTCGAATCCCGGGAATAATCATGTTTTTTTTTCTTATTCTAACTTGGTGGTTCCATCCTTGGGGGATGATATATAGGAGGCCGGACTCGACCACGTGATTCCGTATTAATACATTAAATAATAAGACATTTTAATAAATTTTGGTCGGTATTTAGCAAATTAGGTTGGTATTTAGAATATTTCCATACATTCACTTGGTGGTAAGCATCATTATGGAGAATAAATTTACAGGTAAGCTACAAATAGCATATCTTAACATTAATGGATTGATGAATAAACTGACAGTTCTTTTAAGGATGTTAGATGCGGAAAAAATTGACATTTTGGGCATCCAGGAAACCCACTACCCTGGAGATATTACGGCTAATTTTAATGATTATAAAATGTTTTGCTCGGGCACTACCTCCAATAGTTGGTCGGGGATCGCTTTCCTCATTAATAAGAGAATGCAGAAATATGTCATGAAATTTGTACCCATCTCGGAAAGGTCTGTTATACTTATATACGAACTTCAAGCCTACAATAATCGTAAATTTCGTCGTCCCACCTAAAAGAAATGAGCGATCAGCCTTTATAGATATAATGATTAACATAATACACTCCTTACCAGTGAGATATAACATTATAATATTAGGTGATCTAAATATGAATATTGGCAGGGAAGTAGAATATATGAACAGAAATGTCACTGGGCATGCCACCTTAATACAAAGGAATAGTGAATACAGTAAGAAATTACTGGATTTCTGTAGTAATAAAGGTTTTAAAATTGAAAACACTTTTTTTAGTCATGGAGATAGGAGTACTTACACATTTGTAAGAGCTCAGCAACAATCACAAATCGACTTCTTCATCTCGAATATTCATCGTTGGTTTGTTGATGTAAAGGCTCTAACTAATATAAACCTATCAGATCATAGACTGCTTAGAGCAGTTATTATGATTAAAAATTTATGTGGGTATCATAGTGGAAACAGACAATCTTCAACTAGTTCTAGCGCTACTCCCTCGTGTAATGGTATAACTCGCAAACTAAATAAAATAAGAACATTGGATGATGCAAGATATTTTGATCAAGTATTAAGTGGGAAAGAAGCCAACTACTTGAATACAATTAGGCTAGAAAATGTTGAGAAAAGTTGGAATCTTTTTAAAGATGCTCTTGTTGATACATATAAAGTCCTGCCAGAAGTAAGTCTTATCCCAAGGAAGGAATGGATGGCGAATGATACCCTGGAGAAAATAAACCAAAGAACAGCGAATAGCTCTAATAAGGATCTATGGAAGCTGATACAGAGATTACTGCGGAGAGATAGACGAGTCTATAGCGCGAAGAAAGCTTTTGATATAGACAAAGATGTGAGAGAAAATAGACTATATGATGCATACAAGAAATTAAAATATTTCTGTAAACCTTGTAGCTTTAAGAAGATACCCTCTATCGTATTAAATAATGGTAAAGTAATAATTGACCAAGATGAACAAATGGCGTTGTGGCTTGATTATTGTATTACAGTTTTTGACGGGCGCAAAGTAACTAGACCAACTAGCTTAAATATAAATATTGCTTCACCCCAGTCTGGTTTCTCGGTAGTTGAAATAATGAATGTAATAAAGAAATTACGAAACAATAAAGCTCCAGGGCTCGACAACATTACTGCGGAGTATCTAAAGATAGCACCGAGAACGACATCTTCTTTCCTTCTGGCCCTCTTCAATAAAATATGGGAAAGTGGAAGTACCCCAACAGAATGGAACAAGTCCTTTTTATGTAATTTTTCCAAAATTGCAAATCCCCAGAAATTTACTGATTATCGTGTGTGCGCTCTTACATCTTGCGTGTCTAAAATATTTATGGTACTTATAAAAAATAAAATTGTTCAATCGACGCCTAATCTTTTTCCTAAACATATTTGTGCTTATAGGCCAAATAAAAATATACTGGAACCTATATTATCTCTGAAAATAATAATGCAGAAGTGTCATAAATACAAGATACCCTCATTCTACACATTCATTGATTTTAGTAGAGCATTTGACAACGTTAACCATGTAGCTCATTGGGGAAACGCTAGCAGAATGTGGTATTGAAACCCAAATAATTCGAATCCTAAAAAATCACTATTCAAATTTATTTGCTTGTTTCAAAATAAATGATAAAATCTCTCTCTTCTTCAGGATTAAAAAAGGTGTAAAACAAGGCTGCACCCTCTCACCGCTGCTTTTTAACATAATAATCAATAAAATAATAAAAGAAGTACTGGGAGCTGCTGATCTAGTTGATATAGGATCAAATGAGAACATTTTTTTTTGTAAATAGGATAATATCCTATGCAGATGATATTGTAGTAATCTCGAAAAGTATTGAAGAGACCAAGAAGCTACTTTATCTAATTGAGACAGTGAACTATAGAGTTGGACTTAGGATCAACTTTAACAAAACAGTTATTCTTCCCTCCCCAAACGCGCCTTCAATTCAAGATTTTACAGTTAGAGAGAATACAGTAAAAATTGTAGAGAAAATAAAATACTTAGGTGTAATCTTAGATAATAAAGGAAGTTGTAAAGATGAGATGAAGACGAGAATACAGAAAGCTAGAGGTGCGTTCTATAGATATATGAAAATATGGAAAGCTAGGGAAATCTCAGTATTTACTAGATTGAGGATATTCAACTCGTTGATAGTTCCAATCGTATTATATGGTGGGGATATCTGGGAGGCAAATAAAACAGAGATAAGGCGTCTTCAATCTTTTATAAATAATTGTCTTCGCACTATACACGGGATTTCCTATCTAAGGGTTATCTCAAACTCGAATCTTTGGAGGAAGTCTACTCACACACCAGTGAATATTACTCTTAAAAAACGATGGATTCAGTTCTTAGGGCCACATAATAAGAAATTCAGATAATAACTTAGTCCATGATGCCATAACATGGCTGTACTCATACAATGGAAAACAATACACAAAATACAAAACATTATGGTATTATAAAACAATAAAAGATATAATGGACTTAAACGTGAACATAACAATTCATTAAACTAAATAACAATAAATAGATCCATTAAAAAGCTGTTTCGCATCAAGAATAGTTACCTCTAATATGAATAAAAATACATCTCAGAATTCAAGGTTCACTATAATTATTCAATAATCCCAATCTTAAATCCCTATTGTAATAAATTTCAAAAATTTAAACTCATTATTATCAAATATTTCCAATATCAACAGACATTCATATCCTCTTATAAATTCCTTTGCATTTCCTTACTAAAAGTTGTTCTAATATAATAAAGATTTTTTATTTAAAATTGTCCTCAACCCACCATAATGTAATTAACTTTCACTGTAGTTCTTGGGTATAGCCTTTTTTTTTGTCCCACTCCCTTTTAAATAAGCCTATAGAGGTTTAAGTAATGTTTTTCGAAATGTTACGCCTACAAGTACGTGCGGCTTGCCCACAAACGTGTATGGGCTCCCCATATTTTGCCTTTTATACCCAAATTAAATTAGATCCAATAAGATGGAAATGAGGAAAACCTAGCGTAGCTCTGTTGCATTTCAACACTAGAGGGCATAAGCGCTATATATCACGTATCACGTATATTACATATATCGTATTGAAGGGGGGAGGATATGGTAGCGGTTTCGCGATCTCTCAATTTTTGTATCATTTACTTACAGCGGATTCTTTATTAATCGAAAAATAATAATTTGACCGGAAATATATTCCGATATTGTAGAATACCGTCCACTATAACATAGCGGTACCGTCCACTATGTCAAAACGGGTAGATATCGTTGTATAGGATCTATATATTAGTGAAAAATACTTGACGCACGCTCACGCTTCCTTCAACTCCTGGTGAGTGACGAAATTGCGCCTCGCGTAATTTCTGGCGTTGTTAATGGATGAATTTACCCATAATTTTTGTTGAACGGCTCCATTTTCTATACTCAAATATTTTTTATCCAGAAAAATATTAGGCAAAGTCCAAAGAATTTTCTCTCATATTGATGGCACAAAGGATTTGAGAACATCTATTAGAAGAAATACAGAAATTTCGTGGAATATTTTTCTGGGCTAAGATGATGAGTCTAACTGTTTTGAAAAAAAGCGCTGTTTAACAAACGCTTACCTCACCCTATAAACCTCAGACAATTCTGGCCATTTAATCTTTGTGTGATGAAAAGTCTATCATGAAAAAGGATGTATAAATTGAAAATATTTCAGCGGTTCTAGACAAGATTATCGGAAATTAGTAATAGCGCGGGTTATTTATTCTATTCGTATCGTAAATACATTTACGGTCCAAATCGAATTTTTATAATTTTTTAGTCAAATTTAAAATTCGCTCTCAAGTATAAATGATATCAAAACTGAGAGTTCCCATCCACTTATTATTACTTTAAAATATAGAGATTTATCGCAGAGCTAGCTATCTTTCTAAACCTTTGCCCGCTTAAACGGCGCGAACGTTAGAGCCGCTCTGCTGATATGGTCTTAATCTTAGAGAAAAAAAAATTATGGAAAAAATAAAAAAAAATTTATTCGCAAAAAATGTCTGAAATTTATAAGGGGGTGGTAACTGTGAAAAAATAAAATTTATTCTCTTGGAAAGTGGAAGAGATTAATTATTGAAAAATGGGATAAATGCCTCACTCCCCCTCTACAGATATAGCGCTGGGTTATCGCATTCAAGGATAAATTTCGGTAAAATCGAAATTAAGAAAAATATTTCAAATTGTAGACTATTCTGTTTTAACTATAGTGTTTGTTAAAAGGCTCGATTTTGAGCAGATTTTTAAAAAAAATAAGGCTAACTCCTCAACATTACAGCCAGGAAAATGTTGCCCTAAGGGTCGAGATTTCGACACAATTGATGTTTAATCCTATGTGCCACTTATGGGGAAAATCTTTAGGGCTGCGTATATATTTTTGGCTCAAAATTGAGCCGTTTAACAACACTAGTGTTAACCCCTATTTCCAACTTACAGATTCCCACGGATGGGGTATGATGGACCTTATTTAGAGATAATTGGTAATTTCTTTCCCCTATTTTAAATCTCGATAAAAATTGTGTTTAAAAATATAATTAAAATATAAGCTTCTTCTTTACCCATAATTTTATAGTGAGGAATTCAAAGAAATATCAATATGGAATGGATTATTTCAACCAGAAATCTTTTTTAGAGCCGTCGATACTATTTAATATAATATTTTTATGTAGTAATTTTATATATTTCTAACATATTTTTTATATAGTTTTGTTTTAATATTTTAGTTTTGTTTTATCATTTTTTTAAAAAAATTATCAAAAATAAAAATTGTCAGCTTAACTTTTAATTTAATAATTGCAAAATTTTTTTTAAAAAAATTAAAATTAATTTGGAAAATAATTATAAAAAATATTCTTCCCTTTTCACGGCTTAATAATTTTTTGTTATTTTTTTAAATTTCGTGCAAAAAAAAACACACAGACCTTGGTAAATTAAAAAAAAAAAATTTAAAAATAAATATTATAAAATTATAAATTATTTACCTATCCTATCAATAAAAATTTAATTTTAAGTTAGATTATTATTTTTTTTCAGTGATAAAAATTTTTCTTATAATATTTTAGAAATTATTAGGATATAGTTGGATTCTTGATAAGAGATCTAATAATTGTAATACTTGTTCGTGGCTTAATATTTTTTTAAAAAAATTCGGGCCGGGCCTTAAATTTTTTTTTAAAATATGTATTAATTTTATCAATTTTATTTTGAATTTTTTTTATGTAATAATAAAAATATTTGATTTTATTTATAAAAGCTAGACGCCGTATAACATAATTATCGTTCATTATTTTGAGTAATTATAAAAATTTTTTCTATATTTAAGTAAATTCGGGCCGAGCTGGGCTGGTATATTATTTTTAAAAATATTTGGGATTCGGGCCGGGTCGGGCATAACTTTTTGAACCGGGCCGGGTCGGGCTTGAAAATTAGGCACGATGCAGATCACCAATTGTAAAATAGTTTCAGGATTTTTCTAAAGTATTCAAAACTATGAATAACCGCAAAATCTATAAATGTTTCAGCTGTTAGAACTGATAATTTTGTTGAAATTTTTCCTGTAACTAAAATTACGCATCCCAACCACGAGGTTGCCCATACCATATACAATTAAAAATATATATCATTTATCCTTCACCTTACATATTATTTTGAGTTTATCATGCGTCTCGCAGTTTTTTTTATCTCATTATTATATTCAATGACAACTCTTGTTTTTATGGGGTTCACTTTAATTTTCCGATTCATAAATAATTTATATCTGAGCATCGACATGGGAAAAAATTCAGTGATTTTATTTTTCATTATCCAATTTCATGATTTATAAGAAACGTAATTTAGTATTTTATTGTGTTAGAAATTCAATTTTAAATAATATTTCTTTCTTTCTTTTCTTTCTTTCTTTTCTTTCTTTCTTTCTTTCTTTCTTTCTTTCTTTCTTTCTTTTCTTTCTTTCTTTCTTTCTTTCTTTCTTTCTTTCTCTTTCTTTCTTTCTTTCTTTCTTTCTTTCTTTCTTTCTTTCTTTCTTTCTTTCTTTCTTTCTTTCTTTCTCTTTCTTTCTTTCTTTCTTTCTTTCTTTCTTTCTTTCTTTCTTTCTTTCTTTCTTTCTTTCTTTCTTTCTTTCTTTCTTTCTTTCTTTCTTTCTTTCTTTCTTTCTTTCTTTCTTTCTTTCTTTCTTTCTTTCTTTCTTTCTTTCTTTCTTTCTTTCTTTCTTTCTTTCTTTCTTTCTTTCTTTCTTTCTTTCTCTCTCTCTTTCTTTCTTTCTTGCGTTCAAATTTAAGTTAAGATAGCCAAACTTCGGTAACTGTAAAGATCCGTTATTTATTTTATTGTATCCTTAAAAATGCTTATAAATAAAAATTAAGTGATACAAGGATCAAGATATAATTCTGTTTAAATATAATTTTAATTTTTAAAAAATTTGGGGAAACACCCTAACCCTAACCCGTTAAACGACTCGTTTTGAGCCAATTTTTAAAAACCGGGCTAACTCAGTATTTTAGCCGGAAAAATATTGTCTAAGCACCACCAGATTTCTTTGATAAAGAAAAATCTTCAGGCCTGCGTAATATCATTCTGGATGAAATATTGAGTTAGACACCATAATCATTCCAAGGTCCGTATTTTTTTTTTCTAGTGCTAACATGTTCATCTTCTTTTTGGTAAATATCTCTTATTTTGAAATAAATATATTTTAAATTTTAAACATTTAAATTAAAGAATGTTTTTCAAGTTTTTTTTGTATTTAGTAATCGTTTTCTTCCTTTTTAAAACCACTTTTCAACATAATATAATTAATAACTTTTTTGATACTATATAACTATTTCCGCATAATTATTTTTAAAGTTTTTTTTTTTGAAATTGATTATATCATATTACATGTAAAAAAAAAAGAAGTTATAAGTTATATAATATTCACAAAAATAATTATAATAGGTAATTAATTCATCTTAAAGTAAACAATTGAGAAGATTAAATTAAGTTGATCAGTCTTTACACTTATCCTTCCATGTAAAAAAATTTAAAAACCCCTTTCCAAGTAGAATCCCATGCTATCCTTAGAAATTATGGGTAAATGATTCATAGACTTCTGAAGATGACTAGTGTTGTTTGCTAATATTCTGGGTCCTAATTGGCTTAGCCGCCATGGATCACATGACACAATAGGCTACATGATTCGACTCAGTCTATTTAGATGAGTTATCGATTATAACACCAGCGAATTACGAATCTTATAAGGGTAATCGTTAAGATTAATTTATTTAAAGGATTTTATGAATTTATCACGATGGTTCTCTCTTCATATGAAAAGTGGCTGCAACTGCAAATAATGGAATGTGGAAATTAAAAATTTATTAAATTATATTTTTAATTGTATATGTTTTTAGAGGAGTCAAAATTGGCAAACAAGACTTTCAATTTATTTATAATAAATTAACATCACAACTAGAACTCACTCGCATATATAACAAAGACGTTTTAAAATTTAAATCATCCCTTCCACCTTACCACATAAACATCATTCACAAACGACGTCGTTATTTTTTTTTGATCTTTATCCTCGTTATCCATTTCATCTTGGGCTTTCTCGTCATAAATTAATCAGTGGATTTTAAAAATTTTATCGCAGCCGAACATTTACAGCCATTTAAAATCTAACTAGAATATTTATATTCGAACATTTTTTTTATTTCGCCACCAGAAAGTTAAATGACAATAATAATAATAAATTTTGTTTCTTTCTATTTGATATAAATAAACATACAAATCTCTTCAATATCGATAGTAATCATTTAAGATGTTACACTAAGGAATTTAAACTAATAATAAGCCACCTCCCACCACCCCTAAAAAATAATTGAATTATAACTGAAGTAAGTTCTCGGGTATAGGCTTTTAATTTTACCCAACTCTTCACTTCTTAGCCTATGGTGGACATTTAAATAACAGTTTCCGGACAATTGTGCTTACAGTCAGACTGGCCCACAAACGTGTGTAGGGCTCCTCATTTTTTCTTCTACCCCCTAAATTCAACATCCAATTTGATTGATTATGAGGAAAAGCTAGCTTAGCTATGGTTGCATGCCAACTAGAGGGTTTGGATATGATATCATATATCATATAATTATTTAAGGTGTAAGTGGAAGTTTTCCCAAAAAAAAAACAAACAATAATCAGCTGTTATGCAGCATAATACTAGAAATATTTTTTGAGGTTTATCTTCTAAATTTCTAATAACTTACATTGATTAAAATTATTCAAATTATTGATTCATTTTAGATGTCATTTATATGCAATCAATAATATTGAAACATACGAAACTACATTTACAAATATTAATACATTTAATCAGGCTAACTTAATCATTTTTGAATTTGTAATTTTAACAACTTACATTAAATATTAATGAAAAAAATTAACCTAATATTGCATTATTATGCAACTACATATATAATTGTATAATTAAAACATTTATAATTTTAAATAAAACCAACTTAATGTAGAATTTTATGTGACAAAAATTATATCGTTTCAAATTTGTATAACAAGTTATATATGTATATATCTCCTAATGGAAATATTGTTTAGCAGCAAAATATGAAAATTATTTAATTATTTTAGATTATCATTCTTAATGCAATCAGTATCAATGAAAAGAAATAATTTAACATTACATTCTTATGCAACAAAATGTCTAATTACATAATATTTCAAAATATTAATTATCTGGCCAATCTGTATTTTTTTTTAAAAAATTTATATGGAAAAGGGATGTTAAATTTTAAAAAAATATATCAGGAGTTCTAAGACAAAAATAATCTGAAATTAATAGTGCAGGGTTGTTCTATACTTGTTTGAATAAAAGAGAAGAGAAAGAAGAGAAGAGAAGAAGAAGAAGAGAAGAGAGAGAGAAGAGAAGAGAAAAGAAGAGAAGAGCGAATCTTTTTTTCTCCTCCAAATTTAAAATTCGATCTCAAGTGTATAAATGATTTAAAATTGAACGATTCCGTACACTTTCTAGTTTAAAAAAAAAATATAGAGATTATTGTGGAATGCAATTTTTCCTTGTTCTTTCTAATTTCGCCCTAATCAGCTCGCTATCTTTTTAACCCTGTCCGCTTGAACGACGCTAACGCTAGAGCGCTCAGCTGATATGGACTCAGGTCTTTAGAAAAATTTTACGAAAACAAAATAAATTAATATAAATATATTTCCTTTTTTTTTTAAAAAAAAAGAAAAGTTTGTTACAACAATGTCTATAAGGCTGCATTCAAAGTGGAGATGGATCTGTTTTTTTACATCCGTTCCGTCAAAAGTCATTCTCATTAAAAAATGATATAATATGTTCAAAGTGCGTCCGTTCCGCGATACCTTCCGTCTTAAAAATGGATCCGGCAAAATTTTATTTGGCGGAACGGAAATTTTGTTAAAATTGTTAAGAAAAAAATAATTTTCCAAATATATAATTATTCTTAATATTTAAAAAAAAAAAAAATTATTTAAGAAAAAAATATTTATAAATTATTAAATTATAAATATTTAGAATTTATATAAAACAATTTGAAATTATTTAAAAAGTATTCGATATCTTTCCATGTATAACTTTTAAAATATGTTTTTTATTTTAAATTTTGTTTCCACGTCTACTTTGAAATTTTTTTTTAATTTAATCCATTTTTAAAAATTAATTTCGACCAATCAAATAGAATGATTTAATCATTCTATCGGTTCTTAACCCATATTTTTAACTTACAAGAGAAGAGAAGGGAAAGCTATGAACCTTATTTAGAAATAATTGGTAATTCTTTTCCCTATTTTAAATCTCGATAAATTGTGTCTAAAACAATATTAAATATCAGCTTTTTACCCATAATTTTGTAATAAGGAATTCGAAGAAAAATCAATTTGGAATGGATCATTTTCAAATCAGAATGAAATTTCTAAAAGAAAAATTATTGCAAATTTATTTTAAAAATAAAAATTAATTTGGAAAATAATTATAAAAAATATTCTTCCCTTTATCACGGCTTAAATAATTTTTTGTTATTTTTCAAATTTCGTGCAACAAATAAAAAAAAAACACGCACAGACCTTGGTAAATTAAGATAAATAATAATAATACAATAATATTAAAAATTATTTACCTATATAATTTGTACACAGTGTAAAAATTTAAAATTTTAGATATATTTTTTTTTTCAGTGATAAAAATTTTTGTTCTTTGCGGGTTAATAATAAAAAATTATAAAATATAGTTGGATTCTTGATGAGAGATTCTAATAATTTCAGGATTTTTTTAACTGCAAAATCTATAAAAGTCCCAGCTGTTGGACTGATTAATTCTGTTAAAATATATTTTTTTTCCTATATCTAAAATTTATGAATGCCAACTCATGAGGTTAACTCCCTTCCCCTGGCCCTCTCTCAAAATTTAAAAAAATAACTTAAGCCTTCCTTTCCTTCCTTCCTTCCTTCCTTTTGCTCGTAGATGGCACAGAGGTTTGGACATCTATTAGCGAAATCTCAAGACTTTGGCTATATTTCACTGGCTAAAAATCGGCTCAAATAGTGCCATTTAGCAACACTAGATAAGTTGTATTAGAAGGGTGCTGAGAAGTTCCATGGGCTTGGGAAAATCTGAATTGATGGTAAATTTCATTTACTATTTGTGCCTATCCTTACAAGATCCCACGAGGGATTAATCAATATTTCTTTATCTAAACCTGTTTAATAAATGTATACCTATCTTACAAATAAGAATTTTTCCTTTTATTAAAAGAATTATTTATGATTTTTTAGTTTAAAATAAATTAATTAGGAAAATGACATTTTTTGTTGTTGTTTTATTTGCTATTATTTTTCTTTTTTCTTTTACTTTTCAACTCGTTTTTTCTTTTTTAAAGTTTACATTTTATTTATAAACTTTTTGTTTATTTTTTGCATATTCAAGAAAAAAATAGTAATTTTGTCTTAAATTTTTTTTTTGGTTTACGGTTGCCATTAAATTTTTATCAGAGACCTGCAGGCCCGGCCCTAAGCCCGGATTTAGGGTCGGGCCGGGTTTTATTTTATTTAAAAAAATCCGGGCCGGGCCGTGAAAAATTTTTGAAAAAAAAACCGGGCCGGGCCGGGTTTTATTTTATTTAAAAAAATCCGGGCCGGGCCGTTAAAAATTTTTGAAAAAAAAACCGGGCCGGGCGAATTGTACCTCTTGAGGTCTCTGATTTTAATAAAATCGTCAAATTTTTGGTTTTATCTTCTCCTCCACAAAATAAATTGCCTCAGTATTGCTTCTGCCTTGAGATCGCTTCCCGACAGCGCCTCGCATAGCTAGCTAGAGGGAATACACTCAGGGAAAACATTCTCCTCCTATTAACCTCATCCCCCCCCCCCCCCCTAAAATGTATTGGGAACAAATGATTATTTGGTTTAATCGAATTATACGCAGATAATTAGGCTCTGTAACCCTGTTAATTGTCTTCATTGCTATCCTTAATCACCGAGGCCTCTGATTACGCGTTTCGGCAATGAGAAACCGGTTAGTATCTATTCGATTATACAAACGACAACCGGTTTAACCGGCAGACATTAATCGGTAAGTGATTTGATTCGATAAAATTTTAAACAAAGGATTTATATGTATCTATTCGTTCACATATTAATCTCTTAACACAATATCTAATGTTATAACAACGTTTAGTCTACCCCACGTTTTCTCGCAAGTCAGCAAAATTCAAATAGATATTTGTGGTCACGTTTCTGCCCTGCCATCAAAACATATGTTAATGATAGGTACTTCCTTTTTCATTTTGGATAGGTACTGTTAATATTTATAATATATATTTCAAAAATCGTGATTTTTGGAAAGCGTCTATGGCCCGGTCGGCAAGAGGGTCGTCTCTAATCCGATGGTTATGAGTTCGAATCCCAGCGAATATCATGTTTTTTTTTCTTAATCTAACCTGGTGACTCCTTGGGTGGATGATATATAGGGGGTCGGACTCGACCACGTGATTCCGTTATAATATATGTTAAATAATTAAAGGGGTCTTATTACATTTTAATAAATTTTGGTCGGTATTTAGCAAATTAGGTTGTTGTTATTTATGAAATCGCTATACGTGACTTGGCAATATCTATCACCAACCCATAATATATTTATTTATAATTAGGGCCAGCTATAAGTATACAATTGATTATACTTATGTAAATTTTTTAAAAAAAATTGTAATTTTATTCAAACCATTTTATAAGTGACATCTTTTTTTAAAATTGACTTTCGGACAATAGGCCAAGATGGTTTCTTACAAATAAATTTAGTCCTACTGTCACCCTGTCAATCACCAATATTCGGTATATCAATATATAGTCATCTCTTGATATTATTATAAGCGAAATTAAGAAAAATTCGTTGATATAATAATTATATTTTTATTACAAAAAAAAAATCAAATCACTTAAGTTACAAAATATTAAAAAAAATTTTAAAAAAAGAAATGTATCTGTATCTGCAACGAATAAATAAATGCGAAGATAAATAAATTTATGTGGAGTAAAATGCGGAATCCGAGGATACGAGCGATATAGACTTTGTCACGAAATTTAAATCGCGGCAAAGTACCGGAAGTCCATCATTAACTAGGGGCACCCCCAGGTCACTACCGGAAAGGGACCGGTTAGAATATGAGTAATTTTCTGGAAGGTTAGAATTTTTGGTTATAATTACACCATCATCATCAGTTATCAACATCTTAGAGGACGATATCCTAGATACTGAATTAATCTTACGGTCATCCTCGATTACATTATTATTATTATCATCATCGACATCTTTCAAAGTATTAACTTTCACCTTTTCTATTTGTTCAATATGTTTAGAATACTCACTTTCGAGCAATTTAGGATTACTATCAGGAACGTTAGGAATTTCGTCAGACTCCGATAAACTTCTGTAGTAATTGTAGGTATCGTACTGAGAATCGGTTTCATCACTGAGCCGATTTTTGCTTATAATATCCGATATTCTCTTGGAACAATTATTAAAATTAGGTCTTCCCTCTGGGTCCTTGCTCCAGCATTCTAACATCAAATCGTATCTAAAAACAAAGGATTAATTTAAAGATAATCAAATTATGAAAAAATTTTTAAGAACATTTTTTTTAATAGAGAATGAATTTAAATTTTAGCTCCTTCTTCTTACCCTTGAATTTATAGTGGCGCGATTGCGATCACGATTTAACAGCTGATCGATTTAACAGCTGATAGATTTAACAGCTGATCGATTTTTAAAATCTGTTGAGACCAATTTTTTATTTATTAATATTAATTTTATCTTTAATTCAATTCATAATAATAATCTAAGAAATACTGATTTTAATACAGAAAAATTGATATCATTAAACAGATTTTTAAAAACTCTGTTAAATCGCGAACGCCACTATGAATTCAAGGTAACGCGTTGATTTTAGATAATCGTTCGAATCAAAAGGGATGTTTAATTGAGTGAAATTTTTTGATTGGTTGAAATATATTTAAAATTATGATGAAGATAATGGTATAATTTTAGTCGCTAAAACTTTTTTCACGCTAGATATTTTCTTCTTTGGATATCTCTTTTCACGTAAGCGTTTTATTTTAATGGGAGATTCCCCAATTGATTGTAGGGATATATTAATGTTTTCAATTGCCTCTTGATTAACTATATGAGGAGGAGAATCAATATCATTGTCATTATAAGGAAGCTTTGCTAATTTTTGTCGACATGAAGAGCATATTAGCATATTTAAATTGATTGGTAAATTTTTTTTGGTCATCCAAGGTTGAATCTTTCTTAGATTCTTGCGATAATATGCATGTTTTTGTAAATTAAATGGGTTACAATATCTTGATATTTTAATATTTGGTATATCCATCTTTTATACAGAATAAAATTTTATTTAATTTGAACCTAGAATATGGCTTGTTTAAAATTAATCTGATCGGAAAAAAAAAATTATATTAAACAGAAAGAGAGATTGTTTTAAACTTTTAATTTTTTAAAATAATTATTATCCTAAAATATAATCGATAATATGTCTAATATAAATTCTTTTCTAATGCAGCTGTTATACATTATCGTGTCAAAAAGTTATTCGCTATTATAGTAGTAAAGCAGAGATCTAAAATATGTAAAAAAATTTAAAGATGGTGGGGGGGGGGAGCAGAACTGGAAAATTTTATCGCATTTCTTATAAACCTATAAATATTTTCATTTTTAGGAAATAATATTTTCTTAAACATTAGCGCCATCTATATTTTTTTACGATTTTTGATAAAAATGTATATTTTGGAAGAGTCGATAGGCGTCGCCAAGGTTTTGACATCATACATACATTTATAAAAAGGTGTCTAAATAAAAAGCAATAAAAAAATTTCGAAAACAAACTCCCTTTTTTGCTTAAAAATACAGGTAAAGCATTATAGGTAAACCGGAAGTTAAAGACTCAAATTGGCTCCAATTTTTATTTTATTTTGATAGTCCTTTCGAGATTTATTTTACCTACAATATGATATATTATATTATATTTTACTTTAAATAGTTCTTGAGATATAAGCATTTTAAAAATTTTACAGATTCCAAATTGGCTCTTTTTTGTACCTATAGGCCCCTATATCTCAAGAACCAGGTGTGCTAGCGAGCTAAAATAAACGGCTTTCTCTTTTATTTCCCCTTCTAAATAATTCCAGAAAATTTTAACAATTTTAAAAGGGGTCGGTCGAAAATGGGCCTTTTTTGATTGATTTATGAAAGTAAGAAATTAATTTTTAAAAAATAAGGTTTTTAGATGTTAGATATTTTTTTTATTAAAATAACCGGTCTCAAACCTAACTAGTCACGTGATTATAAATAGCTAAATAAAAAAAATAAATTAGCTGCCGTTATAACGGCAATTTTTCCTAAATCGTTTAAATTTTATTTTATTTAAATGGAATAAATTTCTTATATTACCCACCTAAATTTAGAAATCGTGTCCTAAATATCAAAAACTCAAATTCACAAACTTTCGAATCTTTAACGAAATTAAATAAATAAACTAATTTAAAATACAAAAATAAAACACTAGATGCAAACATAAATCTCAGAATATTTTATAAATTTTTTTTAAAAAAAAAATTAACATATTTTTTCATTAAAATTTGTGAAAGTTTTGAAACTCCTTAGAATTTTTTTTTTAAAATAAAAGATTTAGGACACAGCTATGTTAAGTATATTTATTTTTTTAAAAAAAGGAATTTAGAACATCTCCTCCGGACAATAGGTAGGTTTTTCGAGTCTCAGTCCATTCATAAGTTTGCTAACGAAATCCGGGCCTAGTTCCACGCCGGGGTAAGGTGAACAGCCTAACGAGTATATCTCCCACAAGACGACCCCGTATGACCATCTATAAAGAAATGCAAAAAATTTTTCTATATATATATATATATAAGAATTAAAATTAAAAAAAATGAAAATATATAAAATAGAGTGCTAATATAACATATACGATTCTAACTTATGGGAGCTATTACTTCAGAATGAACTGAAGACTCAGAAAGTTAAATTGGAGAAGCCATTTTTTTTTCCTACTTTAAGTAGAAAAGCCCTCATTGGGGTTAGCATTGATAAGAATATAAAATAGAAATTACAACGAGTTTATCACTAATTTGAACAATTTTATGGGTCCTTTAGAAAAAATTATATGGTTATGCTTCGTTTACCCCAGGTTAAAAAAAAATTATTTTGAATTTTAAATCATTTATAAAAAGCGCTTTTTTTAATAAAAAAAATTTGAGTTTTAATTATAAAAAATTTTTTTAAATTATACCTTTAAAATTTACATTTATTTTTTTTGGATAATTATAGATCAATCCATAATAAATTTTGAAATATTTCGCGGCAAAAAGATTTATTTGAACAATGCTGGATTATGATTCCCCCCAAAAAATCGGAAATTTCTTCAATATAGCTCAAAAAACCGTCTAAATTATTTTATTTTTTTATAATCTATCCTGCTAAATATAAACATAGTATTCATGTTTGATTTTTATCTAATACATTTTCATGTCCCTCTAATGTATATGCAATAATAATATATATTTTTTTTGACTCTTTCAAAAACTAACAGTATATCAATGACATATATAAAACCTGTACATCAATGCAAATCAGCTGGAGACGCCATCTTGGTTACACTAATCATTATTAAAATTTTAAAACGAGAGCCTAATTTATTCCTATATCTGATGCGAACTTTATTAAAGAATTACCGGATCATCGAGATAAAAGGAAGCAAGTTATCAATCTAATAGTAGTTTTTAACATGAGAATAATTACTATATGTGTTACCATAATGGCTGGTCCAGCTGATTTGCTTTTTAACGACTTAAAAATGCATTTTAATGAATGAATGGTCAGTCTAGGTATTATATGTCATTGCTGTATATACAAAAATGTGAGCATTAAAAAGCAAAGAAAGATTAAAATATAATTCGTAAATTTTATACATGTCAGTTTGATGATTGTACAAGTTGTCTATCAGAGATTCGATGGCCATCCACTTGATAGGAACGGGTGTCTGTATCAGTTTTTTCCAAAGATGTAAAAGATGAGATAACATTTATTAATAAAAATATTAGTAATTTTTTTTTTAAAGATTAAATAAGGCTTGGATTTGGATAAGTGAATGATAAACTAAAAATTTGAAGGAAGGCATTATTTTATTTTTAAAGAATTATCATAATTTATTGGAATAATAAGCAATAAGTGTATATTGTACATCTAGTGGTTGTTACATCACCTAACTTTAGCCAATTCCAATAAAGCTTAGCCAATCTTTTAACCCTAAAAAAAAATTGATTAGAAACCTTTAATTTTTGAAAAACCTAAACTCAAATATCGGAACTAATTCTTTAGGGATAAAAACTTGACAGAGTTGGAATTGGTCAAAGTTAGATGATTTAAAATAAACATTACATACATCTGTTGTTTTGACGTAATTGGGATAACGATACAAATCTTTGGAAAGCCCAAAATCGCAAATTTTGACGATATTATCGTGGTCTAATAGCACGTTTCGACACGCCAAATCCCTATGAATGCACTTTATATAAACGCAATATTTCATTGATGTATATATAATCGATTATAGGAAATATATAAATTTTGCGCGAAACTGTTCATATGTAGGAAATGAAGTTGAATTTCTAAGGGTATTTTTATTCGTAAAAATATCGTGTCAAAAATTGTATCGTTTTAAGCGTTGTAGTAAAATTATTATTTTTTAAAATGAAGTTCAAAATAGTGTTGTTAAATGGGCTCGTTATTTCATCCAGAAATATACATTAGGCAAGCCTGAAGATTTTGCTTATAGAAGGAACCAAGATCTAAGGCTTTAAGCCGTATCAAAGGATCGGATCGAAATGGAGCCGTTTAACAGTACTAGGTAAAAACAATATTATGCTTACAAGTTTAAAAAAAAAGAAGAAGATATTTCTAGAAATTTTATTATTGTCCGCAAAGTAAAATTGCTATATTACCAAATATCAGAGTTGTTAAAGGATCTAGATACAAGTATCTAGACCCTGTATCTAGATATTAAAATGTGGTATCTGTATAGATTTTTGATTAAAATATCTGTATCTAGATATTATTTTAAACGATGTATTTGTATCTAGATCCATTGAAAAAGTATCTTTTAACAAATCTGCTAAATATAATGAATACTAAAAATTAAATTCTACGAAGTTCGAAGTCTCGAATATTACGGTTATTTTTTTTTGACATTTATATAATTTTAAATTTTAATGCATATATTTCGATGACAGTTTTTTCTTTTCTTCTTTCTTTATTTAGTTTTTAGTAAATTTTTTAAAAATAAACTCTAATTAATTTTTTAAATTTTCGAGTATTTAAAACAAACAAAAAAATAAATAAATAATATAAAAGTAACAACGTTACACGAAATAGAGTCATCTGACGATGCATTCATTAAACAACGTGTACTACGTCAATGAAAAACAGCTGGGGACGCCATTTTGATCATATCATTATTTAAAAAATTTTGAACGAGAAGCCCGACGCAAACTTTATTGAAGAAATGCCTGATCATCGAGATAATAAAGAAGCAAGTTATCGATTTAATGCGTAGTTATCGTATGGGTTACCAAAATGGCGGCTCCAGCTGATTTGCTATTTCGACGACGCTTTCAAATGCATTATTATGAATGAATGTATCGTCCAGTCCTAGGTATTATTAACATGGTCATTTCGAAAGTATAAATAAATATTACATTTTTGGATATCAAGTATTCCATCCCTTTAGAAATTTGGTAGGCGTAACACAAAAGTGTCTCGACGGTGATATCTCGTCCAGTTTTGCATTCGCAAAGAGGAGCGTTAATATCGCTCCTAGCAATCGGTTCGTCGTCAAACATTCGAGATGATTCCTGGCATTCCAAAAAACTTGCCCCGCTTCTCGAACAACTTATCATCTTACGACTATAATCGTAAGGTGGTTTAACGTCATCTTCCTTGGTCGGATAACTTTTACTATGATCGGCGGCAGCGCCACTGGAATAGCCGCTGACCCGTAATTCGCAATACCCTTCGTTGTCGGCAAAAACGGGCTCCAATTTTTGCTTACCAAGCAAAGTTTCGCAGTCGATGTTCGCGGCTGTGTAAATAAATAAATATAATATTAAAATCTGTAGGCCGAAACCCTAAATTTGAAGCGTATTCTTAAGGGCCTCGGTAGAAATTACCATTGTTAACAGGCCCTTATGCCCAATCGCTTAAATTAGGGTGCGGGCCTATGTAATATATATTGCTCTGAGTTTCGTAGATTTTGATTGAAGAAGACTAACTCAAACCTTTAGACTGGAACGAGACGCGGCGTTTTCTCAAGTGATCCTTAAGATTCCCGTGAGCGCAGAATTCCATCAACACCATAAAAATGTTCGCTTTTCAGGGAGAAAAAAAATAATGTAAAAAATAAATATAATTTATTTTACAAAATTGTAACGAATAAAATTTAAATTTATTGAATATCGTTAAAAAAGGAGAATTCGATTCCCTCTTAAACCTTCGGCGATATCTTCCGAACACACGCCCATTAAATTAACCAAGTTCAAATGTTTTCCGATCGATGTCATTATCTTGAATTCGGATATGAGAGACATCAATTGGTTGGAATCCTTGGCGCTTCTCACGATCTTTACGGCGATCTTAGTTTTGTTTTCCCCCTTCACCAACCCTATGGCATCGGCTTCCATGACTTTCCCGTAGGCACCTTCGCCCAAGCATTTACCTCAACAATTTACATATAAAATAAAAAAATGTTTTAATTATCAATTTATTTATTTCAACAACTTAACTGTAGCAAAAAAAAGCACAACAAGAGATTATTTTATCTTTTTAACTATAAACTGTCATAATATTGTCGGGGTTTAAAATTTAAAAAACGGCTATAACTTCAGTATTTCACTCAGAAAAATATAACGCGAGCCCGAAGATATTGTTCTTAGTCTAGACATATAATATCGAAATCTCGAAGTATAGGCAATATTAGATCTGGCTAAAATATTGAGTTAGCAGTGTTTTTTTTTAAAAAAAATCGGCTTAAAACGCGCTGGTTTAACGACACTACTTATAAGTAATTATATTCATCTAAAAAATTTGAAACTTCTTTCTTACTTACTTTCTTTCTTTCTTTCTTCTTCCTTTTTCCTTTCGGCTAATAATTAGGGGTTTCGTGTTAAAATAAATTTTTTTTAAACCCAATTTAAAATTTTGGTTTAAAAAAATATCGATAGAAACTGTGAAAAAATGAATAATTGCCCCCCCCCCCCAAAAAAAATCAAAATATTCCATTTTAAAAGATAGAAAGCAAAAGGAAATGAATTAACAAAGAAAAATTAATTAATCGGAACAAAGTAAATTAGCGAATCAATAATTTTTTTTTTCATTTTTCTTTTTTTAGATTTCACCCTTTTCTGGTGGGTAAGCTTTCTTTCAATTTCTCTCCTCTCTCCACTTTATGTTCACTCATGCCCATCATCTTTTATCCAATTTATAATCTCTTCTCATTGGCTCTAACTTTATGGCCCCATCGAAGTTTTGGGCTTTTCTTTTTACGTTTGCCCATCACTTCCGTAACCTTATCCTATATAGTTCATCTTCTCATTGTGGTGCCCATACCCACCTAAGTCTTAATTTAAAAAAAACAATTAATCGCGCGAAAAAAACATTTTCCGCCAAATTCCTTAAAGAATTTACCTAATATGAGGCGTTCCTTAGGGAATTCCAGCGCCGCGTCGAATTCGAAATCGGACTTGTCAGGTGACAGAGAGGGAATTTTGAGCGTGTGAACGATATCGTCTTTGTCGGTTGGAGAGTTAAAATCGTAACTTTTATTCAAATTAAATCCGTCCTTTGATTTATTTTTTAAAAAAAAATGAAAAGGTTTTATTTTTAATGAATAAATTCGGGAGAATTAAAGAAATAATGTTTTGTCCAAATTAAATCCGTCTTTTTTCTTTCTTTCTTTTCTTTTCTTTTCTTCCTTCCTTTCTTCCTTCCTTCCTTTCTTCCTTCCTTTCCCTAAATTGTTATCAAGATTAGTTTATAAAAAAAAACTTTTTTATTTTTAGCGTATATTCTTTTCCGCAAAACGCATATAACGAGAGTTAACAAAATGATAGATGTTAACAGAACTACAACTAACAAGAACCAAGAGATATTGAGGTGCTGAACCGGGGAAGAATTGGTAGCCGTATAAATATCTTTTTTTAGTAATTTATCAAAAAAATAAATTTATAAAATTTGAACATTTTTATATTTTTATTCAAATAAACGATCCATAAGTAATTAATATCAACTTTCCTGCCCTACCTTTAACACATTAAACCCAATTTTTTTTAAAATACTTCTGTATAAGACGTGAGATAGTACCAACTAAAAAAAAAAGAAGAAGAGCCTTCAAAGCATTTGATATGTACCTTGTCGATCACATCATCACCAATCAGATTGATGGGTAATCAATAGAAATAACAAATGACTTATGAATCCATTGCGTTAAATTTAGAATGAATGAAAGAAAGAAAGAAAGAAAGAAAGAAAGAAAGAAAGAAAGAAAGAAAGAAAGAAAGAAAGAAAGAAAGAAAGAAAGAAAGAAAGAAAGAAAGAAAGAAAGAAAGAAAGAAAGAAAGAAAGAAAGAAAGAAAGAAAGAAAGAAAGAAAGAAAGAAAGAAAGAAAGAAAGAAAGAAAGAAAGAAAGAAAGAAAGAAAGAAAGAAAGAAAGAAAGAAAGAAAAAAAGAAAGAAAGAAAGAAAGAAAGAGACTATTTTTCATATTTCCTTACTATCCAATTTCGTTTTTTAAAATAGCCCTAATATATATAGTGTGTGTCAACAAAAAAGAGTAAAAATTGATTTTTTAAAAATATATTTATATTAAATATATCTTAATATTGGCTTGGCACCACTGTTATTATTTTTTTAACTTATAGTAGAAAGTTATATATATAAAAAAAAATATTTTAAAATCAAATTAAGTGAAATTGGAATCATATTAAAACAAAAATTTATGCCATAAGACAATACCCGTTTTAAGATCGGGTATATGAATACTCCTTTCAGCTAAGGTGGTTGAATTTTGAATGCGACATATCAGTTCTCCTCTTAGGATAGGATTCAGCTTGATCTTGCTCTCTGATATGCTGAGCTTCTTCGAGATCTTTACGATTTTGCCGGATATGATCTAAAATGTTATGATCAGAAAAACGAGATAATTAATGACTTGTAGTAGGCATTAAATTTGAAGAATTTTGGTTTCGAATGCCAAATGAAAAAATGCATCCATAAGAACAGGGATAACCACCTGTTAAGATAAAAAAAATCTTGTTAGTTATATGGCGTTTATTATTAGTTCTTAAATAAATATTTGAAAGAGTGTGAGGATGATTTTCTGGCAAATTATTGATTTTATTGATTAGAAATCTTTCTTAAAGAGTATTTATTTTTTTTTCCCATTCAGGATTAAATATATCAATTTTCTTTTAAAATCAATCAATTTATTTGCCAAATAATTTAGAAAAGAGATTATTTAGCCTTATTTTTCATCATAAATGATAAAATGTTCCGCCCCCCCCCACCCCATATTTTATTACCCAAAACAATGGCTCCGATAAACCGCGGGAATTCTGAATCTCATCGTTCTCCTTATTCCCCTCATCTTGGGTTTGGGGATATAGCGGCGCTACTACACTTTCACCGGGTTGGCAGAATTTGTTAGAAATTTTGTCGATATAATGGTGCGCGAGTCGAGTT
Organism: Gordionus sp. m RMFG-2023; assembly: GCF_954871325.1. Classification (NCBI taxonomy): domain Eukaryota; kingdom Metazoa; phylum Nematomorpha; class Gordioida; order Chordodea; family Parachordodidae; genus Gordionus; species Gordionus sp. m RMFG-2023. Next base: position 33,078,107 of record NC_088778.1, on the reverse strand, counting down.
TTATTTAGGTAACGATAATTTTCAGCGTGACTATCGCCATTTAAAAGCGTACTGTTGATGTGAGGGGAGTTTGCGCAAGAGGAATCTCTCAAATACCACGTCAGAGTGGCCGGGCTAGGATAGCCAAAAGCGCGGCAAACAAAAGTGGAAATGTTTAATGGTTCCTTCTTCCGTGGTTTGCTTTGAATGGCGAGAGGAGGATCCACTAATTCTAAATCGAAGATGAACGGCGTTACGGTAAAATTCTTGGCGGTGTTTCCAGAAACGTATCGGTCCAATTGCCTCAACGTAAGATTGGCGCCATTGCCGATAGGGATTACTCCTAGTCTTTCGTACTTTTCTAATGGATCTTTAAGTAATTTTGAATTGTTATACGATTTGAATATTTTGAGATCAGTTTCTTTTTCCTCGAGTTACCATTATCACCTCAAACGTTCTCCAAAACTTATTCACATTTAAGCCCAATAAATACTTTTTTGTTTAAAACTGTTATATCTTCTTAATACATATTTATTTATGCCTTACTACAGGTTTTAAAAATATAAAAATCTGTCCTGAGTCATGTTGTTATGCAGAATGGCAAACTCAATATTTTAGCTTTAGCCAGATAAATATTGCCTAAGCCTCGTGATTTCTCTATTAGATGGTTAGACCTTCTATGAGCAAAAATCTTAAGGCTTGCGTAATATTCATCTGTATAAGAATCGGTTCTAATAGAGCCTCAACAACACCAGTTTTGAGCATTGCCTTAAAGAGGACGATACCCAAAAATTAAAATGATGTTTAAGAATTGGCAATGTTGATGGTATAAACCGTGTAAGATGACGGAAACTTGATCTGCCCCGGTTTTCCCGTTGTGGTCTTTGACCAGACAAGTATAATTTTTCTCGTAATCTTTGGAAGCGTTCCTCACCGTGAATCTTGAGGTGACCTTTCGTTTCGACATCCCTTTCACCAAAAATGTATCGGAATTCACGGTAGAAGATATTTCTATATTCGTATCCTCCTACCAAAAAAAAGATGATAATTAAACCTCTTTAAAAAAAATAACTAACAATATCAACGGTTAAATAGCGAAGGGAGTGATTTTTGGTGAAATGTCTGGATTAGTGGATGCAAAATTTCTTTATTTGTATCTAAAAACTGCGAACTCAGTATTTTATCCAGAAAAGCATTGCGCGAGCCCTGAAGATTTTGATAACAGGTGCCACAAAGATTTGAACATCTATTAACAAAATCTCCAAGGCTCAGTGCAATATTTTTCTGTCTAAAATATTTCCGATAAAAATATTAAAGAAGTAAAAGATAAAATTTTAATATATTTTAACGTATTCTGGTCTTGTCCTGGATCGACCTATTACTAAACAGTTGCCAATTTTAAGCCGGATAAAAAGCATTAGAGGAATTTTAAATTTAAAAAAAACGAAAAAAACATCAAAAAAAACAAACGAAAAACAAATAAAACATGAAATATAATACAAAGAAAAATAATAATGATACCGAATGCTTAAAACAAACTAAAATAGGGTGTACTATTTCAAAAGCTGTTTAGTTTAAGCTATAAAATGCATATAAGTATCACTTAAGTCGAACATGGACACAGCCTATTTGGTAAATAGTGTCTTTTATACAACCTAAACAGATGATAAAAGACATTATAAAGGATATATATAAGATAGCTTTTCCCTTTCCTTTTTTTCTTCTTCTGTGATAGCACTGGCAGGTAATAGATTCTACAGAGTCTAACAAATTATCAAGATTAAGGAACATTAATTGGAAATTAACTTTATAGAAGGATCTGATATTTTTCCTAAAGCTGCACATTAGTAAGCATGGCTCTTATCCACTCCCTTAACGCTGGGATTAAAAACGCCTTACTAATTTGTTAAATAGATAAAAGTGGACATTTTTTTTTAAACTCCTATCTTTTATGATTGATCTTAAACGCTGTATCAAAGAAGTGCTCACCAGAACAAGGTTAATAAAAAAATATGTGTTGTGCTTTATGAGAAGTTCAATTTTCAATATAAACTCCCGAAATTCAAAGTTCAAACAAAAGTGTTTAAAAAAAAATGATATTAGGATTAGCCTAAACCACGGACTAATTTAATACGGAAAAAAACGCTTAAGTAAGTTTAAAAAAGATAAATTTTATTTATTTTCCGGAAAATTGCATTTTGTTATCATAATAACGAATAGAAGCAACAAATATTATTATATTATATAACGTGTTAGCTTTCAATGTGTATTTTTCCCGTACAATGTGATATTTTCTTTTCAACCCTTTAAAATCATTTTTTGAGCGCGTTTTTTTTAAAAAATTTTTAAAAATGTTTTTACCGGATATTTATTTTTTAAAAAAAAGAAGATATTTATATACTTTAATGCTTTTTTCTTGCGGCTAAACTATAAATGTCATTAAGGTATGGAATGAAATGAAATGAGGCCAAAACAATTATATTTATATTCAAGCACTTGTTAAAGTCCTAAAGATGGGTCATTTGTTATTTTTGCGTTTAGTACCTTTCCCTCGGTGAAAATTATAGAAACTTTCTTCAGGAGTTAAACGATACCCAAGCCCGGAAATATATTCTATCACGTTTGGAATAGTAGCCATATCTTATGAATAGCGGACAATTTTGCTGTTAAAACTTTGAGTACGTTTATAATTTATATAAAAAAATATGTAAAAGTTCGTGGAAAAATTGTCAGAAATTCAATAGGGTAGGTTATTCCAATCCAAACATGATGGCATACACCTTCTGGGTAAAATCAAATTTTTTAAAAAAAATTTTTAAAACGATCTCGAAGAATGATTTAAAGGTTGAAAAAATTAACACATTTCCGGAAAAAAAACACATTGACAAACTAGCATGTTATACTACAGTGTTTTGTGTAAGATTTAATTCAAAATCTGTGCAACACCACTGTATACATATATATCTATTTCTTTCTTTCTTTCTTTCTTTCTTTCTTTCTTTCTTTCTTTCTTTCTTTCTTTCTTTCTTTCTTTCTTTCTTTCTTTTTCTTTCTTTCTTTCTTTCTTTCTTTCTTTCTTTCTTTCTTTCTTTCTTTCTTTCTTTCTTTCTTTCTTTCTTTCTTTCTTTCTTTCTTTCTTTCTTTCTTTCTTTCTTTCTTTCTTTCTTTCTTTCTTTCTTTCTTTCTTTCTTTCTTTCTTTCTTTCTTTCTTTCTTTCTTTCTTTCTTTCTTTCTTTCTTTCTTTCTTTCTTTCTTTCTTTCTTTCTTTCTTTCTTTCTTTCTTTCTTTCTTTCTTTCTTTCTTTCTTTCTTTCTTTCTTTCTTTCTTTCCTTCCTTCTTTCCTTCTTTCTTTTTAAATATAAAATAGGGTATACAACTTGCCCCATAATAGGATCTAACTAGAGTGTCATTGATTTTCCAGGTAATATCGACCAAATCATCGCTATTTATCGTTACGGAACATACCATGACGAGAATGGAATGAATAGGAATTCCATCTTCGTAATTTTTTATCGAGATTTTTGGAACTGGATTCTCTGTGTCTCCTAGGAAAAAATAAAAATAAATATAAGTTTTTTAAAAAAATTAATCATCGTTAAAACTTTATGTAAAATGATAAATAAGATGGGTAGCCAATTATCTATCGTATTAAAAATAATACGGTTTTCAGATTAGAGATCTGCAAAAGTAGACCCGGGTCGGGCCTAATTTTTTTTTAAAAAAACCGGGTTCGGGCCGGGTCGGGCCTAATATTTTAAAATAAAATTCGGGTCGGGGTTGGGCCTTATCAATTTTATATTAAATTTTTTTGTGTAAAATAAAAATATTTGATTTTATTTACAGAAACTAGACGACGTAATAGTGTTGTTAGACGGCCCGGTTTGAGCCAATTTTTTTAAAAACGGCGAACTCAATATTTTATTCAGAAAAATATTATGCAAGTCTAAAGATTTTGCTCAGAGATGGAACATAGGATTGAACATCTGTTGGCGAAATCTCGACGCTTAGGATAATATTTTTCTGGCTAAAATATTGAGTCAGCTGTTTTTAAAAATCGGCTCAAATCGAGCCGTTTAACAACACTACGCCATATAACACATGTCTTTTATTTTGAGTAATTATAAAAATTTCTGGTTCGAGCAGGGGCCGGCAAAACTTTTTAGAAAAAAATTCGGGTTCGATCTCGGGCCGGCTAAATTTTTTAAAAAAAATTTCAATCCGAGCTGGGTTTGAAAAATTAGGCCCGATGCAGATCATTCTAGTTCAGATTGAGTAAAACTTGGGGGTAAAAAATATATATTTTTATATTATTTTGCAGAGTTGTTAAAGGATCTAGATACTACAAGTATCTAGATCCTGTATCTAGATATAAAAATGTGGTATCTGTATCTAGATAGATTTTTGATTAAATAATCTGTATCTAGATATAAAAATGTGGTAGATTTTTGATTAAATAATCTGTATCTAGATATTATTTTAGACGTTGTATCTGTATCTAGATCCATTTAAAAAGTATCTTTTAACAACTCTGTTATTTTGTATTAAAAATGATCTCTCAGTTATCCAAAAATGAAATATATATATACTATGTTATGTATATATTTACCTTTGTAAAGTGTCAGAAATATCCGAGTTTGAGTCAAATTGCGGTAATTAACAACGCACTCGTACCTGCTGTTAAACTTCATTCCCGGATTCTGAATAAAAAATCCTTTCCTGGGGTCGAAGGGCAATTCCGAAATATTTAAATCCATCCTCTTGGTTTTGAGTGTCACGTTAGCGGTACTGAATGTCGATTTGCAGGGTAAATATAGGGATTTCTTATTTATCAAGGTTATGTACGCTACGTTACCGCCGGGCATCTGCTCCTTTATGGGAGCTATAAGGTGAAGCGGGTCTTTATAAATTTTTTAAAATTTTATTTAGCAACCCTTGCTTAAGTTAATAATTAGCAAGTCGTATATTTTATTTATTTAGGAGATTACCTCAAAATTTATGATTTTCCTCTAAAAAAAAATATAGTAATTTCAAAATCTTTGTTTCTGAATTAATTTGTGCCACAAGGTAATATTCGAATCATCATACATTTATAATCAGTGACCCTGCTGGGAACGGCCCTGAACCTGGGAGCCCTGAACGATCGCGAAAAAAAAAGTTCTTGACAACGCCAAAAATATAATCCAAATCCTAGGCGAGACCTCCAAAATCTTGGCTTCTACGGGTCTCCGATTTATAGGTGTGCATATACTATAACTCTACCCACCTAAAGTGAGGAAGGATACATTCCGATAAGATATATTCCACTCTTAGCTCCATTCCTCACAAATGACAAATTTATTAAATAAAATAATATACCGTTCACGAAAATGTAAATAGCTTTGGAACATTTGTAAGATTTTTCTGGCTCCTTTAAGACTTGAGGGATAGACACGTTGTCCCTCTTGACGCAGCACTGATATAAACCGGTATTGACGTGCTTAGCCCTGGAGATATCGAGACGGCTAAAATATCGAGCTTTACCGGCGGATGTATCGGCCACAATTGTGTCTTGAATGATGACGTTATCGTCACCCATTAATTTGGATAAGAAATTCTGATATTAAGATACGCCAAAAAAAAATAAAATATTTTTAAATCATTATTTATGATTAAAATTAACCGTTAAGTACTAATATTTATGTTATTATGCGCATTATTATATTTTTTCTTGTGAACTTTGCGGTCCCCCACTTGCCTATTTATGGAAATGATCCTTTTTACATATATTTTTTTAACTAAATTAGTATTCTCTAATTCGAGTCACGAATTGTTCCTTGATTCAGAGTCTAAGGCTGCATATTTACGAATCCCTTTTTTTTTTTAGAAAAAATGACAGATCCTAGCCTCCTAATATGATATAAATATTATTAGTATTGAGAAAAAAAACTGCTCGTTTTGAGTCGGTTTTTAAAAAACGTCTAAAATCAATATTCTAGCCAGAAGTATGTTACCTGAGCCTTGAAATTCCGCTGATAGTTGTCCAAACCTTTGATCCATCTATGAGCAAATTCTAGATAAAATAGTGATCAAAGCCATTCTAAAAAATCGGCTTAAACCAGTCCCATTCCATCTACTCCGGGTAATTGGCAATACAAATTTGTAAAAATTTTTCAAAAATGACCTTAAAAAAATATAAATCTCGGCATCGAATATAAAAATGTGTGTAAGCAATGCGAAGGATTTACTTTTAGATTAAAATATAAATTTGGGAAAATATTATATTTTTAAGTGCAAAATTTGAATCGTGTTTAATTTAAATTTTAGCGAATTTGTTATTATCGGCTCATGCGGTATTGACAAAAATATATAAATTAATCGATATCGATGTCGGGATATACAGCCTAGCCTCAAACTAAACAAAATGTATATGTATATATGTATCTTTATGTTTTAAACATTTTTTTGTTTGTTTGTATACATTTGTTGTTTCGGGATAAATCCAAAAGTTTGGATTAGAGCCCTGACATCTCAGGTTCAAGGAAGATTTGGCAGGAATATCGAAAGAATCATCATGATTAAATTTCGTAACTGGTAAATTGGACGTTAAAATCGGAGATTCTTGAACGGAAAAATCTGTTAAAATGTAGTTTCGTGGGATTGAAATAATTAATAAACAAATCTATAATTTCCAGAGTTGTTAAAAGATACTTTTTAAATGGATCTAGATACAGATACATCGTCTAAAATAATATCTAGATACCGATATTTTAATCAAAAATCTATCTAGATACAGATACAGATACAGATACAGATACCACATTTTTATATCTAGATACAAGTATTTAGACCTTTTAACAACTCTGATAATTTCCATTAACCAAATCGTCGGGGTATAAAATAAAATATATATTTTTTTTATAACGCACTTTTATAGGATTAAAAAAAAAATCTTGAAATTTTATAATATCGCGTGTCGCGTCGCGCAGTCAGTTAAATTTTTGGTAAGCAAGATTTTTAAGCGTATATAAAATACCTAGACTGAAGATTCAAGCGTCGTTAAAAAGCAAATCAGCTGGAGCCGCCATTTTGGTAACACGTATATTAATTATTCTCATTGTTAAAAACTAACTATTAGATTGATAACTTGCTTCCTTATTATCTCGATGATCCGGTAATTCTTTAATAAAGTTTTGCATCAGAGCATAGGAATACATTAGGCTCTCGTTTTAAATTTTTTTTTACTAATGATTAGTGTAACCAAGATGGCGTCTCCAGCTGATTTGCATTTGATGTAACACTTTTAATGAATACATTGTCAGTTTCGGTATTATATATGTCATTGGGTTCTTCGTAAAGTTTTGAAAGAATATTTTTACTTTTTGTAACGGCAATGTGTGTATTTTTTTTCAACTTTAAATCATTTTTTTGAAGCGCATTTTTTTTTAAAATGCAAAAATCTCATTTTACCCGGAAATGTATATTCCATCATGTTTTGGAATATACTCACCTCACCCTACAAATTTCAGACAATTTTGCAGTGAACTTTTAGAACTTAATTAAAAATTTAGATTAAATTTTCCCAAAATTTTCACATGACTCAAAAGGTTAACAGCAAAATTGTCTGTAATTCATATGATAGGTATTCCAAACATGATGGAATGTATTTCCATGTGCCCGATTAAACACATTGACGTTAACACTCATATATATACATATATATATATGTATAGGTTCTTCTTGTTGTTTTACATCGTAATGGTTAAATAGTATACAGAAATCAGAGCCCAGTCAAAGTTAAATTCTTGTAATTTTTTTTTTCTTTCTTTCTTTTCTTTCCAACGCAGTTTATATTATGCATTTATATAACGCAAACATAAGACGTTGTAAATTTTCCGACCCTGAACTAAGAGCTAATAAAAAAAATTTTAAGAAATGTTTACCTACAAAATTATATAAATCGACTTGAAATAATCACAATTTTTGACTGACCTTTGACATAAAAAAATTTTTAAAAGAAAAAATGTTAAATTTTTTTATATTTCAAGAAATTTAAATGGCTTGCTTTAATTATTTTGTTTTTAATTGTTTTCAAAACATTATAAATAATCATTTTTTTATTAGATTTTTTGATTTTTTAAAAATAAATTATATTTAAAAAAATAAATGTAAATCACTTATTTAATAAATGAAAGAAAGAAAGAAAGAAAGTAAGGAAGAAAGAAAGCAAGGAAGAAAGAAAGTAAGGAAGAAAGAAAGAAAGAAAATGAAATATTTTTTTTTTGATAAAGAATTGATTAAATGGTTAATCTTAATTTAAGAAAATAAAATTTGATTTGGTAATAAAGCAGATTTAAAGATGGAATTCGAATTGAAAGATCGAATAATATTAAAAATTTGTTTAGCCTTAAAAAAAAAGTCAAGTTTGAAAAAAGATACTATAAGTTTGTTGGTAATACAACTACAACAACACATTTGAGATCGACATTACGCAAAATTTTTTATGGGTTAGGGGCTGGAACTTAGCAAATGTTTTTAATTGACTATATTTAGGCAAAGTACTTCCTTTTTTTCATGAAAAATTATCAAGACTGAACCGAGACATGCCTTCCATTTGCCTATTACCCGATGTTCCCTTTAGTGCAACCCTTTAAATATTCAAATGTAAAAACATATGTTAAAATATTGTATAATTTGTTTTAACTATTGTTTCGTAAATAAATAATATTGGGATTTATATTAGGGTTAGGTATTGATACTATTTGGATTCATCCTTCCACAATCCCCATTTCCCAACCTCGTAGAATTTTCCATCCTGTGCTTATCACTTCTATTGACTAAACCATATAATATTGGAAGATACTTTTTAGAGCCTCACTCCAAACTTACCCAAGAGTTTAAGCATATTATCCTTCCACCACCCCCTCTGATAATCCTGATCAACTGTCCAAGGTTAAAAATTTTAGAATAAATTAAATCCATCATTTTAAAAAGGTTCTTCTGTGATATTGCTAGCATTCTAGGTCATATACCTCATTTTTAAATGTAATGGACAAATCATATTTAATATACGTAACACGTGACAAAATTAGTTAAGTCACCAGTTAAAAAAAAATGCCTATGATCCCTTTCAAATCTGGGTTAAGGTAAACGACAAAAAAAAAGAGATGATAAATTCATATTTTATAAATTAATTTAACAAAATATTTACGCGTGTTTTTATAAAAACAAAACAAAACATAATGTGTAAGATTGGACTAACATTACTCGTACTTCGAAACGATATTATATATATATATATTTATTTACAATTTTAAGTGCGCAATCATGTTTATTTTGCTAAGTAGCAGATGAAGGGGAACTGTTAAATAGGATTCCATACTTACACCTAGGGATGTACCGATATTCTTTATCGGATCGGATCGGGCCGATATTTCGCCCATTTTATCGGTTATCGGATCCGATATAAAATGGCGTCTTATCAAAAATAAAATGTTATAAAATTATCATTTATTTTTATACGAATAAAATCGAAATCCATTTTTATGTATATTTTTTTAAAATAATAATAAATAATGATTAATATATAAAAAGTGATTTAACAATAAAAATGATTTTGTATACTTTTAGAATTGCAATTGAATTGAATTATAAACTATAACTGATCAGTATAATATGATTAAATGACATAAGTAGTTATGGTAGTATAGTTAAATTATGGATGTTATACTGATAAAAAGTAATATTAAAAATTAAAACCATTTGGTATCTTTACAGGATACAAAATCAGATATGATATCGGATCTGTAATATGCCGATATCAATTTAATATTGGAAATATCGGGTCGGATCGGCCTCCAAAAAGTAGTATCCGTACACTCCTACTTACACCGCGCGACACGTAAATACGATAGCATGAATGCGTTTTCAGAAGATTAGATATATGGCTAGGAGTGGGGAGTCAAGAATTTAATCCTAACACTAACCCCCCCCCCCATAAAAAAAAATCATAATATATTACAATAAACAAGAATCTGAAAAATTTTCATTTAGTAAAAGTTAAAATTATTTATATATTTTTTTAAAATAACGACCATAATTCCTAGAAGAAGAAAAAAGGTGAAAAAACCAAAGTTATATTTATTGTATAAAAATCTAACGTAGCCTAAGATCTACAGTAAATAGACCCTAAAGAGGTCTAATAAAATAACCAGCATAATGATACCCCGCATTCCTCTCAGGAAAATCCTGGCTAATGCCTATGTAAAATTTTAAAGCTTTCGGATATAACTTATAAATTAAATTTTAGTTAGTAAAAAAAATATATTTGTGCAATACATTATTTTAGAGGTGGGAATAGAAATGTTAAAAAAAAGCACATAAAGGCATAAAGGAAAAAGTAGTGTTGTTATAACTCAGTATTTTAGCCAGAAAAATGTTGCCTAAACCTCAAGACTTGGATAATCTATGTCTAGAACCTTTGTTCATTCTATGAGCAAAGTTTTCAGGTTTAGGTAATATTTTTCTGGATGAAATATTTAGTTAGCGGAAATCGGCTCAAAATGAGCCGCTTAACAAACATTAGGAAAAAGGAGAATAATATAAAAAAAATTTAATTTAAAAAAAACGGGTAAAAAAAACAGCGATAGAAAAACTGTTTTTTTTTATAAAAAATAATATTTAAAAAAAATGTAACAAAATTAGGAAAATTTTGAAATGCCCAAAAAATAAATTTTAAAATATAAATTTTAAATGGATTGGTGATCTAAAATTTAATATGTCATTCATCTCGGTACCTTAAGCCCGCCTTCTCAATAAAAATTTTGAAGATACCTTTCAATAATAAATTAATCAACCAATTTATAACACGATTAATCCATAATTCTCCCTAAATTTTAAATTTTTATTCATCTTCCGATTTTGACCAGACCCCTGAAAAGTTTTGAATATTCGATGAAAATGTTTTACTCCCCTAGGTTCGCCAATCGGTAGCGAAAAAAGACTGCGCAAATTTTGAGAAAACGAATTTAATAGAAAAATTCGATCAAATGAAGGGGATTGATTCTATAATATCTACTTCTCATGAAGCCTCTTACCCTAATTAAAGATTTTTTTAAAAAAAATTTCTAAAATACTGCACCCATCCTCTTCATCTCAGATCTTCACGTATACAATTATAATACTAAAAAATACAATTGATAAACCGATCTTAAAGTACAAACCACATTTACATCTAATATTCAATGGTTTAGCTCTCTATCCGATCACTAGTATCATTTAGTATATCAGATTCCCCATTGTCACTTGGAAAATTTTATGAAACCCTGGCCCACTAACACCTTGTTGATCTTATTAATTCGTTGCGCTTAGAATTTGGGGCAGAAAACGCCTCAAACAGTACATATCCTAATTCCTGCCCGCAAAATGATTGTAATTCATTGCATTCCATTGTAATCCCACTCCTGGATCCAATTTTTCGACTGTAAATATATCTTCACTTTACCCAGAAATAGGTAATGAATAGTGATTTTTAAAAGCGACTAGCTCAATATTTTAGCCAGAAAAATATTGCCTAAACCTCAGGATTTCGCTAATGTGTGTCTAGGCCTTTGTGTCATCTATGAGCAAACTCTTCAGGCTTTGTATTATTCTGAATAATATTGAGTTAGCCGTTTTTAAATCGACTCAAATCAAGCCGTTTAACATCACTAGTAATGATTGGATCAAAACATTTACAAGTTCTAACTTAGGATATTTTACTCTCAAATGAAGAAGTAAGAATATCCATTTGGTGGTCGATTAGGATGTGATATTGTAACACCTTCTGCCAGTTCACTATGTAATAGCTATATTAATTAGCCTGGATCATCATCCCCTACATTATCGATTTTCAAGAGAATAGAGCTCCTAGGCAATGCCCCGTCAATTCAATAATATCTAGTACTTTGAAGTCCAACCAATATTTTACCCTCCCTCAAATCTTCTGGCATCGGCGCCTCTACAGCAAACTAGGCCAGGTGGAATTACCTTCACCCTGGAATCAAAGTATACACACCTCTCTTGGGATTACATTTCTATAGACCGTTAATCACTTTTTCAGATAGATATACATTTTTAAGAAAAGAAAATTAAAAACAACACTCGGACCTCTGGCTAATAAGATGAATAAATGGCGCGACCCATATGCATGATTGTCGTAAGATTTTTTTATTGTGGGGGGGGGAGTGGGAAGGGGCACCCAAATCTCAACTTCCAGGGCTCGAATCAGGTTAAAAAGGAAACTAATTCCTAGGGCTAGAAAAATATTTAATGATTCATTTTTCAAATATTAATAAAAATATAAGAGTAGGAATTTTTTCATAGAAAGGATTACGATGATTATTGTTTTATCATTTTAAGATTCATACAGCTGATTATACAAAATCCCGTTTTTTCATTGGTCATTTACCATATAAAATATAGCAAATTTAAAAACAAAGGATCCAATAGTAAGAGAGAAAATTGAATTTCACCATTTTAAAAATTTCTTTTTTATTTTGTACATATTACATGATATGATATGTATATATAAAATTTTTCAAAAACAAGATTATTTTAACCTTTTATAAACATAGAAGATGTAATAAATGACGAAAATATAGCAAATTTAGATATATAGCTATATCTTAGAAAAAAAAAATTTATTTATAGATTTCATATTATTTTCAAAAATATATTATAAATTAAACTCTTAATTTTGTGACTTTTTTAACTTTATTTCTAACATTTTATTTTTAAAATTTTTAAAATTTTATAATTTTTTGACAAAGAGAATCAAAAAAGGTATTAAAAAAAAATTAAAATGTCTCAATATGTTATATATAAAAGAATATATTAATAAAATTCATGTTATAGAATGTTTATCTAAGGTTCAAATATTAATATAAATTTTTAATTTATGCTTAAAAATATCAATTGCTAAATAAAACAGATGGAAAATTTTTTTTACAAGGATGACCATGTAAAGTTTGAGCGAATCTCAAGCATAAAAAACGGTTTAAACTCATACTATTAGTGTTTTTAAACGGCTAACTCAATATTTTAACCATAAAAATGTTGGGCTATGTCTGGAGATTTCGATGATATATGTCTAGAACCTCTGTTCCTTCTATGAACAAAATTTTCAGGTTTGCGTAATATTTTTATGGAGAAAATATCGAGTTAGCCGTTTTTTAAAAATCAGCTCAATAACGAGCCGTTTAAACAACGCTTACATGCAATTGACCAAAAAAAAAATCAACATTATTCCGCATAAATTCTTTACCCAAAATTATTACGCAACTAAAAAAGATCCAGACAAAAATACGGGAAAGAATTTAGGTTGAGATCTGCATAGTTTACCAGCTGTGCTATGAAGGGCTAAAAAAAAAAATTTTTTTTTAGAATGTAAGAGATTTTGTGGTACATTTTAGGGAATTTCAGGGAATTTCAAAAGTAATGTAGAAATAAGGTAGTTTTGTTGTGGAGTAGATTTAGATTTTAAAATTTTGTACATTGTTACAAAGAATAATCGAATTTGTCGATTCAAACTAAACTTCATCCTAATTCATGGATCATTAAACCCCTGCCTACTTACCCGGACCGGGCCGTATTTTAATTTTTTTTTAAAAAACAATATTCCCAGGCAGGGGCCGGACCTTAATATTTTTTGATTTTAAATCCCGGGCCGGGTCGAGTCGGGCTGAATATTTTACCAACCAAATAAAAAAATATACGGGCCGGGTCTGAAAATATAAAAACCGGGCCGGTCTGGATATAAAAAAACCGGGCTGGGCCATTCAAATGGTAACTCTGCAGGTCTCTGACTTAAATATTGATATCCCTTTTTTTTTGTTATGTTATTCCTTTTAATATATATATATATATATTTTTTATTTTTATATTATCTCGACATATTAACATTTTTTAGGATATTATAATAATTAAGTATATTTTCGATGAAATATAACTGAATGGGTTTCTAACTAGAACAAAAACAGCTGAAGATTTGGGAAATATCGCCTTATGTCTCCTAAGAAAAAATTTTAAAAGCAGTATTAAATAGATGTTAGGAAGTATGGACACCTTGTATTGGTAATCGAATTTTTTTAAACAAACGCTAAAAATGGAAGGAAATATCATCACGTCGGTCTAGAATTGGAGTGCTCCACTAGGGAAATTTTCAAAATTTTTTGAGTTAGAAGTGGATATACAAAAATAAAAGCTGATTTAAAAAAAAATATTAATTTTTGCCCAAGGTTATCTGTCAAAATTGATCAATAAGGTATTATTCCTATAATTTGATTTTAAACTTTTAATGTTGATTTTTATCTCATTTTAAACATTTGCGCAAGTGCAACACTTCCAATTCTAGGCCGACGATCGTCGTTCTCCTAGGATAGGGAAACAATATTTAGAAATATTGATGATATTCCCTCATTTTTAGACACAAGTATTTACTTCCCCATCCCTCGACAAATAAGAACAAATACTGCAGATAGAAAATCTTGAAAATCCCTGTTTACCAACCTCATTAGAATTTTCCGACCCTAAGCTTATCATTTCTTTTCACTAGCATCCATTAATATTAATTTCGAGCGAGATAATATTTTTTGTTTCCTGTTAATTTGCGCCATTTTCTAATTTAGCGATTTAGAAACGGGAACCATATTACCTATTTTCTAGATATTATAATGTATTATAAGATAATAAATTTTTTTTAAAACAACTTAGCAAAAGATAAACTAATCAAACCTCATAATAAAAACTTATTTTGGGCAAAATATTGATAAATTATACTTTATAGCTATTTGAAATATTTGCGATAAATTTGGTATATTATATTTTGGACAAATGATTGTAATATAATAATAAAAAAAAATTATTTCTCCCTACCCCACCCCCTTTTCTTTCATCCTTAGATGGATATTTTTTTTCAATTTTTTTTAAATGAAATTGCATCTAATTATTTAAGAAAAAAAATTGTGATTTAAATTTTTTTTTAGAATTTTATGATTGCATTGCGACCAGCTGATTTTAAATGCAAATCAGCTGGACCCGCCATTTTGATAACCCATATAGTTAGTAATTTATTCTCATGTTAAAAACTATCATTGAATTGATAACTTGCTTCTCCTTATTATCTCGATGATCAGGCAATTCTTTAATGAAAGTTTGCGTCAGACATTCGAATAAACTGGCCTCTCGTTATGGGTAATCAAAATGGCGTACCCAGCTGTTTTCATTGATGTACACTTTTAATGAATGCATCATCAGTCTGGCTATTATTATAATATGTCATTGCCCACAAGTAAAAAAGAGAGAAAGAAGGAAGAAAACTAAACCGGTCCTGAACCGCTAAAACGTTAGCCGGTAAGTTCCGCGGACCGGGTTTCGGGAAAAGCCCGTCTCAAACGGACCTATCGTATTTGTTATAAAATATTTTATATAAAAATATGTGAATAAGGATATTTACCTAAATCACCAACAATTGTACTGGAACCCATACTTCTAATGGAATCAAGGATCGCGGTGCTGATCAGAATGGACAGAAAATATAGTAATTGAATAAAAATCTTCATCCAAAGATTATATTTGGCTTAGCATAATTTTTTTTTCTTTCTCTCTTTAATCTCTGCTGAATCATTATCGTTTTGGTATAAGAGGTGGCTAAAATAATTAAATTAAATAAAATAAATTTTTTTATACTTTCTTCAAAATAACAATAAATATAAAGTTTAAAAAAAATATATATAATATAATAATATTTTATTACTTATATAAAATTATCATTATCTATTTTTCTGAAAAATAAAACATTGTTTAAATAGCTTAAAGGTACAAAAAAAAAACGTATAAATAAAATAATTATTTATTTTATTTTTTTTTCTTTATAAAAATTTTATATTTTTTCCAGATAAAATAATTAAAAGAAAGATAAAAATTCGCATTAATTTTGGACATTTATATTATTTTATATAATATCTATAGACAAGAACATGATAATATAATGGGATTATTTATCAAATCAAAATGACTTATGGATAATTATAAATTATTTATTAATAAGAAATCAATACGCGAATTAAGTTTACTTAAACAACAATACTGCGTAGTTACATAACGGCGTTACCTTTTTTTTTTGAGGAAAAAGAAATTCCATTCGTTTTACTTGTTACAAAAAATAAGCTAGTAACGTGTTTTCTTTAGTTTAAATTTAAATGTTTTATTAAGAAATATGGAGAAATAAAAAGGATATTTCTTTATATTATTTTATAAACATATAGACAAGTGCGAGATAATGGGATTAATTAACCAAATCTAATACCTTAAGGGATAATTATAAATTATTTACAATAAATTGTTTAAATAATGAATGTTAAAGTAACGTCGTTACTTTCTTTTTGAGGAAAAAGGAACTCCATTTATTTTTCTTATTTAAATAAATACATGTTCGAAAGTTTTTAATTTTATTCTTCCAGCTTTAAATGGTAAATTTAAACTAACAAAAAACATTATCTTTCTTTTCAAATTTTTAAAAAATGATCAGAGATTACCATTAAATCCACAAAATAAATATTTATTTTTTTTTAAAAAAAAAATGAAAAAATTTACGCATATTTTTAAAATGCATCATAGAGATGTAAACCAATTTTTATAATATTTTAATTGCCAATTCTATTTTTTATATATTGTTTTAAAGAATAGATTTGAATCACGGGAATAAAAACCCGGGGTGAAAAAAAAATCACGGAAAAGAAAAAGCCTAAAAAACAGGGAAAAAAACACACATAATCCTAAGAAACCCATCACATCCTCCTCCATATATACCTATAAAATTAATGATAAAATATTGGTTCCTTCTATCGAACAGATAGATAGGTTCAAAGGTCTCTGTTCGATTTTACCGATTCTTCTAGCAGGTCTGGATTTTGAAAAAAAAATTTTTATGGACCTAAAAATTTTTAAAATGACACGAAAATAGAGAAGTGAGGAAAAATGACAAAGAAAATAAATAATTAATTGACAAAAAAAAGAAAAAAATATAAAATGAGAGGAAGAAAATAAAAATATCGAGAAAAGAAATTAAGAAAATTAAAGATTACAAAAAGTTAGAAATAAAAAAAAAATTAAAAAAAAAATTAAAAAAAAAATAACAATAAAATTTAAGAATATATACAAAATTTTTTTTAAAAAATAACGATTTTCTTTTTTTGATTGGGAATTTGATCTTTTTGATCGATATTTTTCCTTTTTTGATTGACACTTTTTCTTTTTTGATTCTACCTTTTTATTTGTTTGACATTTTTTCTTTTTGATCGGACATTTTCCCCAAGACTTTTCCTTTTTAATTGAAACTTTTCCTTTTTTGATTGACACTTTTCTTTTTATGATTGATTTTCTTATTTTGATTTGAGACTTTTCCTTACCTAATAAATTATTTTTTTTTTAAACTCAGATAAATTTTAAATGATGCGATTTAAAAAAAAATTAATTTGTTCATACATGGATGATTATTTATTTCGGGGAATTTATTTTAATTATAAAATCTTAAGTAGCTTATTCGGTGTTAGCGGCAAGCTATTTTCTGACCTGGCGACATTTTTTACCTCGCGGTAAATTAAATATACCTATCCTAAAAAAAATAAATTTGATAATTTTTAAGCGGTTATTTTAACTACGGGGTGTTTTGGACAGTGGCGTTACTAGCCTTTCTCAACTAAGATAACTTTGGAGGCTTTGAACCCATATTCCCCATTATGCGGGCCTTCGGGCCTATTTCACCTCGACCTTAGGTTGGTTTTTAAATCTTATGTTCTTTGTAAATTGGAACTTTGTTAGTTTTTCAAATTCTCAAATAATAGAAGCAAAATAAATACAAGATATTTTTTTGTGAACTACGATAAGATAATATATTATAACTAGAAATTATTAAATTTATTGTTTGGTGATAACAACTTTTTAGATGTAGGAGAGATCTTGGAAAAGTGATTGATTGAGTGTAACACATGTTAAAGCGAATAGCGAATAATCATTTTAGCCCTTGAGCATAAATACCTTAAATTTGGTGGTGAGGATGTAATTTTTGTTTCTAATTTCTTAACATATATTCATTCTTTTTGGAGATTCTTCCTATCTTGAGATATTTTGCTCAAAGATACCGTTTTTACACAAAAAAATATAAAAGGACATTTATATCTTAACTAGAACAGGCAATAACAATTTTTTAGAATTATTATTATATTAGACATTAAATTATTTGACTTACAAAATATGTTCTGTCACATATTTGTGTATTATTTGTTCAATAAATAGAAATATTAGTTGCAGTAATACTTTTTAAATGCTTAAAAGAAGCCAACTAAATTAATTGTCCTTGTTCCCATTGTTGATTGAAAATATGTTTTAAACGTGTTTCAATTCAGAACAACTATCCTTCACATACAAAAGGAATTAAAAGTAAAGCAAGCAATTAATAGGCATTTATGTATAAAAGGGAATCAATGGCTGGATATTATTTTTAGCTAATCTCTTAATGATTTATAGATCAATTTGTGTGTTTGATTTGTAAGTTAAAATAGGAAACTATAATATTGCGTATTATTCCTCCGATCAGGATGATTATAATGTAAAATAAATAGTTTAATAACATCATAATTTTTTTTAAAAGAGAGAGAAGGGATGCCAAGCTCTTATAGCTTTTAATATATTGGCGTTTTCTTGGCAAAATCGTTTTAAAATTAATTTGCCATAATATCCATAATTGTATAAAATACATACACTGACAAAAGGTTTCCTTTTAAATGGAAGAATTAGCTATTCTTTTAGTGTTATTATATTTATATTATGTAAGTTATAAAATTGATTCACTCCGTTAAATAATATTTTTTTAAAAAAAATATGAATAATTTCTTAACTCTAACAGAGAAATGCTAAGAGATCCAACAAGAGTCAATGCTTCTTTCCCGGATTCCTGTCCTGAACGATACCCATCCATAACACTCGCAATCATAGGCTGCTTGAGCTACAGAAATAGCATAGATAGAATTGTTATCAAGAGAATTTATTAGTGTTTTGGTTAATAACTCTGTATCCTTTTTTTAAAAAATTTAAAAGATCCTATTTGCGGTTTTTTGCTAACACCGCACCACCAAATAGCTCATATAAGCTAAAATCGCGTGTCATCAGCCATGACAGTGAATAACCTAATTTTCAGTTATTTGTGAAGATGTGTAATTTAAACTAATTCTTTTCCCTGCTGCTGAAAGCACTTGGTTTTGTGATTTAAGCTATGAGGCATTAAAATAATGCTCATAGCCTGATGAATTATCGTTAACAAGCAATGTAGTATTTTAACGATAATTCTCTCGATTGTGTCTTCTTACCTCTCTTTTATCGCGTGCGATGTAGCTCTGACTTTCCATAATTATAATTGGGTTTAGTCATTTTCTCATTATCACCTTCTTTCAAGAATCGTTCATTTTGGTTGAACGCTACAAATTTTTCCTTAATGAATCCCTTCCATCAAATATTGTTTTAAATGGTTCCCAAGAATTATACTTGTTACTCGGCCTGTACACAAATCACAATATTAAAATCATTTTTCATTTTTAATTATATTTTTATTTAATTAGAGGACGGATATAATAAAATTACCTAAATAATTTAAATATTAATTTCGATAAAAATTTCCTGGGAATATTTAATTTTTCTTAAGAGGGGCTCTAGCCCATATGAGCCCCATCTAGAAACGCTACTATTCTTCCCCATAAAAATTAGTCATTCGAACAACAATAATTTATTTAGGTTAAATTTAAATTGGGTCATATGTATTCTCCTTAATCTCATATTTGAAAATTGATATATAATGCAATATAAATTTACACGAAAATTATAATTAGACTCTAAGTAACACGAGTCTTGTTTAAAGACGTAATTTTATCTTAATAAAGAAGAAATATAAACGCTTTCATTTTTGAAATACAATATATTTACTCATCCCAAATTTCTGGTTTTGGGGGCTAAACACATTTACTAATTGTATTTTTTTTAACATATAAAAAAAAATATTTATGTTTATTTTCTATATAATATTATAAATGTTAATTTTTTTTTAAAAAAAGAGTATATATTATATATATATATATATCGTATGGGGATTCGGAATCTCTTAATTTTATAGAAAATTTTGAAATCCAATTTAACCGAAAATGTATTCTAGCATATGTAGAGTATTTACCCTATAAAATTTCACGGCCAATTTTCAGCCACAGACATTTTGGTATTTTTTTTTTTTGATATATATGAAAAAATCTATATATAAATTAGGCGCATTTCTCAAGTTCAATTGCAAAATTGTTTGAAATTTACATGTTGGGTATCCTTTCTACACATGCCGAAATACGATTCCTGTAAGAATCAGAATTTTAAAAATCTAAAAATGGCCCTTAGTAAATGATTTAAAAATCAAGAGATCCCGAATCCCCACGGATCCCATCCCATCTCTTCTCTTCTCTTCTCTTCTCTTCTCTCTCTTCTCTTCTCTTCTCACGACATAAAAATAATTATTTTCGTTTATTATTTGTTTTTTATTTCATTTTGAGAAGAGAAGAGAAGAGAAGAGAAGAGAAGAGAAGAGAAGAGAAGAGAAGAGAAGAGAAGAGAAGAGAAGAGAAGAGAAGAGAAGAGAAGAGAAGAGAAGAGAAGAGAAGAGAAGAGAAGAGAAGAGAAGAGAAGAGAAGAGAAGAGAAGAGAAGAGAAGAGAAGAGAAGAGAAGAGAAGAGAAGAGAAGAGAAGGTCTCTTTAATGATAAGAATATAAAATATAATTAAGAGGGGCGGTAAAAAGATTCATTATTAACAATACTAAATGATTCTTGATTCACAACACAACACTTAATGATTCATTATTCACATTACTAAATAATTCATTATTCACAATGCTAAATTAATAATTTAAATGATATTCATTATTCACAATACCATGTGATTCTTTATTCACAACACTAAATTTATTCATTATTCACAATACTAAATTAATAATAAAATTTATGAACTTGTTTATTAGATTCTAATTGTGAATAATGATATTATTTTAAATGATGAGAAATCTCCGGGTAAGAATAAATAAATTTCATTGAGCCTCTATAAAGGAATAGAGTATAATTTTACTTTAATCATTGCATATAAAATATTAAATTAAAACCTAGTAATTAGACGCTTTTATTTGCCTTTATATTGGTAAGTCCATAAATTTTTTTAGAGGATTTTAATATGTAATTAGCTATATTTTCTTCCTCCACTTTATTAAAAACACATTTGTGATTTGAATATCCCATCGTGGGTAATGAATTATTTTCATCATTCCTCTTTTTTGATAAAATATCTTGCTATATTAGATTTTGGAATTCCTAAAAAATATATAAAATATAACACATTTTCTTCTGTAAAAAATTAAAATTCCAAATATTTTTCAAATCTTTTTTTGGCCAATCATGTATGATGTAATTATCTATGTTAGGCTAAAATTTTCCAATCTTATAAAATAATAGCTCAAATTATAATTAGAGTGACTTAATGTTCCCCTGTACTCAATGTACCCCGGTCTCCCCTACTTAACTTAAACAATTTTATTTTAAAAAAAATATGCCATTTTAATTCATTTATAATATACCTCCAAGAAATTAAAATTAAAAATTTAATAATTTCTATTTTAAAAAAAAATTTAATAATATAAGTCAAAGCAAGTTTGTTCAATATTTACTTAAATCGTCTCCCATTATTCTCTCTTTAACCCCAAAAAAATCTCGAATTTATCGTTAAAAATAGGTTTAAAAAAAACTAATACATATATTACACATAAAATGCATATATATATATGTTTATAATTATGAGTTTGATAACACTTGATAGGAAATTACTATATTATACATATAAATGGAAAGTTTTTTTTTATGAAAACATTTTATTAATAAAAATAAAAAGTAGGTTTTTATTTACATTATATATTATTATTATAAACTAATATAATTTATATAATTTGTATAATATGAAAATTGACGTGAGGGCTTTTTTCGTGATATTCTTGAGTTTAGCAGCTTATTTGACATATTTGTTGTCCTTCGAAATGCTGAAACATCTAAAAAGCAAATATTATGAAACGACGAAACCCGAAGATTACATGCCTATCACTGTTAATACCTTAAAAAATTTTACGTCAATCCAAAGCAATGAAAGTCATCATTTATTAAAATCGACCAAACAAAGTTTACCGGATTTTGAAATAAAATTCATATTAAATTGTAGGTATAAATGCTTTACTCGAACCCACGGGTTATTTAACTATTTCGTTAGGAAAAAGGTACCTTATAGCACTTCATCCAATTCATTTTGGAGTTACATTAAGTCTATCATGACTAACAAAAAAAGTTACACGGAAAACAACAAACACAAACGTTCGAAAGTATACATAGTGGCGATAATTCATTCCGCCATTCATCACCTGGAATCTCGAAAAGCGATCCGGGAAACCTGGGGAGCTCATTCTTCCATACACCAGAAAAATATGAGACTTGTATTTATTTTAGGTCAGCCCATTCCTCACCCGAAAGATAGTCATACCTTACAAAATGAAATATCCACCGAAAGTGAACTTTACCACGATATCGTTCAAGGAAATTTCATAGAGGGTCACCAAAATTTGACTTTGAAAACGGTGACAGGCTATAAATGGGTTTCTCAATACTGTTCTCACGCTAAGTATGTATTAAAGATTGATGATGATATGCACGTCGATACGTTTCAAGTTCTACAGTTACTGTCACAATTTGATAGTCTTTTCGCATCCAATTACACTGATCAGGAGTTTATTTCAAGAATCAACAAAAGGTTAAAGATGAATCTAACCGATGACAGCATTTCCGAAAAACCTTACGTACAGCTTGAACATATGTCGGAAAATCAATTTAACTATATAATTGATTGGAATTCTTCAATCGTACCTCAAATTAAGCATATAGAAGAATCTAAAAACGGGGAACAACTTTCACCAACAATAGCGAATGATTTCTTAGAGCAAGAAATACTAGCCAGCTTTGGAGAAATGGTCAATATAGAGTATTACCAAAGTCCCGAATGGGACGCCTTTATGGCCTCGTTTGAAGTCCCTCTCCTATCCGCTCAACCATGGTCAAACTTAGCTAAAAGCTTTCTGATGTGCCATCCCTCCTTAAATCACGTTGTAGTCAGGGACACGGGGTCTAAATGGTATGCTACAGAAAGCCAATACCAAGGAAATTTTTATGAACCTTATTGTTTTGGTTGGGCCATTATCACAACCCCAGATGTTTCCTTAAAGCTTTATAACTCTTTTTACTCTAGACCTTACTTTTACATGGATGATGCCCATGTAACTGGAACATTAGCCCGAACGAGGAATATTCCTTTGATATCGATAAAGCAGATGTTCCTATACGATGTCCAAGAGTTGTATGACTGGGCAGGTAAATTATAATTCAATATAAAAATACACAAATTTATAACGGGTTTGACATAGAAACAGCTGAGATGACTCAAAATGTTAGTAAACCTACGATAAATATATCCCAGCCTTTACCCTATCTATTTTATCACACTGGCAAAGATAGGAAAAGATTGAAAAAAATATGGACAAAAACCTTAGAGGCATATGGTATAATAACTGAAAAACTTTACAAATCGTAAAAACACTTCATCTATAACAATTTTTATGGAAATATATCTGTAAATAAACTCAAATACATATATATACTAAAATGTTTCCTGCATCAATCATATATTTTTATGTTAAAGTTTGGATAATTTTCTAATTTTTGGTCTTGTTAGGGTTGCATGACTTGCGACATATTTTAAAATAATTTAAAAAAAACATATGATTTTCATAAATTTTTCGTGAATTATATATATGGATTTTTTTTTATTGGTACGTTTGATCTATAATTCCTACCGGAACCAATTCCATTTCCGTCTTTTAAACACGCGAGTTCTCTAATTCTACAAAGAATAGTGAGGAATAGTTCAAATAAAAAATTTAAATGTAAGTAACTGTAACTGTTACAAATTATTTCGATAAATATTAACGATTATTTCGATAATAATAGGCTCGCATAACGATATTAAATTAGTCATTTATATAGGGATAAAGTAAATTGTCATAATTAGGTGATTAAGTGAAGTATTAACAATAATAAAAAATAAAATGGCGCATAACTAGTACATCCACACCTGATAAAGATAAGAGTAACGAGGGTTTGTCGGTTTCCTAGCGGAGCGATTACGAGAGGTGGGAGGTGGGTTCTCGTATAAATCACGTGAGTTCTTAAAAAGGAGTTTTGCATATAAGCACAATTATTTCTAACCTATTCATATTATTTTAAGAGAAATTATAAGAAAATTTCTAACACCAATCAAAACATATGATCCACGAATATGCCCTAAATGCATATACACATCTTTTTATTTATAACTAGGGGTAACCGAGAGTTAATTGTAGACTCTAAATATACTAGTTAGCGCTTTTTAAAGAGCCCCAACAGGATACCTACCTAACGATTTGCCATCCGGAGTCTCCTATAAAAGTAACATCAGGTTATTCCTCTCTATCATTACAATTCCAATTCAGAGATAGCACACATCTTCATCTTTAACGTTAAAAAAAAGGTGTATGAATAAAATAATTCATAGGTTTCACGTTAAAATTTTAATATCATTTTAAACCACAAATAATTTAATTTTTAAATTAGCAATAGGCAAACTAGATTAAATTATACTACATGTTTGCTTCTTTTTTTTTATACGTAAATAAATAAATTTTTTGTTTTTCTTTTTACTGGTTAGAGTTTCATACTCAAAAATTTTTTTAAAACTATTTTAAATTTATAACATGAGAACTTTGACTTAATTATCCTTACCATGTTTACTTTTTCTAACTTACAATATTTATATATTAATTTTATTTTATTTTTGCAATCTAAAAAAAATAGTTTCATAATTATGAGTCTTCGACTTTTATCACACTGTTTTTATCATAAAATAAAATCTCTTTCTACAGGGTTTTCTTATTTGCTACGACTCGTTCTAATCGTTATCTTATCATCTTCATTATTATATTCAACCATTAAATACATTCAAATTAACACGATAATGGCTAATATAGCCTACAAAAATTCTAGCTATAAAAATCATTCCGATAAGATTATATTCGACTATGAACATTGGCAGAAGCTAACAAAATACAATCTTTGCATGAATGGTGAAGGTTTGAAATGTCATTTAAATATCGACAAACAAATTGATTATTTTGACAATACTGGATCGAAAAGGATAATTGTAAGGAGACTATACGAGTTCTTAGACGAAAATTCTAACACAACGCTTTATGAAAGATTTCGATTGTTAGATATTCCAAGAGCCTTTTTCATCCACAAAGCTTCAGAATTGTGCTCTGACTTGGGTTGGAGTTACGATTTATCTTCTCACTATAAAAAATCACGCGCTACATCTTTTATAATTGACAATCTAGGTACGCGGAACACTTACGATAGTATTACTCACTTATTCAAAAATTATAATAAAATGGTCAAAGATGAAATGAACACACCCAAAGACCTTTATTATTTTATAGATAAACCTGGCACAAGCCATCGAAATTATAAACCGATCAATAGACAGATGTCCTTAATCATAGGGTTACTCACCAAACCCAGAGATTTTGAAGTAAGACAGAAGCTGAGAAAACTATTGGCATCCTCGTTTTCTACCTATTTGAAATTGAGTTATCCTAAAATGGCTACCTATATCGGAAAATTTTTGAGCTTTATCAATTCTCGTAATGAGACCGTTGTTTGCAAGATCAAGACGGCGTTTATTCTGGGAATTTTTGAACCTAAAATGCCCCTTTCGATGAACTTATTAACGAATATGACCAATACGCAATTAGTAGATAGGTGGAATAAAGAACAAGATCACGAGAGGAAAATAGTTCAGAAAGTTATAGATAAAGAATCAATGATGCACGGTGATATCGTACAAGCTACTTTTATCGAGAGTTACAGTAATTTGTCCTACAAAACTGGCGCCCTTTTTAAATGGGCATCTATTTATTGTGGCAACGCACAATTCTTACTTAAATTGGATGTGGACATTTACACGAAGTTTAATACATTGATGAGTCTACTGGATAATATAACGTCATCTAGTATAGAATCCGAAGCTATTCTTGCTGAAGACAAAATTGTTAGTTCAGAGCACACCTCTTCAAAGAACGCTTCGCATTCAGGAATACGAGTTAACCATCATAACGAGAGCAATAATGGCCCTAACGGTAGTAGTAATAAAATCAAAAATTCAACGCTAATCCTCGATGATTTGCTGGAGTTTCAAAGAAAGTTCTACTGCAGAGTGTGGATAGGCATGCCCGTGATACGGGAAAAAGAACATAGAAATTTCGTCGACGTGAAGGACTTCGAAGGAGACTTTTATCCACCATATTGTAGCGGATGGGCCTACCTCCTGAGTCCGAGGTTGGCCGGGATACTTTACGAAAAGTCTCTTGAATGTTGTCCCGCATCCTTCCCCAACGAGGACGCGTTTTGGACCGGAATTATCCCTCACAGAACTTTGTCGCTCAATTACACCGATTTAATTCCTTATTATATTGACGGTAAGAGAGACGCGCGAGTTTACATATTTAGATATTACAGTAATTACATTAGATTGCTGGGAGATAAAGGTGATGATACAAATTAAAATCGCTTGCTTGCACTTTTTGAAAAAATGAATTCATGGCCCTATGGTTGTTATGTTGGTTAGGATAATTATAATTTTTTTATAAATTATTTACCAATAAATAAAAGTGAAAATTTTTATTTTCCTGCCATGTTAAATGTATTAAAATTAAGCGGCCTACGAACTCCTTTTGATCTAAATAGAAGTGGAATCTGAATTGGTGCCAGCATTCATTTAAAATCTTATAATAGGAATTACAAGTGCTTCTTCGAAACACTCCCTTACCCCCTTTTCCCTCTTAGCTCAATACGCATGACATTCTTATATTTTTATATTCATTATTATGTTTTCCCCTTTATTTACTATTATTTTTATTCACGAATTACTGTTATATTATTATATCTACTAATTAATAATACAGTTGTTATGATATCAAATTTTAAACCCCCATAAGCTAATGTACAAAACAAGTAGCATAGCCAGGATATACAATACACTTAATAAATTTTCACTAACTAATTATAGTAATTTTTTCAATTCATTTTGAGTGTATTTTATCATTACTTTCCCAAAAAAAAATAATTTTTAACTTTTTGGTATTCCTTTGTCCTATTTTTATCCATTTGTCTAATTTTTTTTCCCCTCATCCTTCGAGTTTTTAAAAAAAATTTCTTTTTTTTCTTTCTTTCCGTTCTCTTTTCGCAACTTTGTATTTTTTTTTAAACTTAATTTTTTCTTTTTTTTCTCATTCTTGGGTCTATTTTTGTACTTTATAACCTATCTATTTTTTAAGCAATTTTAAAAAAAATAAAATATTTTTCTTTATTTCTAGGTTTTCTCCGTTTCAGGTTTACCTATGTCATTTTGTATATATAATATATTAATTTTTTGTTGCACTTCAAATAATAATAACATTCCATATTGTCATCCCCCAGAAAATATAAGCTTCGCTAATACTAAATAATCGTTCCGCAATAGCAACTCGATGGCTATGCAGTATTAAATTGAATACACATATTTTGTATATATAAAATGTACGTTTAGAGGATTTTTAAGTTAGTATGGATTCATTTCCAAAAAAATAAAATAAAATCATCGATAGTAAATGGCGTTTTTGATCTGACTCCAGGGTATCCTGGGTTTTGGTATAGTATTATTTAAAGTTAACACATTACTCTATTAAGTTTAACCTTTGGGTTTCCAATCAAATTAATATATGGCCAAGAAAAATCAATTTTCACATGAACTTCGGCTCAAAAACTATTATAGATAGATACAGCCTTTGATTCAAAAATGTTATCATAATGATCACTGATTAGGCTGCACATTGATATGCTCTAAGCCTTCTGGCACATCTTATAACTAATTATAATATTTTGCAAATTAAAAAAATTCCATATTATCATCATTTTTCCAGGGAAATTATTTTTGTCGATATGATCTGTACCAAAAATTATCTTCAATAACAATCTTTTTTTGTGGACATTTAAAAAAAATTTTTTAAAATTATTTTGTAAACTAGATTTATAAATGCAAAATATATTAAATATAAAGATTATGATTTTAGAATTTTAATTATATAATTATTTATTTATAGAAAATCTACCTTCTAAATTAGTAGCCAGCTACCGCTACTGCTATCGATTTTATTTTTTTTTTAAAAAATGTAGCACGCCAAAGCTACAGCCACTGAAAAATTTAGCACGCTTACTTCAACATCAAAATAATTCACTTTAAGCTTAAAGCGTGTTATAATAAAGAAGGGAGAAAAAAAAATGTTTAAAGCGAAACAAAGACCCCCGGGTAGTAATTTTTTTCGGGAGTGGATTTCAAACTCGCTGTTTGATTAAAATAAATTAAAATAGTTTTTTTAAGACAAAGGTTTAGTAGGATAAGTGAAATATCTATTTAAAATGCCATCATAAATCCTGATTGGATAAAATAAATGCTAGTTTAAGTCCTAATAACTTATACGTATCATAATTTTTATCAGTAATCATAAGTTATTTTTTTGGGGGATTCGTATATTCCTCTATAAAAATTGAAAAGAAAATCGTTAATAAATACAAAAAATTTACTTTTTATATTTTATTTTTTTTTAACTATAAACTTTCTTACTCAAATAAAATACTGAACATGAGAGTAATTTGTTATTTAGTGTATTATGAATGCGAGCATTCGCGTTACTGCCCCACCACCCTGGTGATGATAACATATCTTTATTTTATAACAACAACAAACTAAATACATTCGGCAAAATCAGAATTTTTAAATTTAAAATTTAAAAAAAAAAAATGAACTACCGGCTCTGCCGAATATTTTCCGAATCTGTTAAGCACCTATCCTATAAATTTCATAAAAATTTGGCCCACAAACTTTTGGTAGTTAAGTTTAGATTTATACATGTTAGCGCCTATAGCACTCTTCTGAATTTTAGACAATTTCGCTGTTAACCTTTTGAGTCATGTAAATCTAAAAAAAACGCGCTCTAAAATACACATTGACGCCATACACGTAATTGGTGATCTTCATACAATAATTTGTCCTATCCTGAAAGATTTTTTTAAATTTATTTTTTGGTCCCGAAAAAGCCACCGGAAATAAAGATTATTTGTTCCGCCAGGCACTGAAGGAATTTACTTAAATGAGAAATTATTAACCTTTTTTTTTTGATATGGTTTTTTTAATATTTTGCACTGGAACATAATCAGAAACCAGCGTAGTCGAAATGGTGGTAGTTTTTACGATTTAATTATAATAAATTATTTTATAAATAATTATACATAAATTTACAAGTTTATTTTTATTTATTATTATTATTTGTATAAAATATATTGATATTTGACATATATTGAATGATCGAAATTACAATAATGAAATCATCTTTTTTTTTTAAACCCTAAAAATTACAATTTTCCCCCGAATTAAAATAGTTTAAAACATAAATTTTGTTCAATAACTGGCTGGTTGTTAATTACTACATTCATTTAATAAAAAATAAATTAAAATTCAAAATTAGTATGATAAACATTACATTTTACTAATGTCATTCATCATCGAATAAATATTGTTCCAATTATTAATTTTAATTTCGCTAAAAAAAAAGAAAAGAGTGAAACCTAACCCTGAATCCATAGTAAGCGCCTAATTATGCGCTAAATCTTGAACTCAGATTAATGAGGCAAAAAAAAACGGAAATTGTTGATATAAGGAACAACAATCTTAATATATAAATTTAAGAAAAATCCAATACGCGCTTATAAAACATGTATTATTCGTTGTAATATACAACTTTTATCGTTTTTGCGGAAGGCGTTAAATAAAATTTTAAATTGATGAAAGATAGCAGCAACTAAGTATAAATGTTATCAAATCTTCCACAAAGAAAATGACATGTTCTGGATTGATTCGGCTTAAATTATTTCAATTTTTATACCATTAAAATTATAATCGGTAATTTAATCTTATTTTATATATAATTTTAAACATAGGCCACCCTTTTGTTAAATATTATTTCTTCTAAGTTTCAAACCCGGAAAAGAAACCCGTGAAACCTGGTCTAACCCGATAACCGTAATTAGACCTTTCTTAAATTTTTCCAAACTCCCATTTAATTTTCTTCTAATTAAAAACGCTAAATATTATTTTAAAATGACTTTTTAGGGATATTAAATTCTCAGAAAACTAATAATATGAACCCTTAAAATATATGGTACACGCTATTTTTGTTAGAAACATGATAATAAGTTAAATTCCCTGAAATTCAGGGTGGAGTTATTTTGAGTTTATTTTTAAATTAAAATTTAATTAACCAATAGTAAGTCACCTAATGCCGAAAGATTTAAAATGCCCATTTTCTCTTATCACACGAAATTCTTACTTTATATTTAAATTCAAAAATGTGTTTAAAAAATGGAAGTTTTAATAATTACCTAAATCAACCATACCAAACCTATATTGTCAAAATAAAAGAAAATGTGAAAATATTATTTAAAAAAATATATACATCCAAATTTATTCATCGCTTAGATCCAAAATTTCTGCCCAACTTAAAAATTTGCCCAATTTATCAAAGGTTAGACTATATTACCATATGTTGAATTCAAAGTTTAGCGAGAAAAAAAACTGAGTTTATGTTCAACCATTCTTAAATTATTTTTTATTTATTTATTATTATTAATTTATCACATGACCAAAATATGTACGCATAAATTTAGCCCCAATATCCGGCAATGTGTTTATGTTCAACCATTCTTGAATTATTTTTTATTTATTTATTATTATTATTAATTTATCACATGACCAAAATATGTAGGCATAAATTTAGCGCCATTATATTTTTTTTTTCTCTGCAATATGTTATTTTTAAAAATTTAAATCATTTTTTTTAACGCAGGTTTTGTTTTAAATTTAAAAATCTGATTTTTACCGGAAATATAATTCTATCATGTATGGAATACCTATCTCATGAAATTGTAGACAATTTTTCTTATTAACCTTTGAGCCATTTTATACGTGGAAAATTCGAAATATAAAAATTGTGTTAAGTTTTTTTAAAAGTTCATGGAAACATTTCTCCGAAATTTTTTTTAAGCAGGTAAGGTATTCCAAAACATGATGTGGAAATGCATTTCCGGGTAAAATGGAATCATCGCGTTCAAAAAATGATATAAAGTTTAAAAAAAATAATACATGTTAAGCATGCAGACACATGTATAATGTTGTTAACGGCTCGTTTTGAGCCGATTTTTAAAAACGGCTAACTCAATATTTTCGCCAGAAAAATACCGACTAAGCCTCGAAATTTCGATACTATGTGTCTAGGACCTTTGCTCCTTCTATGAGCAAAATTTTCAGGCTTGCATAATATTATTCTGGATAAAACTACACATATATATAAATTTAAGATAAAATGGTTTTTGCAAATGCCAAAATAAGAATAAAAATTAATTTTAATTAAAATAAAATAAAATAAAATGATTTTATATTTCTTTGGGGTATACATTATATTTTAATTGCAGAACGCTTTTTGTTAAATGTTTTCTTTAGAACTTCTGAATATAGTGGAACAGTTGAACAGTTCCTTAGAAATATTAAAATCTTTTTAGCACATTCTCTCTATGAGAATATGATGATTTAGAAAATTTATATAACTTCAAATGTTTGTAAATTTAACTGTGACTCGATATATTAGTTTTCTCTCGATAATTTTTAAAAGTTGATAAAATTTTAATGAATTAATGTGTAACAAAAAAACAAACAAACAACTTCAAAGTTTTGCCCAATTTATCAAGGCATTTTAATCGTATTTAATAGGAAAATTGGAGTTTTCCGAATTTTCAGGAGTCTAAATTGGGCATGTTTTTTTGGATGTACATAAACAATTTTCCAATTCTACTAAAATGAAAAATGAACCGTCTTAAAAATTTAATATGTTTAATATGTGAATATACTTTATGATTTATGAAAGTTTAATTTAAAAAATTGGCTTCATACGTTAGGTTGATTATTAGTTTGTGGTTCTATAAAATATTATATATAAATTTCAGATAATAGAATTTTTAAAATGAATTGGAAAATATCGTTTTTGCAACACTAATTTAAATTTGAGATTTATCTAATTATCATTAGTAGTAGCCATCGCAAGCCCCAAATATTTATTTTATATTTATGACCCTTGTAAAACGTAGATTATATAGTTTATGTGTGAGAGGAGGGTAAGGGGAAAAACGCGGATGCCACTAATGGCGTTGTTTTTAAAAATTCAAGTTCATGATGGGTTTAGATTATGAATTTTATTCATATAGTGATTGATTACTATATCATCATGCAGAAGATGATTTTAAAAAAAACCAATCAAAGAATTGGTCTTAAAGTTGTAAGTTTATTAAAAGCTCACTTTTACATCAATATGAGTCTCGTTAAAATTAGAATATAATTCGTTATGATAGGATAAAATTAATAATTTCTTTTCTATTGTTTCTCTCTTTTAACCTTTATTGATATCGAACGGTTTTTTTAATTTTTACCAGGCATCATATGACTCTTTTGAATCGGAATTATGAAATTTTAGAATGTCAATGTCACAGAAAAACACTTCCAGACTTTATAATATTTGGATTGAATAAAACAACCCTTTTGCCATGAATTCCAGTCGTAAAAAAATTTCTTCTTTTGTATTTAAGGTCCAAGAAATTGATTAAAACCATCAATATCTGAATTTTTTTATATATATTTCGAGAATGTTATTGTTTAGAATATTTATTTTTTTTGCAAATTTGCTTTAACGATTTCACATTCCATCGTTAACCATTAAAATTTATCTTCGATATTTTTACTTTAGTTAAATGATTTACTTTGGTTAAATCAAGGAAAGTATATATATATATATATTACATACAATAGCCCATCACCACCCTCCAACATAATCGTTAAATAAAATCGGAGACCTACCGGATACACGGGTAGTGGCGGACTTTAATTATTTTTTAAATATCCGGACCGGGCCCCAATTTTTAAATCGCCATTATTATCCATAAAAATTTTAAAAAAACGGGCCGGGCTTTTATTCGAATTAACCCCGAGCTTCGGCCTAAACCTAAAATGTTTCGCGCATTTATTATTTAGTTCTTGTATATCCTAATATACACATATATAAAATGGCGATCTAATTTTATGACCATTTCCGGTTTTTTTAACATTTAAAAAAAAAATTAAATTCTTTTAAAAAATATTTAACATTTATATAACTTTATAAAGGCCTACCCATTAGACTCTATCAGAGATCCGCAGAGTACAATTTTTCTTAAAAAATTTTTACAATCCGACCCGGCCCGGCTTTTATACAAAAAAAATTTCAGGCCCGGTCCGGATTTTTTACAAATAAAATTATATTTATTTTTTGATCTTTGTAACTAATAATGACGATTTCAAATATTTAGTTTACGATATAAGGTAGTCCGGCCCGGATGTCTTTGTAAAGGGCCGAGCCGTATTTTAATTTAAAATATCCCATTTTTTTTTTCAAAATGCTGAGGCCTGTATCCCAGCCACTGTTTGAAGGTTGAAGGCCAATTTATATAATATATACATACATATTATAAAATATGCAAAATCTAGCAAAATTTTTTAAATTTGAGACGGTCTAGTTAAAAACTCTTGTTGATTTGTCATGGATACCATATGTATATATATATTATAATATATGCAAAATCTAGTAAAATTTTTTAGAAAAATTTGAGGGGGTTTAAGTTGAAACTCTTGTTGATTTGTCATGGATACCATATATATATATCATTACAATTCCCTTATGTTTTGACAGAAAAATTATTTGCCATATAGTCCCCCCCCCCTCTTCAAAAACATTGGTAGCCATTTTATATTTAGAAAAAGAAAAAAATAATTTTTTCTAATAAATCTTTCGTTACAAAAGCATTGGAAGGCCATTATTAAATTTTAATCAATAGTAAATCTGATTCGAAATGACGTTATGAATAATAATTGATATAATACATACCAAGGATGACTAAAAAAGAAATATTACAAAAATTAAAAAAATAATGCATATTATGTTTAAAAATAGCATGGGAATAATTTTAGACAGAGCCGTAAATATTGGAAATCTTAATTTCCTATTCTTCCTATGACAGTGCCTTCGTTTCAATTTTTCGATTCTGATATGTACCCACCTCTTCACGAAAACCTTGAGAGCTATTATTAATTCTCAAGGGTCTAGTTGCAGGACAGAGTTATTAAAGTAACGTATTATCCTTTTTTTTTGGTAACTGTAGCTTAATAGCGCGTTACTTTGATAAAAAAAAATATATAACTTTTAAACACGAAAATTAAAAATATAATCTTATTTATGAATTATAAATTTTTTCTTTTTTAAAAAAATTAATATTTTCGAAAATTTATTAACCCATAACCAAACCTAAGATATAAAATATTAATCTTAACCATGTGCCAACCCCTAAGTAGATTTTTATGTTAAAGGGTAGTGTTGTTAAACGACGCATTTTGAGCCAATGGCTAACTCAATATTTTAGCCAGAAAAATATTGCCTAAGCCTAGAGATTTCGATAATATAATGTCAGAACCTTAGTTCCTTCTATGAACAGAATCTTCAGGCCTTGTGTAATATTTTCCTGGATGAAATATTGAGTTAGCCGTATAACTCTATTAAAAGGAATAATATTTTTTTTTAAAAAAAAATTATTTAAATTTTTTTTTATTAAATATATTTAAAGAGACACATATTTTATAATACAATTCAATTTTATAACCCCATTTAGATTTCCGCCAAATTTATATATTGATGATAATGTGTTAGCTGCCATTAAACTTTACGCATATCAATTCTAATGGATTAAAAGCGTGTTAAGCCTTTAAAAAAAAAGGAGGTTTTATAATCTAGTTCCCAAAGAAAGACTCATTGGTAATTACCTAGTGTAGTTAAAAAGCCCAATTCTGGTCAATTTTTATAAAACGGAACCGAGTAAAAACATTTTCCAAAATAACATTATGCAAGCCTAAAGATTTTGCGCGTATCTGGGCAGAAATGCTTGAACGTCTATTTGCAGAATTTCGATGCCTACGTAATATTATTTTAGCTAAAATCTCAATTCAAATAGGATTTTCTAACGACACTAAGGTATAGTAATACCACAAAAAAAATGATTGCTACAGATAATTTTTTTTTCTTCTCTAAATAATTGATAATAATTTTATTGAAAAAAATCTATTAAATATATTATTTTTTTCAATTCACTAAAAAAAAATATTCAAAAATGAGTATTTTTGATAATTTTTTCATGTTTCAAAAAAATAAAATAAAATAAATACCTTATTAACCCTCAAATACTAATATTTACGGTTATAACAAACTCTTATTCTTTGATTTACAGTTATGTTCAAATATAATGTTATTTTTAAAAATAATTGATTATACCAAATAGGACCAAAGTTATTTCCAATTTAAGTTTTTTTTTAACAGTTATAATGGTTTCCACGTCAATTAGGCGCGGAAAATTTGACGCACGACATTTCGGCGCGTATCTAATACAGCTGCAATTTATTATAAATTTATTAATATATATTTAAAAAAAAGGATAATTAAATGGAAGTCATTCCGATTTGTCGCCGCGCCGAATTGACCTGATGCCAGTAATTTTACTTTTCAGGATACGGAAGTGGAAAAAAAATTTCTTCTGTGGGAATGATATCGGCATTAATTGGATTTTGTGGGGGTGGGGGGGAACGCGACTTATAATATAGCTATTCCATTATTGTTTTATTAAAATAAATTATATATATATTTTTTAGTCTATTTTTTGCTTTAATCATTTATCGTTTATTTATGAAATTTAATTTGTATTATATATTTTATTTTATTGAAAAATTGTTTTCAAAATTTTTTTTTTTTTTTTATTAAAGAAATAGAAGAAAAAAAAATACAGCTAAAAATTTAAATAACTTTGGCCTGGTGGTTGGTGTTACATTTATTTATCAAATAATTGAAATGGAAAAAGAATTATTATTATAGCAATATATTTTATAAAAACTAAGAGTTTGACATATTAGTCTATGTTAATAAAGCTATATAATTGTTTTATAATAGGCTCATTATAAAAGTAAGAAATTTTACAGCAATTTATTTTGCCATCTAAAAATTTATGATGACCCCTTAATAAAATCTATTTCTAGCCTACCTCCATTAACGCCTAGCCCATAACCCTCTTCAAAAAAATTTGGAAGCTAAATGCTCTACCCGCTCACGTAGACGCATATGATTGATTGAAATGCAGTATTTGGTTGGAAGGGAAAAGATTAAGGTAAAGAAAGAGGGCTAACCACCAGAATTACGTGATAGACAAGGATAAAGAAGAAAAAATTAATATATATTTTAATTAAGAATAATAATATAATATATATATATATATGTTCAAGATGAGATTAAAAAAAATGTAAGTTTTACACTGTACTTAAAAATACCTGGTAAATAATCAATCTTAGTCGCTAAGGGAAAAAAAAATAAAAATAAAAATTTTTTAAAAATATACAAATTTAAATTAAATTGTTAAATTAATTATAAAAAATATTATCAAATACTTGCGAGGAAGTCTGATGGGTTTAAAAATAAAGGAAAAAGGTGGAAATACAATATAAAAAATATATACATTCAATCAATATCTAATTTTGTCACCGCTGAGACCAAGATCCAACTTAATCAGTTTTCCCAATTTATCATGGTTTTTTTTAACTTTGTTTTAGAAGAAAAACTTCTATTTTCCCATGTGTTAAAATTCAAAGTCTAAGCACAAAAAAAAGTTAGATTTTTGTTAAACCAATTTTGAATTATTTTTTTTGTAAAGAGCAAAATTGTGATATTTTTACAATTTTAAATCAATTTTTTGAGCAACCGGATATATATTCTATCATGTTTGGGATACACCTGTCTTATGAAATGTAGACAATTTTTGCTGGTAAATCTTTGAGTCATTTATAATTTATATAAAAAAATATACGGAAAAATTTAATATAAATTTATACTAAGTTTAAAAGTTCATGAAAAAAATTGTCTGATATTTACAGGGCAGGTATTCCAAACATGAAGGAATACATTTTCCTGTAAGAAGGGATTTTTATATTTTTAGATTCGCGGTCAAAAAATGATATAAAGTTGATTGCCGCTAACTTACATAATTATGCTGAGAATGCACATCGTCGGTCTAGAATTGGAGTGTTCCAGACATTTTCAATATTTTTAAGTTGGAAGTGGATAATATCTTACTTATTCCCATATATATAATAAATATCAGAGTTGTTAAAGGATCTAGATACGTATCTAGATCCTGTATCTAGATATAAAAATGTGGTATCTGTATCTAGATAGATTTTTGATTAAATAATCTATATCTAGATATTATTTTAGACAATGTATCTGTATCTAGATCCATTTAAAAAGTATCTTTTAACAACTCTGATAAATATAATAATATAATACTAGATTAAAAAAATATTAATTTTTGCCAAAGTTTATAGCTCTTGTTAAAAATTGATCAATAAGGTAATTATTCCTATAATTTGATTTTAAATTTTCAATGTTGATTTTTCTCATTTTAAACATTTGCGCAAGTGGAGCTCTCCAATTCTAGTCCCGACGATATATTATAAAATTAATCTAAAATGGTTGCATGCAAAATAAGATTTTGAAAAAAAATCAATTTAATAGAATAAGATGATGTATATCAGTTCAGGGTTGGCAAGTCGGTCAATTGACCAGTCAAATTCAGTCAATTGACGGTCAAATACCCTAAAAAATTTAAAGGAAAAATGAATTAAAAATATGTTTTAAAAAAGGGGAAAACGATGTAAATACACGTGATCACGATGTTTGCTTATTTGGGTCCACAATATTAAGAGGAGAACTCACTAGCAGTGAAACTAATGAAGTATGTGATATAATTCAAGAATTAGCTATTTTGCCAGGTAGTGATGACCAAAATTTTTTAAGTGATATAATTAATTTCAGAAGCAAAAACAGCATGTTTAATATAGCAAATTATGTGGAAATTAGTAATTTCTAGAAAGATTCAATTTCGACCCCAAGTTAATAGATTAAACTTTGTCTACCCTGCCCATAGACTAACAATTCCTAGTTCTATTTCTTCTTTAGAACGAAATAGGTCGATTTAGGTTAATAATCTTATGAAAATAGAAATCGATTGAAGATCTAAGACATTGACATATTAATTGTTGAATGTACCTATGATATGAAAGTTTAATTTAAAAAAAAATAGCTTCATACTTTCATAACAGGCTTGATTGGTTTGTTGTCCTATAAAACATTATATACAAATTTTAAATAATAAAACTTAGTCTTTTTAAAACAAACTATTAGTAACCTCCTAACTAAGCAAGCGCAAATATTATTTCATATTTTTGCCCTTGTAGTGGCGCAATGAAGTTAGGTAAGAGGTTGAATGGAAAACAATTAGAAAGAAAGAAAGAAAGAAAGAAAGACTTATCAGAAATTTGCGGAATAAGTCAATATGTAAAATATTTTATTCAATGTCTGAAATAATAATTTACATATACTAAAATATTATTTCCCAGGTTCCTTCAAATTTGAAAAAAATATAATATTACTAAACAGAGTTAAGCGCGTTTTTTTGATATGTGATTTTGCCGTAAAATGCATATCAGTGTGAGAGATAAAAATTATTTTTTGAAGCATAATTTGATGGGGGAAAACCGTGCCGTTTATAAGTTAAATAAAAAAATTTTGAGCGTTTTTTTTATTTATTTCTGGCGTTAAAATGTTAACGATTATAATATCATATCTGGAAAAAACGATAATTTAACGAATTAAACGGAATACGGTACAAATTATTTCCTATTGAACCTAAATACTTTTTAGTTTTAAATTCAAAAGTAGAGGGGGAGGGCTGTCTTGAAGTTAATCATTTTGCTCTTTCACTCTCCCCATAATGGTGAGATTGTACAAACCAACTAAAAACGGCATAATTCGTTCACAAATCAGTCCATTAGATAAACCATTAAAAAATCCAAAAGTAAGAGGGGTGGGCGGTAAGCACCATTGACATTTTTTTAAAATTAGGTTATAATTAGCATAAATATTGAAGTCACGTTTCATCGATATCTCATAAATGGATATGTAAAAGTATATTTTATTTTAAAAAAAAATCCCATAAATCATATTATTGCTATTTATCTTGCAGTTCTTGATAATATCTTGTAATGCAATGCTAGTCGCTAAGTGTAATATCTTGTTCATATCTGGTTATTATCAATATCAGCAGTATATAAATTTTAAATGCCTAAAGGTTATTAGCAGAAATGTCTGAATTTGATTATGATCCTGCTCAAGAAAATTACTGTCGCAACACCAGTAGATATAAATATCTATTACCCTATTCATAATCGCTTGACCTGTCAGTATTTGTAAACCTCAATCTATATCCCTAATCCCTATCTTTCAAACCTTTATATAACCCTAAC
Source organism: Gordionus sp. m RMFG-2023 (assembly GCF_954871325.1). Taxonomy (NCBI): domain Eukaryota; kingdom Metazoa; phylum Nematomorpha; class Gordioida; order Chordodea; family Parachordodidae; genus Gordionus; species Gordionus sp. m RMFG-2023. The sequence continues at coordinate 33,038,349 of NC_088778.1, read as the reverse complement.
CAAATATATCTACATTAATACTTCTTACTTTAGGTATATTTGTTTTTTAAATATATTTCGTTCAATTAAAATAAATTTTCTCCTGTTGAACATTTTGAGTTAAACGATTAACCCCGAAATATATAGGGTACGGTTATAACTACAGTAACTTTTAAAATTAAAGTTATCTTAAAAAGATAATTTTTCTTAAAAATATTTATTTAAATCCTATATTTTATGTGTTATGACAGACAGTTATTATTATAGGATATCTTATATATTTTCAAGTTTTAGCAGTGGCGTAGCCAGGATTTTATAATGGGGGGGGGGGGGGGTTTAAAAATTTTTTTGGAAGGCTCCTATTTTTTTGAACACTTAATTGCTTATAATTTTGGATTTGTTAAAATTGTTTTATATTTTCATATAACAAAATTTTAGGGTATTTTATTATATATTTTACATTCCTTTATTTAATCATGAATATTTTTATTATAATATTAAAATTAAAAATACCTACCTGGTTTAGATGGTATCACTAAAATGGATAGGTAAAAAAAGAGATTTTAAGAAAGCTTTCAATTTGCTAATTGTCATTTAGCTGCAGACATCGATAAAAATCTTGCAATATGTGCAAATGCTTTAGTTACTAAGTATTTTCATCAATTTCTATATTGCTTTTAATACAAATTTATAATTTTAACTTAAGGTTAATGACAATATCAGCAGTATTTAAATTTGGCTCAAGATTATTGGGAGAAGCATCTAATTCGATTATATTCCAACTCAAGATACCGTTGCAACATCAGATTTAGATAAATATTTATGCCTATTCATATTACCTTGAGATGTCAGTGTTAATAAAATGGATTAAATTTAAATCCCAATCAATACCCCTAACCCTTAAACCTTTAAAAACACTAACCATATATCTCTAATCTTTACTTCTTACTTTAATATTTGTTTATTTTTAAATATATTTCATTCAATTAAAATTTTTCTCCTATTTAACATTCCTTGAGTTGAACGATTAACGCGAAATTTATAGGGTAGCGTAAGTAGTATTACAGTTACTTTGGAAATTAAAATTATCTTAGAAAGATAAAAAATATTTAAAATATTTATTTAAATCCTATATTATATTTGTTATGATAGACAGTTATTATTATAGCATATCTTATAAATTTTCAAGTTTTAATAATATTAAAATTAAAAATACCTACCTGGTTTAGATGGTATGACTAAAATGGATAGGTAAAAAAAGAGATTTTAAGAAAGCTTTCAATTTGCTAATTGTCATTTAGCTGCAGACATCGATAAAAATCTTGCAATATGTGCAAATGCTTTAGTTACTAAGTATTTTCATCAATTTCTATATTGCTTTTAATACAAATTTATAATTTTAACTTAAGGTTAATGACAATATCAGCAGTATTTAAATTTGGCTCAAGATTATTGGGAGAAGCATCTAATTCGATTATATTCCAACTCAAGATACCGTTGCAACATCAGATTTAGATAAATATTTATGCCTATTCATATTACCTTGAGATGTCAGTGTTAATAAAATGGATTAAATTTAAATCCCAATCAATACCCCTAACCCTTAAATCTTTAAAAACACTAACCATATATCTCTAATCTTTACTTCTTACTTTAATATTTGTTTATTTTTAAATATATTTCATTCAATTAAAATTTTTCTCCTATTTAACATTCCTTGAGTTGAACGATTAACGCGAAATTTATAGGGTAGCGTAAGTAGTATTACAGTTACTTTGGAAATTAAAATTATCTTAGAAAGATAAAAAATATTTAAAATATTTATTTAAATCCTATATTATATTTGTTATGATAGACAGTTATTATTATAGCATATCTTATAAATTTTCAAGTTTTAATAATGTTAAAATTAAAAATACTTCTTATATTTAAGGTCCAAGAAATTGATAAAAATCATCAATATCTGAATTTTTTATATATATTTCGAGAATGTTATTGTTTCAAATATTTAGTTTATTTTTTTTGCAAATTTGCTTTAATGATTTCACATTCCATCGTTAACATTAAAATTTATCTTCGATATTTTTACTTACTTAAATGATTTAGTTTGGTTAAATCAAGGAAAGTATATATATATTCATATTACATACAATAACCCATCACCCACCAAACATAATCGTTTAATAAAATCGTAGACCTACAGGCCAACCCCGAGCTCGGCCTAAACTTAAAATGTATCGCGCATTTATTATTTAGTTCTCGTATCTCCTAATATATATATAAAAAATGGCGATTCAATTTTATAACCATTTCCGGTTTTTTAACATTTTAAAAAAAAAATTAAATTTTTTAAAAACAACATTTAACATTTATATAACTTTACGGAGGCCTACCCATTAGACTTTATCACAGACCTGCAGAGTAACCATTCGCAAGGCTCGACCCGACCTAAAAAAATTTTACGGTCCGGCCCGACCAGACCCGGCTTTTATATAAAAATTTCAGGCCCGGTCCGGATTTTTTACAAATATATTATATTTATTTTTTGATTTTCGATAAATAATAATGACGATTTCAAATATTAAGTTTACAATATAGGGCCCAGCCCGGATGTTTTTGTAAAGGGGTGAGCCTTATTCTAATTTATAATATCCCATTTTTTCAAACTTTTGAGGCCTGCATCTCAGCCACTGTTTGAAGGTTTGAGGCCAATTTTATATATATATATGTTAGCGGCAATGTGTTATTTTTTCAACTTTAAAACACTTTTTTAGCGCGTTTTTTGAAATTTAGAAATCTGATTTTACGGAAAAAGAATTCCAGCATGTTTAGAATACCCATCTTATGAATTGTAGATGGTTTTACCTTTAAATTTTGAGTTATTTATAATTTATATGAAAAATCTATGGAAGAAATAATATAAATTATATTAGGTTCAAAAGCTCATTATAAAATTATTTGAAATTCCAAGCATGATAGAATACATGGTAAAATCAGATTTTTAAATTTCAAAAACGCGCTAAAAAATTGTTTTAAAGTTGAAAAAATAACACATTGTCGGAAAAAACACATTGCCGCTAACATATATATTATAATATATGCAAAATCTAGCAAAAATCTTTAGAAAAATTTGAGGGGGTCTAGTTAAAACTCTTGTTGATTTGTCACGGATAACATACATATATATTATCACAACTCCCTTATGTTTAGATAGAAAAATTATTTGCCATATAGTCCCCTCTTTCGTTACAAAAGCATTATGAGGGCAATTATTAAATTTTAATCAATAGTATCTAATTCGAAATGATTGTTATGATAATAATTGATAAAAAATACATACCAGAGACGACTAAAAAAGAAATATTACAAAAATTTTAAAAAAATGCATATTATATTTTAAAATAGCATGGGAATAATTTTAGATAGAGCCCTTAAATATAGGAGTAAATCTTAATTTCCTATTCTTTCTATGACAGTGCCTTCGTTTCAATTTTTCAATTCTGATATGTAGCCCACCTCTTCACAAAAACCTTGATAGCTATTATTAATTCTCAAGAATCTGGTTGCTGGACAGAGTTATTAAAGTAACGCATTATCCTTTTTTTTTGGTAACTGTAGCTTGCGCGTTACTTTGAAAAAATAAATAAATATAATATAACTGTTAAACACGAAAATTAAAAAAAAACATAATCTTATTATGAATTATAATTATTTTATTTTTTTTAAAAAAAAATTAATATTTTCGAAATTCGTAAACCCATAAACCAACCTAAGTATAAAATATTAATCTTTAACCATGTGCCAACCCCTAAGTAGATTTTTATGTTAAAAGGTAGTGTTGTTAAACGGCTAAAACGGCCAACTCAATATGTTAGCCAGAAAAATATTGACTAAGAAGAGAGATTTCGATAATATAATGTCTAGACCTTAGTTCCTTCTATGAACCAAATCTTCAGGGTTGTGTAATCATTTCCTGGAGGAAATATTGAGTTAGCCGTTTCTAAACTCTATTAAAAGGAATAAAGAAAAAGGTATAAATAAACTCATATTTTTTAAAAAAAAATTATTTAAAATTTTTTTTTATTAAATATTTAAAAGAGACATATATTTTATAAATACAAATTCAATTTTAACACCCATTTAGATCCCCCAAAATTTATAAATTGATGATAATGTGTTAGCTGCCATTACTCGTAACAATTTTAAAATTAAATTTGTTACGATGATAATGTGTTAGCTGCCATTACTCGTAACAATTTTAAAATTAAATTTGTCGCGTATCAATTCTATTGGATTAGAAGCGTGTTAAGCCTTTAAAAAAAGGGAGGTTTTATAATCTAATTCCAAAGAAAGACTCATTGGTTATACGTAGTGTTATTAAAAAGCCCAATTCTGGTGAATTTTTATAAAACGGAATAGAGTAAAAATATTTTTCAAAATAACATTATGCAAGCCTAAAGATTTTGCGCATAGCGGGGCAGAAATGCTTGAACGTCTATTTGCCCGAAGTTCGATGCTTAAATAATATTAGTTTAGCTAATATCTCAATCGAACCATTTTGAGAAAATCGACTCTAACAGGATGATTTTCTAACAACACTAAGTTATAGAAATACCAGAAAAAAATGACTGCTACAGATACTTATTTTTTTTCTCTCTAAATAATTGATCACAATCTTATTGAAAAATTTATTAAATATATTATTTTTTCAATTCATCACATGTTTCAAAAAAAAAACAAAATAAATACTTTATTTACCCTCAAATACTAATATTTACGGTTATAACAAACTCTTTTTCTTTGATTTACAGTTATGTCAAATATAATGTTATTTTTAAAAATAATTGATTATACCAAATATGTAAAACAGGACAAATTTATTTCCAATTCAATTTTTTTTTAACAGCTATAACAGTTCCATGTCAATTAGGGGCGGGAAATGTGACGCACGACATTTCGGCGCGTATCTAATACAGCTGCTATTTATTATAAATTTATTAATATATATATATAAAAAAAGGATAATTAAATAGAAGTCATTCCGAATTGTCGCCGTGCCGAATTGAATTGATGCCAGTAATTTTATTTTTCAGGATACGGAAGTGGAAAAAAAATTTCTTCTGTGGGAATGATATCGGCCTTAATTGGATTTCGTGTGTGGGGGGAAACGTGACTTATAATATAGCTATTCCATTATTGTTCTATTATAATAAATTATATATTTTTTTAAGTCTATTTTTTGCTTTAATCATTTATCGTTTATTTATGAAATTTAATTTGTATTATATATTTTATTTTATTGAAAAATTGTTTTCAAAATTTTTTTTTTTTTTTTATTAAAGAAATAGAAGAAAAAAAAATACAGCTAAAAATTTAAATAACTTTGGCCTGGTGGTTGGTGTTACATTTATTTATCAAATAATTGAAATGGAAAAAGAATTATTATTATAGCAATATATTTTATAAAAACTAAGAGTTTGACATATTAGTCTATGTTAATAAAGCTATATAATTGTTTTATAATAGGCTCATTATAAAAGTAAGAAATTTTACAGCAATTTATTTTGCCATCTAAAAATTTATGATGACCCCTTAATAAAATCTATTTCTAGCCTACCTCCATTAACGCCTAGCCCATAACCCTCTTCAAAAAAATTTGGAAGCTAAATGCTCTACCCGCTCACGTAGACGCATATGATTGATTGAAATGCAGTATTTGGTTGGAAGGGAAAAGATTAAGGTAAAGAAAGAGGGCTAACCACCAGAATTACGTGATAGACAAGGATAAAGAAGAAAAAATTAATATATATTTTAATTAAGAATAATAATATTATATATATATATATATGTTCAAGATGAGATTAAAAAAAATGTAAGTTTTACACTATACTTAAAAATACCTGGTAAATAATCAATCTTAGCCGCTAAGGGAAAAAGAAAAAAAAATAATATTTTTTTTAAAATATACAAATTAAATTGTATAATTATAAAAAATATAATAAAATACTTGCGAGGAAATCTGATGGTTTAAAAATAAAAGAAAAAGTTGGAAATACAATATAAAAAATATATACATTCAATAAAATCTATCTAATTTTGTCACTGATGAGACCAAGATCCAACTTAATCAGTTTTCCCAATTTATCATGGTTTTTGTAAACTTTGTTTTAGAAGAAAAACTTCTATTTTACCATGTGTTTAAATTCAAAGTCTAAGCACAAAAAAAAGTTAGATTTTTGTTAAACCAATTTTGAAATTATTTTTTTTTTAGTAAGAGCAAAATTATGTATATATATATATATGTTTAGAGTCAATGTGATATTTTTACAATTTAAATCATTTTTTTTAACGCGTTTTTTTTTAAATTTAAAAATAGGATTATACCGGAAATATATTGTATCATGTTTGGGATACACCTGTCTTATTGAATTGTAGACAATTTTTGCTGGTAAAACTTTGAGTTACATTTATAATTTATATAAAAAAATATACGGAAAAATTTAACATAAATTTGTATTAGGTTTAAAAGTTGATGATGGAAAAAATTGTCTGATATTTATAGGGTTAGGTATATTCCAAACATGAATGAATACATTTCTGGTAAGAATGGATTTTTTAAATTTTTTAGAAAACGTGCTCAAAAAAATGATATAAAGTTGAAAAAATTACATGTTGCCGCTAAGTTACATATTTATGCTGAGAATGCACGTATATAGTAGGTCTAGAATTGGAGTGTTCCAGACACTTTCCATATTTTTGAGTTGGAAGTGGATAATATCTTTATTCCCAATATATATATAAAAAATAAAACTAGATTAAAAAAAATATTAATTTTTCCAAAGTTTATAGCTTTTGTCAAAAATTGATCAATAAGGTAATTATTCCTATAATTTGATTTTAAATTTTCAATGTTGATTTTTCTCATCTTAAACATTTGCGCATGTGGAGCTCTCCAATTCCAGGCGCGAAGATATATTATAAAATAATCTAAAATGGTTGCAATGCAAAATAAGATTTTAAAAAAAATCAATTTAATAAAATAAGATGATATATATATATTAGTTCAGGGTTGGCAAGTCGGTCAATTGACCAGTCAAATTCGGTCAATTGACGGTCAAATACCCTAAAAAATTTAAAGGAGAAATGAATTAAAAATATGTTTAAAAAAGGGGATAGACGATATAAATACACGTGATCACGATGTTTGCTTATTTGGGTCCACAATATCAAGAGGAGAACTCACTAGCAGTGAAATTAATGAAGTATGTGATATAATTCAAGAATTAGCTATTTTGCAAGGTAGTGATGACCAAAATATTTTAAGTGATATAATTAATTTCAGAAGCAAAAACAGCATGTTTAATATAGCAAATTATGTGGAAAGTAATAATTTCCAGAAACAATCAATTCCGACCTCAAGTTAATAGATTAAACTTTGTCTACCCTGCCCAGAGACTAACAATTCCTAGTTCTACTTCTTATTTAGAAAGAAATAGGTCGATTTTGGTTAATATTCTTATGAAAATAGAAATCGATTGAAGATCTAAGACATATAGGAAAATTGATTAAAAAATATTATAGAAAATGTTAATATTGAATATGAATCAGAACAATATTCTGTTAAAGATAGTTACACGTTAGTTATTGAATGACAATGAATTTAAAAAATAAATAATATAGATTTATTTTACTATTATATTCAAAATAAAGTTAATATTAACTTAAAAAAACATATATATGACCGTATTTGATTGGTCAAATGTTTGTTAATTTGCTACATTATGTTTTATTTGCAGGGCCCGTTTGTTAAATGTTTTCTTTGGATTTATGAATATAGAGTACAGTTTCTTTAGAAATACTAAATCATTTAGCACATTCTCTATGAGTATGACGATGATTTAGAAATTTAGTAACTTTGATTATTATTATTTTTTTAAATATCGGCAACTAGTTATATATTTTTTTCTAATCTTCAATTTTGTTATTTGACATGTATAATTTTATAATATAAATGAATTAATACAAACAAACAAAAAACAACAAATGCCCACGATTCAAAGAAAGGCGGTTGCCCACTTTGCCTAGGTATTTTCTATAATATTTAATAGGAATTTTGACTGGGATCTCAAAATTTTGGTCAAATTAGCGAGTTTCCCGAATTGTCAAAAGCCCTAAATTAGGACATGTTTGTATGCATATAAACAATTTTTTTAAATTTCGCAAAAATAAAATCTTTCTTTCTTTCTTTCTTTCTTTCTTTCTTTCTTTCTTTCTTTCTTTCTTTCTTTCATATTTTGACATATTAATTGTTGAATGTACTTATGATTTATGAAAGTTTAATTTTTTTAAAAAAAATAGCTTCATACTTTCATAACAGGCTTGATTGGTTTGTTGTCCTATAAAACATTATATACAAATTTTAAATAATAAAACTTAGTCTTTTTAAAACAAACTATTAGTAACCTCCTAACTAAGCAAGCGCAAATATTATTTCATATTTTTGCCCTTGTAGTGGCGCAATGAAGTTAGGTAAGAGGTTGAATGGAAAACATAGATTACCCCAATTAGAAAGAAAGAAAGAAAGAAAGAAAGAAAGAAAGAAAGAAAGAAAGAAAGAAAGAAAGAATGGTTAAATGTTAATATATATACGGATATTATTTACCGGTTCCTTCAAATTTGAAAAAAAATATATAATAATACTAAACAGAGTTAAGCGCGTTTTTAGCTTTTGAGATCTTGATTTGGCGTCAAAATGCATATCAGTGTGAGAGATAAAAATTATTTTTTGAAGCATAATTTGAGGGATAGGTTCTAAATCGCTAAAACAAAAATCGCTAAAAATTGGGAACCTGGCTTATATCTCCTGGAAAATTTTTAAAGTAAATTTGAAATTAATATTAATAGATACTAGAGGACTAAACACTTGTATTTAAATTGAAAATTTAAAAAAAATCGCTAAATTTCTAGTATTCTATTCATATTAATTTCAAATTTACTTTAAAAATTTTCTAGGAGATATAAGCCAGGTTCCCAATTTTGAGCGTTTTTTTTTATTTATTTCTGGCGTCAAAATGTAAACGGTTAATATCGGAAAAAAACGATAATTTAACGAATTAAACGGAATACGGTACAAATTATTTCCTATTGAACCTAAATACTTTTTAGTTTTAAATTCAAAAGTAGGGGAGGGGGGGGGTGAGGGCTGTCTTGTAGTTAGTCCCCATTTTGTTCTTTCAATCAAAAGGTACATTTGGTTTACAAATCAGTCCAATAAATAAACCATTAAAAAATCCAAAATTGGGAGGGGTGGGCAGCTTTAAACCCCTTAATTAAACCACATATTTATTTGTGATTGACATTTTTTTTTAAAAAATTAGGTTATGATATCATAAATATTGAAGCCATGTTTCGTCGATATCACTAAAATGGATACGTAAAATTTTTTTTAAAAAAAACCCCCATAAATCTTATTATTGCTATTTATCTTGCAGTTCTTGATAGAATCTTGTAATGCAATGCATTAATCGCTAAGTAAAATAATCCAATCGTATATGTTTATCGCCAATATCAGCAAGTATAGAAATTTTAAATGGGTCAGGGTTATTGGGAGAAGTGTCTGAAATATTTGATTTATGATCCAAATCAAGAAAATTACTGTCCCAACACCAGTGGATATAATTATCTATTAGCCTATTCAAAATCCCTTGACCTGTCAGTATTTGTTTAAAACCTCAATCTATATCCCTAATCCTTATCTTTCAAACCCTTATATAAACTTAACCAAATATCTCGACATCAATTATATTTATTTCTATTAATAAATTTTCTCCAGTCCTTGAGTTAAACGATTAACCCAATATAGGGTAGGGTTATTATTACAGTTACTCTTGAAATAAAAATTATCTTAGAAAGATAAAAATTTTTTAAAGTATATATTTAAATCCTATATTTTATTTGTTATGACAGTCAGTTGTTATTATAGGATATCTTATAAATTTTCAAGTTTTAATAATATTAAAATTAAAAATACCTACCTGGTTGAGATGGTATGACTAAAATGAATAGGTAAAAAAGCAGATTTTAGGAAAGCTTTCAATTTGCTAATTGTCATTTAGCTTGCAGACATCGATAAAAATCTTGCAATATGTGCAAATGCTTTAGTTACTAAGTATTTTCATCAATTTGTATAATGTCTTTAATCCAAATTTATAATTTTAACTTAGGGTGAAAAAAAGCAAAAATTTATAAATTATCTCAAAGATTTATTATAAAAGTATCTGAAATTTATATGGTACATATTCTATATATATATTTCTGGCAAAATTGGATTATTTAAAATTTCTAATTTTATCGGAGATGATTATCCAGTATATTTAGAATAAGCTAACATATATATTTGCAATATATTCGTGTCTTGATTACGGCAATACACAACACCTTATATTCTCTATTTTAATATAGCTTAATAAGGCTGTAGCATATATAATATAAGGTTTTAATGTAGAAAAATATTTCAAAATTAGAGATTAAATGGTGATATCATAAAGTGAATATAAAATATTTTAGTTTTATATTATTTTACTTGTTAAATATGGAATGGCACTACTATCAATTGATCCTAATTAAAAAATAGATTTAATCTTTAAAATGTAGCATTTTTATCTTTAATAAAAATTTTCGGCGAATGTTATATTTTATTTGCTATGGGTTCAAAGATGATTAAATGTTCATTTAAAATCGAATGCTTAGCTATGATATATCTATTCTATTATTTTTTATAGAGAGCTTAATGATTAAGTTCTGATAGAATTCGATGTAATCTGATAATTCTCTAGGACTTTGTATACAATCCATAAAATTTGAGTCATTTAGAGCGTGCATTAAAATTTTTTAGAGACTTGATTTTTGTAAAATTGTCTTCCGATATTTGTTCCTTACCTTATGCAAAAATTATGAATTAAAAATAATAGATAAAATTCTTGAGAATTCCGATATCTCTTAATTTCTTAGGGTTTGGTAAAGGGATATATTGTTTAAAATTATGACTAGATAAAATCCTTTTAAAAATTCAAAAAAGCGACTAATATAAATGATTCCAAAAATATTCCGCAGATTAACGTCGCAAATTGTGCCTAAAATATGAACAAAAGGTTAGACTGAGTGTATATGTATTGAAGTCATCTATTGGAAGGAATTTAGACGAATCTAAAACAGCCAGTGACATTACAACTTCAGTTTTATGTCCACTTTTAATAACTGCATCGCCAGGTGGTCTATGCATTATTAATGTAAAATTATTATATCCATATTATATTTTAGCATGATTCCCCCATTTGAAAATAAGACTAACTTGGAAATATCAAAAATAATTTATTAATTACCCTAATATAATTATATATTTGTATATTTATATATAATTTTTTTTTTACAAAATATAGACATACCTAAATAATCTTGAATTAAAAAATTTTTTTAATAAAAAATTATAATTTATTAAAATTATAATAATTTTATTTATTTATTTATTTTATTTCTTTCTATCTATCTATTTTTCTTTCTTTCTTTCAATTTATTTATTTCTTTCTTTCTCTCTTTATTTCTTTCTTTCTCTCATTATTTCTTTCTTTCTCTCATTATTTCTTTCTTATATTCTTTCTTTCATCATTCCATTCTAAAAATATTGTAATAATTTTTATATAAACTTAAAGTATAGATTTCATCATTTTCACTTATAATATAATTTTAAATATTATTTTTTTTATCACTTGCGTAACACATATCTGCATAAAAGAAATATAAAATATAAATGAATGACCAAAATTTAATAATCTTTCCTTGATCATTAGATTTTCTTATTATGTTCTAACTACACTTATTATAAAAGAACGACTTAAAACTACAATGTTATCTATCTAAACAATATATCCTAGAAACATTAGAAATGAAAGAGGTCGGGTGTGAGTAAAAATAGATCATAATTCTAAACTTAGAAACTAATTTTCTTAATTTTTTTTTTCATTCACTTCTAATTCAGAAATAATTATTGTGTATGCATGCGTTATGAATTAATATGAGCAATATCTTATAAAATTGCTAAGAAATTTATACATTGAAATCGAGGGAAAATATAAAATTTGCAATATCTGGCTGGGAGTTATCTTCACGTTGCAATTTAAGTTTAAAATTTGATTTCAAAAATAAATGATCGAGATAAAAATTATTTTAAATCTCCATTAGAAAGAACAAAAGATTCTCTATTTGTTATACGTTATAAATATTTTAAAATTATCATTATAGCTTGCTGGTCTTGATAAAATCTTGTAATGCAACGCTAGTCGCTAAGTATAATATCTTGTTCGTATCTGGTTATTCCCAATCAGCAGTATATAAATTTTAAATACCTTAAGATTATTAGCAGAAGTGTCTGAATTTGATTAAGATCCAACTCAAGAAAATTACTGTCGCGACAGCAGCGGATATAGATAATTATCTATTAGCCTATTCATAATCCCTTGACTTGTCAGTATTTGTTGTAAACCTCAATCTATATCCCTAATCCTATCTTTCAAACCTTTATATAACCCTAACCAAATATCTCTACGTTATTACTCCTTACTTTAGGCATATTTTCTTAATTTTAAATATATTTCATTAAATTAATAAATTTTCTCCTGTTGAACATTCCTTGAGTTAAACGATTAACCCGAAATATATAGGGTACGATTATTACTACAATAACTTTTGAAATTAAAAGTTATCCTTAAAAAGATCATTTTTCTTAAAAATATTTATTTAAATCCTATATTTTATTTGTTTACAGACAATTATTATTAGAGGACATTTTCAAGTTTTAATAATATTAAAATATAAAATAGCTACCTGGTTGATATTGTGAGATTAAAATGGATAGGTAATAGCAATTTTAACATTGTCATTTAGCAGACCTCGATAAAAATCTTGCAATATGTTTAATGTTTTATTAGCTAACTATAATACCTTGTATCTGTTTATTGACAATATCAGCAGCATTTAAATTTAAAATGGCTCAAGGTTATTGGGAGAAGTGTCTAATTTGATTATATTCCCACTCAAGAAATCTACCGTTGCAACATCAGATTTAGATAAATATCTATTCGCCTATTCATATTACCTTGACATGTCAGTGTTAATAAAAAGGATTAAATTTAAATCCCAATCTATACCCCTAACCCTTAAACCTTTAAAAACACTAACCATATATCTCTAACCTTTACTTCTTACTTTAATATTTGTTTATTTTTAAATATATTTCATTCATTTAATTTTCTCCTGTTGAACATTCCTTGAGTTGAAAAGATTATAATGAAATTTATAGGGTAGGTATAACTACAATTACTTTTGAAATTATAGTTATATCTCAAAAAGAATATTTTTTAAATGATTATTTAAATCCTATATTTATTTGTTATGACATACAGTTATTGCTATAGGATATTTATTAACTTTCAAGTTATGATAATATAAAAATACCTACCATGTTGAGGATATCGGCCTAAAATGGATAGGTAAAGCAGATTTTATAAAAATTTTAAAGTTAAAAATTGTCATTTATCTTGAAGACTACGTTAAAAATCCTGTAATATGTGTAATGTTTTAGTCGCTAACTATAATATCCTGTATCTGTTTATTGCTAATAACAGCAGTATATAAATTTAAAATGCCTCAAGATTATTAGCAGAACTGTCTGAAATTTGATTATATTCTTACTCAAGAAAATAATCATTGTAACATCAGATTTCAATTAGATTTGAAATTAAAGTTATCTTAAAAAGATAATTTTTTTAAATAATTATTTAAATCCTATATTTATTTGTTATCATACAGTTGTTGTTATAGGATATTTATAAATTTTCAAGTTTTAATAATATTAAAATTAAAAATACCAACCTGGTTGCGCCGGTATGACTAAAATGAATAGGTAAAAAAGCAGATTTAAAGAAAACTTTCAATTTGCTAAAATTGTCATTTAGCTTGCAGTATCAATAAAAATCTTGCAATATGTGTAATGCTTTAGTTACTATGTATAATATTTTCACCAATTTGTATATTGCCTTTAATCCAAATTTATAATTTGAACTTAGGGTGAAAAAATGCAAAAATTTATAAATTATCTCAAAGATTTATTATAAAAGTATCTGAAATTTATATGGTACATATTCTATATAGACTGTATATTTCTGGCAAAATTGGATTATTTAAAATTTCTAATTTTATCGGAGATGATTTATCCAGTATATTTAGAATAAGCTAATATATATATTTGCAATATATTAGTGTCTTGGATTACTGCAATACACAACTCCTTATATTGCCAAATTTTTAATGTTGCTTATGGCTGTAACATATATATTATAAGTTTGTAATGTAGAAAAATATTTAAAAATTAGACATTATATGGTGATATCATAAAGTGAATATAAAAATATTTTAGTTTTATATTATTTTACTTGTTAAATATGGAATATTTTTAAAATCAATTGATTCTAATTAAAAAATAGATTAAAATGTAACATATTCATCTTTAAAAAAATTTAATTTGCTAAGGATTCAAAGATTAAATGTTTATTTATAAAACCGATGCTTAGCAATTATATATATCTCTTCAGTTATTTTTAATAAGGAGGTTAATGACTAAGGTATGATAAAATTTGATATGATCTGGTAATTTTCTAGGGCTTAGTATGCAATCCATAAAATTTCAGTCATCATAGCATGCATTAAAATTAAAGACTCAATTTTGGCTCTTTTGCAAATAAGACTAACTTATAGGAATATCAAATTAATTGGTTATCAATTAGGCTAATATTAAGATTACATATTCATTTTGTATATTTATTTATAAATATTTATTTTATAGAATATAGACATACTTAAATGCTCTTGAATTTGAAATTTTTGTTAATAAAAAAAATTGATTTATTAAAATTATTTGATAATTTTCTTTCTTTATATCTTTATTCCATTCTAAATATATTTCAATAGTTGATTATAAACTTAAAGTTTGAATTCCTTCATTTTAACTTTAATATAATTTATTTAATTTTTTATCACTTGCATAACACATCTCTGCAAAAAAAGATTAAAAAATATATATATGACCAAATTTAATAATAATATACCATTTCCATAATCATTAAATTTTCTCATTTTATCGTTTCTAACTCTACTTATTATAGAATAACGACTTAAAATCACATATGTCATCTATCTAAATTATAGGTCTCCTGGAAAATTAGTAATAAAAGGGAGTGGGGTGTGGAGAAAAAATTGATCTGAATCCTAACTTATGAACAAAAGATGGCAACCATAATAAGAATAACTAACTTATTTCTCTAATATTTTTTTGCATTCGCTCCTAATAAATTTATATCTTTTATTAGTGAAATCAATATTTTAAAAAGATAAGTATTTAAAAATAGTGATAACCAATTTTGGTTTATTCCCTGTTTTCCCTAAGTGTTACATATTTAATATTTATTCTAAATCACATTTTTATTGGCTGAATATAGCAGCCAATCTCAAAGAGTTTTAATTATTATTTATTCACAAACAGGTATATTCATTTGGCCCTGAGAAAAGGGGGCAATGAAGCTTAGAAATAGGCACAAACAGAAATGTAAATTCTGAGATGAATGTAGAGTAATGTTGTTAAATGACTCGATTTAAGACGATTTGTAAAATTTCTTTCTTTCTTTCTTTCTTTCTTTCTTTCTTTCTTTCTTTCATTCTTTATTTATTTCATTATTTCTTCAAAGTTTTATCCATAAAAATAATACGCTAGAGCCTAAAGATTTTTCTCATATACGGTTCAAAGGTTTGAATATCTGAGCTAAATTTACTAGATATTCTAAAAAAATTAAAAACCACCAAAAAAAAAAAAAATAGAAAATTTAATTTTTATTTAATTCTTAAGAATTTCTAATATTTGTCGCCATTTTGCTCTATCCTCTCAGCGCTTTGCTTCATCAGATATTTCATTATTTCATTTCATACTCGTGCATTTCAATTCATTCACATCTTGAATATATTTTCTTTTAGACTTGAGGTCAGAGTCGTATACCTGTAGACTCGTCAATTTAACAATGTTGTGTAATAAATTTCAGCTCAAAATTCTAGTCTGCTAATTGGGTCCGGTCTTTGGAGTTTGCTCATTGTGGTTTTGTTATCGAGGTCTGAATCAATTTTTTTTAGGATTCGAAATCCGAAACAGGTAACTTGATAACCTAACTATTTTGAGAGTTTCGACAACACTAACCAGACATGTATACGGCTAACAATAACAAGAAACAGAATAAATGGAGATACGTATGATTAATTGACTTTCATGGCAGCTGATTGAAGGGGTAATCTACACAATTCAGACACATTAGGAACATGGCCTGACGTTTGCTTCTGGAATACCCTCTAAAATATTTTTTTTTTTTTGGGGGGGGGGAGACTATAATTAACGAGCATGTGATTTTGAATAGATAATATCTCGACCATCTCACCGTTCTTGGTATATTTAAAACATTCAGTTTTGATAGTTTAAAAAATAATTTGAATATTGATTGCCATTTTGGATTCAAAATAGTGGGAAATTTAATTTTTATCATAATATTTAGAAAAAAATGTCATTTTAATCAATGACACCTATATGTCGCAATATTTAAAGGGGAAAAAACAAGATTAATTTAGGAAGAGAAGACAGTATCCTGAAAATAAGGAAATTCTTCTATATAAAAAGACACAAATTTAAAAAATTAAGTGTAAAATCTTAAAAAATAAAAACTCATTTTTATAAGCGATTCTGACTAAAGAATTATATAAATTTGTGCGATTATGGCATATATTTTTTTAAAATTAGAATTCACATTAAAATAATATTTCTTGGGTCGTTATAGTGTTCTAGCACCTAAAATTACCAAGCTTTTCTTTAGAAAACTATAAGTTTTATATAGGGTTGGGTAAGGGGACTAATGATAGATCTGAATCCTAACTTAAGATAAAGAAAAAAATGCAACCGTATAATAAGAATAATTAACTTATTCTCCAATATATTTTTTCCCCCATTCGCTGCTAACAAAATTTATAATCATTTATATAAATCCGAGATAGTTATCTTCTGTGCCGCCTAATCAATTAATATGCGCAATATCATCTTATAAAATTGTCAGAAATTTATATAAGGTAGCTATTTAACATGTGCTGGAATATTAGAATACATCAGCAAATAATGATATTTTTGTTTTAAACATTAAAAAGAAAACGCATGAAATAAATCGATTTAAAGTTAGAACAAAAAAATGGTCAAAATAATTTGTTGAGCCATATTAGTTTATTTGAAGATCTTTATTCTGTTGCTAAAATTCATACAATTTGTTCCTTAATTTTGAGTTATTTTAGAAATTATTTCCCTAAAAAAATTACACAGATTGCCTGAAATTTTAATAGGTAACGTAAATTGTCGATGACATTTATAGGTTATATATAAGAGAATAAGAAAAAATTTATGAAACAAAAAAAACAAAATTTAATCTCAAACCCAAGCTAGTTTAAAATTGCAATCAAATTATTATCCTTTACGGTGGCCTAGTGGATAAATGATATATGCTTGGAAGCCTAAGGTGCCAGGTTCGATCCTGATACCGTAAAAATTTTCAGGTTTTTTTTCTTCCATGATTGATATGTAATAAAGACATATGATAAGATAAATTTCTGAGCTTAGAAATGCCACCCCAGTCACCGACATGATTGAACAGCCGGGTGCTAGGATACTTGTCCAATAAACCATAATGAAAGATACAAGCAAAAATATAAAAATAATTTTAAAAAAAATACCTTTGGGCTTTGGATTTCCTTGATAAATTGCATAATTACATTAAAAGTAAATAATTTGTATATAAAAGGAAATATTTAAATTAAAAATTAAGAGCCAAAAAACGTGTGGAATAATATGTGTTTCAATTAGTTGTTTTATATTTTAAAGATAAAAAATGGTTTTAAAAATTATTATATCGAGTCATCATAAAATCATTATAATATGCCCTGTCACCTAAAGATGACTAAATAATTTGTAGTTATGACTGACACCCCAGCTAGTTTAAAATTGAAATCAAATTATTATTTTTTTTACTATATAAATTATATATAAATCTATATTTTTTAAAAAAATTTCTCTGGGCTTTGGATTTCCTTGATAAATTGCATAATTACATTAAAAGTAAATTATTTGTATATAAAAGGAAATATTTAAATTAAAAATTAAGAGCTTAAAAAACCATTGGAATAATATGTGTTCCAATTAGTTGTTTTATATTTTAAAGATAAAAAATGGTTTTAAAAATTATTATATCGAGTCATCATAAAATCATTAAAATTAATATATATATCCTGTTTCTTTATACAAGATCACTCAAAGATGACTAAGATGTCACGTGGAAAAATATAAGAGTTATCAAAAACCCTGGTTTATTATACCAAAATATCATTCTATTTATCCATATCTCCTAATGAAATATTTGAAACACAAGAAGGCCATAGCGGTATTAATTTTTTGTAATTAATGCTGGCTAAGGTATTTTGAAATGGATTAAAGTCTAAAAAGTCAGAAATATTCGGGGTTAAAATGAATTGTATGAAAATGGTTCACAATTTTTTGGCAGAGGAATTTCAGAAATTTTGGGAATGAAACAATATCTGGCATAACGTTTTTAAAAGGCACAAAACCCGTGACTCTAAGCAAAGATTGGATAGGGGTCAGAGAAATTAGAATTTCTAGCATATGTCAAATAAAACAGATATCCAGATCCAACAACGAGTATAATTTAACCATTAAACCTAGCCGATGAGCAGACCCAATACGCAAAATCTAATATTGCGAGTCCGATTAGAAAACCTAATGGGCAGACTTATCTGAGCTGGATTGTATTTTAAAAAGTTGCTATTTAAATAAGTTGAGTTTAAATGACTTCCCAAGTTCAAAGTGGTAGAAATACTGTTTAAACTTTGCTTTGATGAGCTGAATAACCAATTATCTTTCTAAGCCGACCGAGCTTTGTGAACTGAATAATGCATATAATGTTAATTTACCAATTCAATAAGAAATTGGCTATTCGATTTGGGCGGACTCAGGCTCAGTTAACCCAGTTTAATCAACCCTACCTAAACCGATTTGTTCTGACTTGGTCTGAATGGATCAGGCCGACCGATGGCTCGGGATGGCAGGGCGGATTCAGGCAAAACCGGATATTATTAGTTTGGGTCAAATCAAAATGGTGTGATTTGAGTAAATTTGAACTAGATAAAATTGAAGGGCAACTTATTAAACGAGTAAATAAAATCAATATGTAGTGCAAATGAACTAAAAAGGTTAACATGGCTCATCATGATTTAAACTCACAAGGCTCAATTGATTAAGGATATTTACTCGCGATTCAGCTTATTAAGCCGAAGCTTAATCTGTGCTTTTTAAGATCTCTACTTGAGGTTAGAGTCTTATAAACAATGTAGACTCCTCGACTATTTACCAATGTTACCAACTTGTTTACAGTAATAAATTAGGCTCAAATTTCTAGCCTGCTAACTGGGTCTCGTCTTTAAAGTGTGTCCATTGGTTTTTGATGTCGGGTTTTGCTCATTTATATTTTTGTTTTCGAGGTCTGGACAATTTTTTTAAGATTAGAAATCCGATTCGGGTAACTGCCACATTTACTCTGAGTATTTTGACCATTTTAACAACACTATTTAGAAATGTACACTACTAAGCAAAAAAAACAGAATAAATGGTAGAACAAGAGATGCATATGATTAAAATTGATTTTCATACCTTATTAAAGGTGACATACAACAATTCAGACATTCGGAACATGGTTTGACGTTTGCTTCTCTAAAATATTTTGCATGAAGACGATTAATAAACGAGCATATGATTTGAATAACCGTTTCTGATATATTTAAATCATCCAGTTTTACTAAATTTAAAAATAAATTGAATATTGATTGCCATTTTGGATTCAAAATAGTAGGGATTTTTTTTATCACATTATTTAGAAAAAATGTTATTTATATCAATGACACCTATGTCGTAATATCATTTTTTTTTCATTTAAAAAAAATGATGACAGTAATATTTTTAAAAAAATTATTTATTTTACATGACTAAAATATGATTCCCCCTATCAAAGAAGCTTAATTTATAAAAAATGAACGCAGAATCATATAGAGCTTATTAAAAGGCATAAAAAAATATTATCATTATATTTAAAAACTTATTATAACCTAAAGGGCTCTCGAAAAACCAAATTTTTTTTTGACTATACTTCACGCCCCATATCAAAGAACTTAAAAAAAATAAAGCATAATCGGATTAAGCTCATTAAAAAGAAAAAAAATGATGTTTCTTTTATTCTGGTCTCCAAACCCTGAACGAACTTGAACCCGAACACATTTTTTAGAAGGAAAGTTCTCGTCCCTGATTAAAATGCCTCAAGGTTATTGACAGAAGTGTCTGAAATTTGATATTCCAACTCTAGAAAATTATTGTAACATCAGTTGATTTAGATAAAATTCGCTAATTTATAATCACATAATCTCCTGAATTAATAAAAAGGATTAAATTTGTTAAAACCCATTCAATACATCTAACCCCTTTAATACCCCTTATTTTAGATAGTTCTTTTTTTAAAATTTTAAATATATTTCATTTAATTAATAAATTTTCTCCAGTTGAATATTCCTTGAGTTGAAACAATTAACCTAAAATTTATAGAGTAGGTATAACTACAATAACTTTTTTAAAATAATTATTTTAATCCTATTGTTTATTTGTTATGACAGCAATTATTATTATAGATTATAAATTTTTAAGTTATAATAATATATAAATTAAAAATACTTGATGGTTTTTGTGTGAAATGGATAGGTAATAGCAATTTTTAAAAAACTTTAAATTATAACATTGTCATTTAGATTGCAGACATCGAAAAAAATCTTGCAATATGTCTCATGTTTTATTCGCTAACTATAATATCTCGTATCTGTTTATCTACAATATCAGCAGTATATAAATTACAAATACCTCAAGGTTATTAGCAGAACTGTTTGAAATTTTCCAACTCAAGAAAACTACCGTAGCAACATCAGCTAATTTAAATATTCGCTAATTCATAATCCCTTGATCTGTCAATATTAATAAAGAGGATTTAATTTTTGTTTAAACCCAATCCATCCCTAACTCTCAAACCTTTAAACCTTAACCAAACTTTAGATACTTGTTTTTATAAATATATTTCATTCAATTAATAAATTTTCTCCAGTAACATTCCTTGAGTTGAAGGATTAACCTGAAATTTATAGGGTAGGTATAACTATTACAGTTGTTAAAAGATACTCTTTAAATGGATCTAGATACAGATTAATCGTCTAAAATAATATCTAGATACCGATATTTTAATAAAAAATCTATCTAGATACAGGTACCACATTTTTATATCTAGATACACGGTCTAGATACTTGTATCTATCCTATAACAATTCTTACAATTACTTTTGAAATTAAAGATATTTTAAAAAGAGAATTTTTTAATTAATTACTTAAATCCTATATTTTATTTATTATGACAGAGTTATTATAAGAGGATATTTATAAATTTTCAAGTTATGATAATATAACAATTAAAAATACTGGGTTTCATTGTTGTGACTAAAATTGATAGATAAAAGGAGATTTTTAAAATTGTGATTTAACTTGAAGACTTCGATAAAAATTTTGCTATATGTGTAATATTTTGCGATAACTATAAAACGTGTCTGTTTATCGCCCACCTCACAGTATATAAATTTAAAATCAGGGACGATAACCCGAATCCACCCGACCCTCGATATTTCGCATTTTTTTTATTTAAACCTACATTTTATTTATTTTGAAAATTATATGTTAGAAATATTATAGTATAAAAAAACCTGTAATTTATGATTATTATTTATGAAAGATTTTTTTATTTAATATGAGTTCCTGTTTTAAACAATTGCTTTTTTATTTTTAAAAAAAAATGATGTTTCTTTTATTTTAACGAATCTTAATGAGTCATTATTTTCCTGGTCTCCGGACCCTGACCACCTGATCCCGATCCAGCTTTAAGATTTTTCACCGAACCCATTTTTTAGAAGTAGGGTTCTCGTCCCTGATTAAAATGTCTCAAGGCTATTGGCAGAGGTGTCTGAAATTTGATAATATTCCAACTCGAGAAAATTACTGTTGCAACATCAGCTGATTTAGATATATATATCTATTACTAATTTATAATACCTTGTCATAAAGATTCCATTTGTTAAAACCCAATTTATACTCCTTATCCCTAATCTGAAACCTAAACCAAATATCTCTAACCTTTAATACCACTTACTTTAGATAGTTTTTTTCAATTTTGAATATATTTCATTCAATTGATAAATTTTTCCAGTTGAATATTCTTTGAGTTGAACGATTAGCCTGATATTTATAGGATAATATTGCATTTTTAAAGTTATCTTAAAGAGATCATTTTTAATATTATATAAATCCGAGACAGTTATCTTCTGTGCCGCCTAATAATTAAATATGCGCAATCTTTTATAAAATACTCAGAAATTTATAGAGTAGCTGTTACCGTGCTGGTATATAGAATATATTTTGTAAAAAAATTAGATTCATTAAATAATTGATTTTAAGGTTAGAAAATAGCTGTTGAGCACGAAATTTTATATCTTCCCCTATATTTTTCAGACCATTTTGTCTTAATTTTGAGTTATTTTAGATTTATTTCACTAGTGAAAATTCAGATTACCTGAAACTTTATTTAGAGATATAAGAGAATAATAAATATTTTTAAAACAAAAAAAAACGAAATTTAAAGACTAAAATGTTAGAAAAATGAGAAATTGAAAGACTATCCATGATGTTTAAAAAAGTATTAGATAGTTATGATTTAGTTATGACTCTGAAACCCTAGTTAGTTTAAAATTTAAAATCTTATTATTATTCTTTCTTTACTATAACATAATCTCGTTTTTATTTTTATATAAAAATATTTTTACCGTCTATTTTTCCTAGATAAATAATTGTATATTTACAATTGATTTGTATTAAAAAGAATGTTTAAATTATAAAAATTGAGAATCCAAAACTACTTGGCACAAATGTGTGTTTCATAAGTTAGGTTGTTTTTATTTAAAGGAAAAAAAGGGGTTTTAAGAATTACTACAACGAGTCATCCGTAAAATCTCACTAATATAAAATATATAACCCAGTTTTATTTTATACATGATCTCCCCAAATATTAACTAAAAAGACACCTAGAAAAATATATGGGGTATCAAGCAAAATATCATTCTATTTATCGTATTATTCTTCTGATCAAATGTTTGAAAAACACAAATAGGCCATGGCGGCACCAATGCTTAATTCTTTAAATTAATTGCTGGCTATGGGATTTTGAAATGTATTAAAGTCGATCCAGTAAGAGGAAATACTCGAGATGATATGTCGGGAATTTTTTGGCAGAGGAATTTAGCATAGAGTTTTTAAATGGCAACTAAACCCGCGACTCCAAACAAGATTGAGTAGTTATCGAAGAAATTAACCTAATTTCTACCATGAGTCAATCCAGATCCAAGCACGAGCCTATTTTATTTTTAAACCAAACTCTAAAATAAAATCATTGAGCAAAACTCCATTAACAGACACGATATTCAAAATCTAATAAAGCAAGTCCGATTAGAAAACCTAAACCGACAGACTTATCTAGATCGGATTGTATTGTAAAAAATTGATATTTAAATAGCTGAGTTTATACGACTCCCTGAGTTCAAAGTCGTAGAAATACTGTTTAAACTTTGCTTTTTATGAGCAGAATATAACGAATATTTTTTTTCTAAGCCGACTGAGCCTTGTAAGTTCAAATAATGTATATAATGTTAATAATACAAATTCAATAATAAATTTGATATTCGATTTAAGCGGAGTCAAGCTCGCTTAACCCAGTTAAATTTTACCCTACCCTAGATCGATTTGTTCCGACTTGGTATGAATTGATCTGGCTGACCCATGGTTCGGGATGGCAGGGATTCAGGTGAAGCCGGATAATATTAGTTTGAGTCGAGTTAAATTGTCTGATGAGTAAGTTTGAACCATAAATATGAACTACAATTATTAAATGAGTAAATTAAATCAATATTATATAACAAAAAATTTACTTGTCAAATTTTTAATGCAAAATGAACTAAAAGGCTAACAAGCCTTCACGATTTTAACTTACAATGCTCAATCGATTAAGGATATTTACTGAGCGATTCAGGTTATTAAACCTAACTTAATCTGTTTTTTAAGACCTCAATTTGAGGTCAGAGTTGTATATAAACATATAGACTTTACTATTTAACAATGTTACCAACCTGTTTACAGTAATAAATTCAGCTCACAATTTTAGTCTGATAATTAGGTCTGGTCTTTGAGGGTTTGTCCATTGGTATATTTTGTTAGTTGGTTTTGTTATCGGTTGGAAATCCGAATCGGGTAACTGCCAAATCAACATTTTGAGCCTTTTAGCAATAACCAATCAGACATGTATATTATACTAACCCAAAAAACAAAAACAAAATAAATGGTAGAAAAAAGAGAAACATATGATTAATTGATTATTTTCATGGCTTATTAGAGGAGTAATCTACACGTTTCAGACATTCAGAAACATGGTAAGGCGTTTGCTTCTGGAACACCTGCTAAAATATATTGAATAAACAAGCACGTGATTTGAAATAAAAATTATACGCTCAATTTAAAAACCTGATCCTGGCATATCTAAATCATCTATGAGTCCTAATTTAAAAATAAATTGAATATTTATAATTTTAAATTCGAAATAGTAAAAAAAAATTTTATAAAAAAAATGATATCATTTACTAAAAACGTTATTTAACCCAATGACATATATAATACTTAGACTGACGATTCATTTATTAAAATGCATTTTTATGCGTCGCTAAAAGCAAATCAGCTGGACCCGCCATTTTGATAACACATCTAGAAATTATTCTCATGTTAAAAACTACTATTAAATTGATAACTTGCTTCCTTATTATCTCGATGATCCGGTAATTCTAATAAAGTTTGCATCAGATATAGGAATAAATTAGGCTATCGTTTAAAATTTTAATAATGATTAGTATAGCCAAGATGGCTTCTCCAGCTGATTCGCATTGATGTACACTCTTAATGAATGAATCGACAGGCTAGGTATTGTATATGTCATCGGGTTAAATATAACTTGAAGAAAAAGGAACATATTGATAGACTTTCAATTCAAACAATTAAATTCTAAATAATTTCTTTTACTAAATTTGTTATTTAAATTTTTTTTTCCTTCTTATTTTAATAATATCAATTTTGTAGGCTACAAATTATTTTCGAGCCCTGTTTAACCGGATGACACGCCATTTTGTAAAAAAGAAAAAACAAAATGGTGTATTGTCAGCTGATTGGATTTTTTTTTTAAACAAAAAAAAATGTCATTCCACTCTGATTGATAAATTCGAGTACATGAAGGGTTTAGATTATGAATTTTATTCACATATTGATTGATTACTGCATCATTCAGAGAAAATGATTCTAAGATTAACCAATCATTTTCCTTTACTTTAGGAAAAGAAAGAAGAAAATTGTCTTAAATCTGTTAGTTTACTAAAAGCTTTTATATATATCAATATGAGTCTCGATTGATATTAGAATATAATTCCTTATGATAGCAATTCCTTTCAATTGGTTCTATCTCTTTTAGCCTTTATTTGATATCGGGTTTTATTTATACCAGGCACCTTACGACTCTTTTAATCTGAACTGTAAAATTTTAGAATAATATCTGTAAAATGTCACTAAAAAAACACTTCCAGCTATTGTGAAATTTGTATTTTTTGGATTGAATAAAATATCCTTTTGCCAATGGATTCAGTCGTTAAAAAAAAATTCTTCGATGGTTAAAAAAAATTTAAAAGTAAAAAAACCGGTAGTTCTAGAGGAAAACATCTATATCCCCTTAATTATAATAGTCTGACAGGTCGAAAATCACAAAGTGTCACAATCATTCGGACTTTCAATTCATTCTCGATAGTTATTTATTCGAATTTGCTCCTTTGATTCACAAGGCTTTTTTTTATAAATATTAGGAGAGGGCAAAATAAAATCGCCATTTGAAAAATCAAAACCTTTTAGAATTATAACAATCAGCTTTAATTCCTGTCTTTCCAGGAAACTTACTAAGTTTCTTGGAAACTCGATGACAATTTAACTAATTGGAGTTTTTTTATTTTTTGAAATAAAAAAGTTACCTAAAAAGTATCTTTTGTTTTATAAATAATTTTTCTGTAAAAACCTAATTTACAATCCTTATATAGACCCCGATAATTTCTGTTAATTTTAAAATCATCTAGGTTTGAATAGTTAAAAATTTATATTGGGTAGTGGTTGTTATTATACAAAATAATCACTTCAAATAGAAGATATTAACGCAAGGAATCAACCAGACACCCTCTTTATATAATTACACACTCATTTAAAAGTAAATAATTAGCTTGTTTGTAATTTTTAACATAAACTAAAACTTAAAAATTTTTTTTTAAATAAATTACAAAAAAAAATTTTGTGACACTGATATATTTATACTAAAAATTAATCGACAAAATTAGCAGAATATAAAGAGTATTTAGTTAAAAATTTCGCGAAATCAGTGATCTAATTTTACAGCGTAGGTACATGCTAAAATATATTTCCTATAAAACTAGATTTTTCTCAAAAAGAAATTGAGAGTTTCCAAAAGTCTGTTGGATTTTACACAGTCTCTATATCATGTACATATGAATATATTGAAAATAATATTTACCCAGCCCCACCCACCCTCCCGGCTATTAACACATATGTTTGATATTCTATAAAAACCTGAACATATATGTAGAACCTTTTGATTCAAACTGTATCAACTAACTGAAACTAGTTAATTATAAATTTTAATTATTTTTTTTGTATTGTTTGTAATTGAAATTAATGTAAAGGGATTATGTTTAAAATTGAATCAAATTATTATTCTTTACCATATAATTATATTATAATGTTATGATTTTAAAAATATTTTTTATCCTTATTTCCTATATGAATTTTATAATTATAAATATTTTATAAACTAAAATAATATGCATATTAAGGGAATATTTAAATTTAAAAACTAAAAGCCTAAAAAACCATTACCGTGATACGTATATCAAAAGTTAGGTTTAATTTATTTTGAAGAAAAAGTAAACATATTGATAGACCTTCAATCAATCAATTTGAATTCTATTGCTAAATAGATTTTCAAAAGCCAGTTGGATTTTCATCTCTACATCATGCACATTTATCTTATATTTTTCTCGTGCTAAATTTTTGCAATTGGAAATTCTCTTCTCTTCTCTTCGATTTCTTTCTCTCTTTCTTTTTAAACCTATTGTTACGAAAATTTATTATTAAATCGGACAAAGATGGATTAAGCGCTAAGGCGGTGGTCTATCTTATTTTCTAAACAGAAATCTTAAGTGAGAAAATAGTTATTACAAAAAGCTCCTAAATTTTGCAACAAATATAATATTTTACACCACTCTCCACCCCGCAATCTTTACCCCTCAGCTACTGCACTTGTATTTGATATTCTCTCAAAACCTAACGTGTAGGTTAAACCTTCAATTAACTATAATCAAACAATTTAATTCTAATTAAAATCCTTCAAATTGTATAAGTTATAAAATAAAAGTTTTTGTCGTACAACCTGGGCAAAATCGGATGAAACCCCCATTTTGTAAAAGATAATTTATTAAAGGAAATCAAAATGGCGTAGCATCAGTTGATTCGTGTTCAAAGAACGCAAAGTAATATATTATATTATTAAGTCATTGATAAGGACGCGCTTAATTAAAAAAGACAGAAATTCCAGAACAAAAAGTTTTATATTTAATTTAAAAAATAATAATCATTTACTTGGATTTTTAGTCACTTTTAGTCGAAAAAAATAAATAAATAAAAAATAAATATAATTTGTGTAATTCTTCTCAATGGAAGTTAAAAATGATAGATAACATTATTAGATCCACTAAAAAAAAGAAAAAATTAAACAAATGATTCTCGTATTAGAATTTTTTTATTTTTCTTGACGGGGGTTTGAGGGTGGGGGGTGCTATGAATCCCCCTTCCTCCGTTCTCTCTATTTTTGATATTTATTTTAAAGATAGGGAACTTGAAATTCGCTAGCACCACCTTGCCCCTTTCCCAAAAACTCCGGTTTACTACTAAGCTCATTCGCGAAATAATCGTGTCACTAAATTCGAATATAAACAACACATTTATGGAATGGTGAAAAGTAATTTAGTTAAGAATAAAAAAACTGTTTAAAATGGGCTAATTCGATATTTTATCCAGAAAAATACTGCGCCGACCTCAAGACTTAGCTCAGAGATGGCACAGAGATTTGGACATCCTATTAGCGGATTCTCGATGCTTAAGCAATATTGTTTCTGGCTGAGATAATGAGTAAGTAGTTGTTTTTTTTTAATAGGATAAAATCGAGCAGCTTTAACAACACCAATATAATTATTTTACCTTTAAATATTTCAATTTTATGGGCGTAAAATATTATATTTTTTATTAAAGATAAAACAAAAAATAAAAATGATATCAAAAATTAATGCTTTAAATTTTGTTATCGGTTTTTTCTTTTGAAATAAGAAAAATATTTATGAAACAACCAAAAGAATACAAAATTTAATGTATAAAAATGGTAGAATTGAAGGAATGAAAAAGTCTAGATTAGGTTTAAATGATTGGGATAGTTATGGTTTTGCAGTTAAAACTGAAAACCTGAGCTAGTTTTTAAATTTGCAATCAAATTATTATTCTTTACTATTTAACAATTATATAATATATAATCTGATTTTTTTTATATATGCTTACCGCATTTTTTTTCTAGATGAAATAGCATAATGACAATATTTTATAAATCAAGTAATATATGTATAAAAAAAAGATATATAAAATTAAAAACCTAAGAAACCCTTGAAAGTTTTTTTATTTTTAAAAAAAGGTTTAAAAACTACTTTAAAATTACTACATGGAGTCATTATTAAATCATTATAACAAAATAATCTGCCCTGGTTTTTTAATACATGATATCACCCAAAAGATGACTAAATGATTTATAGTTATAACTGAAAACCCTAGCTAGTTTTAAAATTGCAATCAAATTATTATTCTTTAATATTACAATATAATCTGATTTTTTTATAAAATATGCTTACCGCATTTTTCTCCTAGATGAAATATTATAATGACAATATTTTATAAATCAAGTAATATATATATTAAATAAAAGATATTTAAAATTAAAAACTAAAAACCTAAGAAACCCGTTTTAAAATTACTTTAAAATTGCTACATGGAGTCATTATTAAAATAACAAAATAATCTGCCCTGGTTTTTTAATACATGATACCACCCAAAAGATGACTAAATGATCTGTAGTTATAACTGAAAACCCGAGCTAGTTTTAAAATTGCAATCAAATTTTTATTCTTTCCTATTACAATTATATATATAATCTGATTTTTTTTATAAAATATGCTTACCGCATTTTTTTTCTAGATGAAATAGCATAATGACAATATTTTATAAATCAAGTAATATATGTATAAAAAAAAGATATTTAAAATTAAAAACTAAAAACCTAAGAAACCCTTGAAAGTTTTTTTATTTTAAAGAAAAAAAGGTTTAAAAACTACTTTAAAATTACTACATGGAGTCATTATTAAATCATTATATCAAAATAATCTGCCCTGGTTTTTTAATACATGCAGTGGCGTAGGCATGCCCCCCCCCTCCCCATGAAAAATTAAAAAATTTTTTTTATTTAATTTAATTTTTTTTTAAATTTTTTTTAAAAAATATTTTAATTTAATAAATTCTTAATAAACGCTTGATTTTTATGTTTTAAATTTATTATAAATAATAATAGATATACACATTTGATTATTTTTATATTTATTAAATAAATTTTATATTATTTTGCATTTCATAAAAGTTCTAGTTTGTCATATTCCATTTTATAAAAATATATATTTCTCATTTTCAATATGAATTTCACACCACCCAAAAAAAGGGAGTTATTTATTCAAACGTATCATGATATTGACTCAAAAAATCAAAAAAAAAACTAAAAAGATTTTGTCCGATCAGATTTATCAAAAGACAAGAGTCGGTGAAATTCTTTATTGAACTATATGATGTTGTCTTTGCAGCACTAGAATTTTATATATCAAGCAAGGAAAAAGATTCAGCAGATTTTGAAAATCTTTTACAGGCTATTATTAAGCCACAGTTTTTAATTTCAATTGAATGTGTTTATTTTTTATTTAATTATACATATGATTTTAGCAAAATGCTACAAAAATTGATTTGAATTTAAGGGAGATTATTAATAGAACAAAGGATATTGTTGAAATATTAACAAATATCAGAGAGAATGTGGATAAAAAATTAATGAAATATATGAAAAAGTAAAGGAGATTGCTAATATGCTTGGATATGAAATTTTTAAACCTAGAGTAGTCTCTAGACAATCCAATCGATCAAATATTGATGTATCTACGATTGAGGATTTTTATAAAATAAACATTTTTATTTATTGATACATTTTTATTTCAATTAAAAGAAAGATTGATTAGTCATAATTATATTTTAAAAAGTTTTATTTTATTTTGCCGGTTGAGTCTAAACTGTTGATTACACTTGAAACACGATAGGATATTAAAAAAATCTCAGAGTTTTATGCTGATGATTTAGTAAGTTCATATGATAAGTTACTTTGTGATGTCGAATTTTGGTATAAAAATCTTGACAGAATAGGGTATTCTTTGAGACCAAAAAATGTTCTGCAGGCCCTTCCCATGTGTAATTACATTTTAGATTCCCAGCCTAATATCAAAAGATTATTAATTATTTTAGCTACCTTGCCAATTGCACTAATGAAAGGTCTTTTTTAACTTAAAAAAGGTTAAAAACCTATTTAAGAAACACAACCGGTGAAAAACGTTTAAATGGATTAGCCCTATTGAATATTTATAAAGAGATTATTTTAGATAAAAATTTGATTCTAGATGAATTAGCAAAATCTCAGAGAAAAGTAGACCTCTCTTTTTAAATTCAAATCAAAAAATAGCAATAAAATTTTATTAGTTTAATATATCATAAATTTTGTAAAAAAAAGTATTATTTATAAGATAATATCATCATATTTTTTTAAATACCATTATTTGCAAATACATTATAATTTTTAATATTAAAATCTGTATTATATAAAATATCAACATTTTGAAAATATTTTAATTAATAAAAATATATACATGATTAAATAAAGGAATGTAAAATATATAATAAAATACATTAAAATTTTGTTATAAAAAAATATAAATTTTTTTTAATAAATCCAAAAATATAAGCAATTAAGTGTTCAAAATAAATGGGAGGTTTGGGAGGCTTCGCCCCCCCCAAAAAATTTTTTTTAAACCCCCCCCATGATAAAATCCTGGCTACGCCACTGAATACATGATATCACCCAAAAGATGACTAAATGATTTATAGCTATAACTGAAAACCCGAGCTAGTTTTAAAATTGCAATCAAATTATTATTCTTTAATATTACAATATAATCTGATTTTTTTATAAAATATGCTTACCGCATTTTTCTCCTAGATGAAATA
The DNA here is from genome assembly GCF_954871325.1 of Gordionus sp. m RMFG-2023. Classification (NCBI taxonomy): domain Eukaryota; kingdom Metazoa; phylum Nematomorpha; class Gordioida; order Chordodea; family Parachordodidae; genus Gordionus; species Gordionus sp. m RMFG-2023. The sequence continues at coordinate 33,006,545 of NC_088778.1, read as the reverse complement.
TCATAATGACAAAATTTTATAAATCAAGTAATATATGTTTAAAAAAAAAGATATTTAAAATTAAAAACTAAAAACCTTAGAAACCCTTGAAAGTTTTTTTATTTTAAAGAAAAAAAGGATTAAAAACTACATTAAAATTACTACATGGAGTCCTTATTAAATCATTATAAGAAAATAATCTGCCCTGGTTTTTTAATACATGATATCACTCAAAAGATGATTATAGATTTATAGTTATAACTGAAAACCCGAGCTAGTTTTAAAATTGCAATCAAATTATTCTTTACTATTACAATTATATATATAATCTGATTTTTTTTATAAAATATGCTTACCGCATTTTTTTTCTAGATGAAATAGCATAATGTCAATATTTTATGAAATATATGTATAAAAAAAAGATATTTAAAATTAAAAACTAATAACCTAAGAAATGGAAGTTTATTTATTTTAAAGAAAAAAAAAGTTTTAAAATTACTTTAAAATTGCTACATGGAGTCATTATTAAATCATTATAACAAAATAATCTGCCCTGGTTTTTTAATAATGATATCACCCAAAAGATGACTAAATGATTTATAGTTATAACTTAAAACCCGAGCTAGTTTTAAAATTGCAATCAAATTTTTATTGTTTAGTATTACAATTATATATATAATCTGATTTTTTTTATAAAATATGATTACCGCATTTTTCTCCTAGATGAAATATCATAATGACAATATTTTATAAATCAAGTAATATATGTATAAAAAAAAAAGATATTTAAAATTAAAAACTAAAAACCTAAGAACCCTTGAAAGTTTTTTTAAGAAAAAAAGGTTTAAAAACTACTTTAAAATTACTACATGGAGTCATTATTAAATCATTATAACAAAATAATCTGCCCTGGTTTTTTAATACATGATATCACCCAAAAGCTTACTAAATGATTTATAGTTATAACTGAAAACCCAAGCTAGTTTTAAAATTGCAATCAAATTTTTATTCTTTAGTATTACAATTATATATATAATCTGATTTTTTTTATAAAATATGCTTACCGCTTTTATTTTCTAGATGAAATAGCGTAATGACAATATTTTATGTAATATATGTATAAAAAAAAGATATTTAAAATTAAAAACTAATAACCTAAGAAATGGAAGTTTATTTATTTTAAAGAAAAAAAAAGTTTTAAAATTACTTTAAAATTGCTAAATGGAGTCATTATTAAATCATTATAACAAAATAATCTGCCCTGGTTTTTTAATACATGATATCACCCAAAAGATGACTAAATGATTTATAGTTATAACTGAAAACCCTAGCTAGTTTTAAAATTGCAATCAAATTATTATTCTTTAATATTACAATATAATCTGATTTTTTTATAAAATATGCTTACCGCATTTTTTTTCTAGATGAAATAGCATAATGGCAATATTTTATAAATCAACTAATATATGTATAAAAAAAAGATATTTAAAATTAAAAACTAAAAACCTAAGAAACCCTTGAAAGTTTTTTTATTTTAAAGAAAAAAAGGTTTAAAAACTACTTTAAAATTAGTACATGGAGTCATTATTAAATCATTATAACAAAATAATCTGCCCTAGTTTTTTAATACATGATATCACCTAAAAGATGACTAAATGATTTATAGTTATAACTGAAAACCCTAGCTAGTTTTAAAATTGCAATCAAATTATTATTCTTTAATATTACAATATAATCTGATTTTTTTATAAAATATGCTTACCGCATTTTTCTCCTAGATGAAATATCATAATGACAATATTTTATAAATCAAGTAATATATGTATTAAATAAAAGATATTTAAAATTAAAAACTAAAAACTTAAGAAACCCTTGTAAGTTTTTTTATTTTAAAGAAAAAAAAAAGGTTTTAAAACTACTTTAAATCTACTACATGGAGTCATTATTAAATCATTATAACAAAATAATCTGCTCTGGTTTTTTAATACATGATATCATCCAAAAGATGACTAAATGATTTATAGTTATAACTGAAAACCCAAGCTAGTTTTAAAATTGCAATTAAATTTTTATTCTTTACTATTACAATTATATAATAATCTGATTTTTTTATAAAATATGCTTACCGCATTTTTCTTCTAGATGAAATATCATAATGACAATATTTTATAAATCAAGTAATATATGTATTAAATAAAAGATATTTAAAATTAAAAACTAAAAACTTAAGAAACCCTTGTAAGTTAAAAAAGGTTTTAAAACTACTTTAAATCTACTACATGGAGTCATTATTAAATCATTATAACAAAATAATCTGCTCTGGTTTTTTAATACATGATATCACCCAAAAGATGACTAAATGATTTATAGTTATAACTTAAAACCCGAGCTAGTTTTAAATAAGAACCCTTAAAAGTTTTTTTAAGAAAAAAAGGTTTAAAAACTACTTTAAAATTACTACATGGAGTCATTATTAAATCATTATAACAAAATAATCTGCCCTGGTTTTTTAATACATGATATCACCCAAAACCTTACTAAATGATTTATAGTTATAACTGAAAACCCAAGCTAGTTTTAAAATTGCAATCAAATTTTTATTCTTTAGTATTACAATTATATATATAATCTGATTTTTTTTATAAAATATGCTTACCGCATTTTTTTTCTAGATGAAATAGCATAATGGCAATATTTTATAAATCAACTAATATATGTATAAAAAAAAAGATATTTAAAATTAAAAACTAAAAACCTAAGAAACCCTTGAAAGTTTTTTAGGTTTAAAAACTACTTTAAAATTACTACATGGAGTCATTATTAAATCATTATAACAAAATAATCTGCCCTGGTTTTTTAATACATGATATCACCCAATAGATGACTTAATGATTTATAGTTATAACTGAAAACCCTAGCTAGTTTTAAAATTGCAACCAACTTTTTATTCTTTACTATTACAATTATATATATATAATCTGATTTTTTTTATAAAATATGCTTACCGCATTTTTTTTCTAGATGAAATAGCATAATGGCAATATTTTATAAATCAACTAATATATGTATAAAAAAAAGTTATTTAAAATTAAAAATTAAAAACCTAAGAAACCCTTGAAAGTTTTTTTATTTTAAAGAAAAAAAGGTTTAAAAACTACTTTAAAATTACTACATGAAGTCATTATTAAATCATTATAACAAAATAATCTGCCCTGGTTTTTTAATACATGATATCACCCAATAGATGACTAAATGATTTATAGTTATAACTGATAACCCTAGCTAGTTTTAAAATTGCAACCAACTTTTTATTCTTTACTATTACAATTATATATATATAATCTGATTTTTTTTATAAAATATGCTTACCGCATTTTTTTTCTAGATGAAATAGCATAATGGCAATATTTTATAAATCAACTAATATATGTATAAAAAAAAAGATATTTAAAATTAAAAACTAAAAACCTAAGAAACCCTTGAAAGTTTTTTTATTTTAAAGAAAAAAAGGTTTAAAAACTACTTTAAAATTACTACATGAAGTCATTATTAAATCATTATAACAAAATAATCTGCCCTGGTTTTTTAATACATGATATCACCCAATAGATGACTAAATGATTTATAGTTATAACTGAAAACCCTAGCTAGTTTTAAAATTGCAACCAACTTTTTATTCTTTATTATTTACAATTATATAGATAATGTGATTTTTTAAAATTACTTATCAGTCAAATTATTAAAATATAAATTAAAGAAAAGAAAAGAAAAGAAAAGAAAAGAGAAAAAACAATTTTCACGATAAACGGGGGAAATAATATATATATAATTAGAAAAAGATATAAAGAACAATAATTAATTAATATAAATTTCAACCACAAACAGGCACATCAGAATTAGGAATACTAATTTAAGATTCATTTTGGATAAAATAGATTTTTTTTGTTTCAAGGAAATTTTGCAATTTTTACGAAAATATATCTTCTTTTTTTTTATTTAAGAAAACAAAATTTATATATTTTAAAAAAAAATAAAAATTATATCAAAATTATGTCTTAATTTGTTATCTTGTTTGTGTAAAAATAAAAGGTATGACCTGGCCAACCCTCCCGACTATTATCCCTATGTTTGATATTCTCATAAACTGAACATATATGTAGACCTTTTGATTCAAACTACATCAACTAAACTGAAACTAGTTATTATACATTTTAATTATTTTTTGTATTTTTTGTAATTGAAATTAATATAAAGGGATTTTGTTTAAAATTGAATCAAATTATTATTCTTTACTATATATAATTATAATTATATATTCTGTTTTTTTTTTAAAAATATTTTTTACGTTATTTCCTATATAAATTTTATAACTTCAAATATTTTTTTAAAGTAAAATAATGTGTATAATAAGGAAATATTTAAACTAAAAACTAAGAACCTAAAAAACCATAGGCATAATAGGTCTCTTCAAAAGTTAGGTTTAATTTATTTTGAAGAAAAAGAGAACATATTCAACCAACAATTTAATTCTAATTAAATTCTACAAATTTGTAAATGGATGATTTATAAATTTGTGTTTATAAAATATGGTACAAATCCAAAAACCCAGATGACAAGACAAGATACAAAAAATCCAAGAGAATAGCTACAAAGGCGGTGGCTAGGGCCAAATCTATAAAATAAAATATACAGATTAGCTAAACAGCGAGAAAGGAACTCTATAGATACAAACGTGGCTCCGAAAGTAATCAAGAATAAAGATGGGAAATTGATAATAAAGGAAAAAGAAATAATGAATAGATGGAAAGAATATTTTCAGGAGCTTCTCAACTTTGACTCAGTTTGGCTTTATGCCTAGAAGATCAACAACCAATGCTATCCACGCAATTAGGCAAATGAGTGAAAAATACAGGTAAAAGAACAAAAAGCTACACATGGTCTTTCTCGATCTAGAAAAGGCCTTCGATATAATCCCAAGAAAACTTATCTGGTGGGCGCTACGCCAGAAAAAGGTTCCCGAAAAATATATAAGAATAATACAGGCTATGTATACGGGCCATACAACAATGGTCAGTAGCACAACAGGTACTTCAGCAGGCTTCACAATAGCGAAGGAGTTCATCAAGTGTCGGCTCTTAGCCCAGTTCTCTTCATTACAGTAATAGATGTATTAGCACAGTCTATACCTCAAACAATCCCGTGGAATATGATATTTGCAGATGATATTGTGAAACTTGCCAGGATTAAATGAAAAAAAGATTAGTGAGTTGGATAAATATCCTAGAAAAGCATGGACTAAAAGTAAATAGAGAAAAGACGGAGTATATGGTGATAGGAGAAGATCAGAGAGTATTGATATAAATGAATGGCAGATATCGACAATTGGGAGCTGCAAATATTAGGGCTCAACTATACAAACAAACGGCACAATAGAAAAAGAGATAAAGAGTAAGATTAATCAAGGGTGGCTAAAGTGGAGATCTTTATCTGGAGTGCTGTTTGACAAAAGAATCCCACACAAATTAAAGGGAAAAATTTACAGTTCCATAGTAAAACCAACTATTCTATATAGTTCGGAAACATGGCCAACCAAAGAATCATATGTAAGAAGTCTACAAACTATGGAGATGAGAATGATGAGGATGATTGCTGGGGTAACAAGAAAGGGAAAAGTGTGCAGACAAGAATACTAAGTAGTTTAAAGATAGCGCCCATTAAAACTAAGTTAATGGTAAACAGACTTAGGTGGTATGGGCACACTGAATAAATAAAGTTGACAGTTTGGGTGATGAGCAAACGTAAAAGAGGAAGGCCAAAACTTCAATGGGGCCAAGGTTAGAGCCAATATTAGGTAGTATAAATTAGATAAAAGAGATTGTATGAATAACATAAAGTGGAGAGAAATGTTGAAGGAGCTTACCACCAGAAAAGGTGAAAGCTAAAGAGAGAAAAGAAAAATTTAGTTCAAAATTTCATATATCTCCTTATAAATTAGATTTTTCTCAAAAATTAAAATTCTACCGTTTGTAAACAATTTTAAAAATTGAGACATTTCCAAAAACCTGTTGAATTTTCCATTATCTCTTATATCATGTATACATAAAAATATTTTATTTTTCTCCTGCTTTCAAATTTTGCGATTTGAAATTTTTTTTTAAAATTTCATTAGATTATTTGCCCTCATTCTCAAACATAATTTTATATATATATGTAATTTAATCTCTTTAAATTTAATTATTTTCGAAATTTAAAAATATTTAAACCTAATTGTTAAGAAAATTTATTATTATAACTTGTCTATCTTATTTCTAAACAGAAATCTTAGGTGTTGGAAGATAATTCTTAAGTGCGAAAATTGTTATTATAAAAAGCTCGTAAATTTTGCACCAAAATATAATATTTTATCCCACTCCCCCTCCTCCATTCTCTACCACCCCCCCCCCCTCAGCTACTGCATTTATATTTGATATTCTCTCAAAACCTAAACTTGTAGGTTAAACCTTCAATTCAAACTATATGAAACAATTAAATTCTAAATTAAAATCCTTCAAATTGTATTTTAAAATCTTTAATATTCTAAATTATATGATTTCATTTTTGTAGGTTATAAAAGTTTTTGTCAGAACAACCTGGGCAAAACCGGGTGAAACGCCCATTTAGAAAAATAAAAATTGATAAAAAGGAAACCAAAATGGCGTATCATCAGCTGATTTGTGTTCAAAGATCGCTAAGTATTATATTATTATGTCACTGAGAAGGATGAGCTTTAAAATAAGACAGAAATTCCAGAACAAAAAATTTTATATTTAAAATATAAAAAATAGTAATCTTTTACCTGGATTTTTAGTGGTCACTTTTAGTTGAAAAACAAAAAATAAATATAAATAATATAATTTGTGTAATCCTTCTCATTGGAAGAAAAGCTAATATTTTAAAAATAATTGACATTTTTAGATCCACTAAAAAAACGAACAAATTAAACAAATGATTCTCGTACAAATTAGAATCCTTATTTTTATTGAAGGGGGTTTTGGGGGGGGGGCATGACGACCCTTTCTTTCTATTTTAAAAATTCATTTTAAAGATGGGGAACTTGAAATATCGCTAGCAACCACCTTGCCCCTTTCCCAAATTTTCCCCGGCTTACGCTCATTCGCGAAATAATCGTGTCACTAAATTTGAACATAAACAAACACAGTTATGGGATGGTGAAAAGTAGTTGAAGAAAAAAAGCTGTTTATTTTACTTCCTTTCGTTTTAATTTAAAATAATATTTTTTTATTAATATATAAATAATAGAATAACAATTTTCATTACAACGTGGATAACGTATGATTTAGTTTTGTTAATCCATTCTATTTTAGCCGAATTCCTAAAAACGGGCTAATTCAATATTTTATCTATAAAAATACTGTGCTGGCCTCAGGACTTAGCTGAGAGATGGCACAGAAGTTTTGGCATCCTATTAGCGGAATCTCTATGCTTAAGCAATATTGTTTCAGGCTGAGATATTGAGTTAGTAGTTTGTTTAAAAATAAATATAATAGGCTAAAATAGAGCAGGTTTAACAAACACTAATATAATTATTATAACTTTAAATATTTCAATTTTTTGGGCGAAAAATATATTATTTTTTTTATTAAAGATTAAAACAAAAAAATAAAATTGATATCAAAAATTATTGCTTTAAATTTTGTTATCGGTTTTTTCTTTTGAAATAAGAAAAATATTTAGGAAACAACAAAAGAACACAAAATTTAATGTATAAAAATGCTAGAATTGAAGGACTGAAAAACTCTAGATTAGTTTTAAATGATTTGGATAGTTATAGTTTTGCAGTTATAACTGAAAAGCTAGTTTTTAAAATTGCAATCAAATTATTATTCTTTACTATATACAATTATATAGATAATGTGATTTTTTTAAAAAAAACTTTACCGTTTTTATTTCCTAGATGAAATAGCATAATGACAATATTTTATAAAGCAAATTATATTGTGAAAAACTAAAAAGGTATTTAAACTAAAAACTGAGTGCCTATAAGCCTAAAAAAACCATTATCATAATATGTCCTTCAAAAGTTAGGTCTTAATTTATGAAGAAAAAAGGGCTATTAAATGTTAGAATTAAGAAATGAAAAACTCTCGATTAGGTCAAAATGATTAAGATAGTTATGGCTTTGTAGTTATAACTGACACAAAATTTAATCAAATTATTATTATTTACTATTATATTTATAATACATATAATCTCATTTTCATATTTAATGAAAATAAAATTTTATTTTATTTAAATTTATTCATTATTAAATGTTGAGCCGAGTTTTATATTGATTTTTCATCTAATCATTTGAAACATTAAACATCAGTTTTTCCTTTTTATATTGAAAATTTTTTGAAAAATCTTGTAAGTCATATTAATATTCATTTTATAGATATATAATAAAAAATAGTTTTAGATATTATGGATTTAGACAGTCTCCGCTCCTTTAAATTTAATATATAAATTATATTATTTTATTTTTTAAATATTAATAATATTTGTTAATTAAAATTTAATGAAAATAAAATTTTATTTTATTTAAATTTATTCATTATTAAATGTTGAGCCGAGTTTTATATTGATTTTTCATCTAATCATTTGAAACATTAAACATCAGTTTTTCCTTTTTATATTGAAAATTTTTGGAAAAATCTTGTAAGTCATATTAATATTCATTTTATAGATATATAATAAAAAATAGTTTTAGATATTATGGATTTATTAGAGATTATAGAAGAAGAAACTGAATTTCCATTTCCACCATACAAAAAATATTTCAAGCTTATAGATGATACAGATGATAAAGTCAACTTAAAGGCGAAATGCCTATTGTGCATTAACAACAAAATGATTTCTTTCTCTAAAATCAGCAGCTTTAATTTAAAAAAACACCTTGGTAAAATCAATATTTCTTTATTTTATAATAATTTTTTTTAAAAAGGTTTTAATTATTTTTGGGCAATTCATTACATTAGTTGAGCTTGGGTTGTCACATATGATGCTTTTTTATATTTTTATATTTATTTTAATTTTCTCATTACTTGTTCAACCTCCTTTTTATACATTTTTTTTCTAAATTTAAAGTATTTTTTTAAATTGAATTGTAACATCCAAATTAAAAATATACATTTTATTATGGTAAAATTTATATTTTATTTAATTTTAATTTGATTTTTTCTTATTTTATTTTGATCAATAAACTTGGAAAATAATTATTTATTTTTATTTTATATTAATAAAATAAGTAAAACAAAATAATAAAAAAAAAATTAAGTACCTAAAAAGATATTTATACTGCTCATTAAATATTTGTCAATTTCTTATTTAAAAAATCTACCTTAATAATTTGATGTTTTAGATAATCAGTTAAAAATAAAGTTGATTTTTATAAAATAAATTTTAATTTAATTTATAAATTTATATTTAGAGAGTACATGATAATCAATATTCAAAAATTGAAAATCATATCAATAGTTATAATAAAAAAGATATTAGCCAAAATATAAAGTCTTCCTCTTCTGAGAAAAAACAATCAATATTAAATTTTAGTCAAAAAACATATGAACCTACAAAAACTGAAGGAGATAATGCAATCATTGATTATGTCATTGAGACACTAGTTCCTTTATCAACTGTAGATAATCCTAGATTTGTCAAAATGATAAAAACGTTTTCCCCTTCAGCAAAGGTAATGTGCCGCCAAACACTAATAGCAAAGATTGGTTTGCGTTATGATAAAATGATGGATGATATTATAGAAATGCTTTCTGAAGTATCTTATGTGTGTACCACAGCTGATTGCTGGAGTGGATTTAGAAGGTAGTGCCTATATTTTTAAATGTGCTTGATTAATTTAACTTATAAAGGTCTTTTTTGGGTGTAACTGCTCATTGGATTGACACAAAATCATTGCAAAGAAAATCAGCAGCTTTAGCCCTAAGACGTGTTCAAGGCAAGCATACTTTTGATGTTTTGGCTAAGATGATAATTGATATACATAAAAGCTTTAAAATTCAGAATAAAGTGATAAAAACCATTACTGATAATGGTAGGAACTTTGTGAAGGCATTCAGGTAATCTCAAATAATTTTAAAATTATAACTTTCCTTTTATTTTTTAGAATGTTTGAAGATAAAAGTTCTGAGATTGATGATGATTTCCAATTTATGGATATTGATGATATCCTAAATAATAGGGCAGAAAGCTTTGATTATCTCCCTCAACTTTCAAGATGTGCTTGTCACAATCTTAATTTGGTGGCAACAGTTGATGCAGAGAAAGCTTTAGGGGATAGAAGCCTTCAAATAGTATCTCAAAGTTTATTCCAAAAGTGTCAATCTTTGTGGAATAAACAAAATATGTCTTCAAATATGGCGGACGAAATTATCAGAAAGTTGGGTAGGTATCTAATATGCCAAAATTCCACTAGGTGGAATTCGTATTATGAGTCTATGGTTTTGCTAGATAAAATGTTAGATGAAAAACAAAAGGACCTTGATGAGTTGTGTGATAACCATGGGCTTATACGTTTTAACTCCCAAGAACGTAAATTTATTAAAGAGTATAGTCAATTAAATATTAATATAATCGTTATCTTAGTGATATAAATAAATTTTAGGTTATGGAACCTATGAAAAAAGCTCTGAAAATCCTTGAAGGGGAACTTCATATGGACATGGGTTTCCTAAGTCCTACCATTTTTAAACTCATTTCAAAATTAAATGAATCATCAGATTTAGAGTTTTGCGAACCTCTTGTAAAGTCTCTCATCAACGGTATTAATAAAAGGTTTATAATAAAACATAAATTATATCTATTTAAATAACCTTATTGCAGATTTCCAAATATTTATAATGATGATAATATAATTGCAGCGATTGTACATCCTGCATTTAAATTGAATTGGGAATGGATAAAAGATCCAAAAAATATGGAACTAATAGCCAGATTAATTAATTTTTTAAGGAAACAAATACCCGACGGAAAAATAGCTACAACTAGTTCACGGGAACCTTGTAATGATTTGGAAGATTTCTTTGGATTCCATGTAATCGATTACCATGAAAATAATATATTGGATAGATATTTTTTAAATAATGATAGCAAAATTACTATTTTTGAACAATTCCATGAATTAAAAAATATTTATATTAAATACGATACCCCGCTTCCCTCTAGTGCTCCTGTGGAGCGCCTATTTAGTATCGCAAAACAGGTCTTAGGGGAGAAGCGTGGGTGTTTGTTAGATTCTAATTTAGAAAATTTATTACTTTTAAAAGCTAATAAAAGATTATAAATATTTTGATATATCATATAATATAAATAAAACGTTTTGATAAAAAAATATGATTTTGTTTCTTGTACCTTCTATAAAAATGAAAATCAAAGGAGCGGTTATGGAGCGGCACTCCATTAGTTGGAGCGGGAGCGCTCCTTTTAATATGTAGTAGCGGGAGCGGGAGTTCGCTCCTTTTGAGAAGGCGGGAGCGGGAGTCGCTACTTTTAAAAAGGAGCGTTAACAAGCTTGCTCATTAGCATATTATGTCTATTAGATTTTGAAGAAAAAGGGAACATATAGATAGACTTTTAAATTCAAAAACTGTATTCAACAATTTAATTCTAATTAATTACTTCAATTTGTAAAAATTACATTATTTCTTTTTACAAAATTTTTTTTGTTTAATTTTTCTTATCGTAATAATAAATATCATTCATTTTTGTAGGGTTATAAAAAAAATTTTTTGTCGAACAATGGAGGTAAACCGGATGGAACGCCATTTTGTAAATAAAAAATGAAAAAAATTGCTAAAAAGAAAAACAAAATGGCGTATTATCAGCTGATTTTCAATAATAATAATTAGTTACCTCCATTCCTTTCATTTCCTTAAAAATAATAATGTAATATGTGTAATCTTTTCTCGTTTGAAAGGAAAGATGATTTTTGAAATGATAAAATAACATATTAGAAATCCACTAGGAAAAGAAGAAAATTATTAACAAAATAATCGCTTATTATAAATTAGGATTATTTAATTTTCATGATTAAAAAATTTTAAAAAAAATTGGTATTATTTTTAATGTAAAATCATTTCTTAGAAATAATATATTTGAAATTAGAATCCACATTAGAATAATATTTCTTGATTCATTATAGTGTATTCTAGCTATAATTTATTAAAGAACGGCTTAAATTTGCCAAGCCTTCCTCTTAAAAACTGTAAGTTTTATTATTATGGTGGGGGGATGATAGATCTGAATCTTTAACTTAAAATCAAAAGGTTATGATAATTATTTTGTAAGTAACCGAAACATGAATCCATTAATAAAAAAACAGGTGATAATCTTGGAAAATGGACACGATAAGAATACGAATTCTGAGATGGATGTAGAATGCAGAAATGGGGAAATATTTGCTGATTCTAAATTATAAAATGTTGAAGAAATTAGATAAATTCATCTCTGACAAATCTTACAACCTGTCTATTTGTTTCGGAAAATTTTTTATTTCTGAGGGTAAGGACTGGGAATTTCCCGTTGACTCCAAATTGTAATTTTGTTCTAAAATATAAATTTCTATTTAAGGTTCGTTAAAATCATATAATTGCCAAATATTATATATGTCACAGTCAATACGGTTAATCGGTTGATATGCTTATTAAGAAAAATTTAAATCTAAGCCAATTTGACTAAAGGCAATAGTTTGATAGGTTTTCCACACATGCGCAGTAGATTAAACTATAAGAAATTTTATTGGTCATTACAATCTTTCAAAATAAATTTTTAAAAAATTATATTTTTTAAATCATGGTTTGGTTTACTTACATTATATTTATGATTTGTGAAAACGTTAAAATATATAAATTTTAAAAAAGAATTCAAAGGCTTATTAAAATAATGATGGATATTCTAATCATGCTGGAAAGCATTTTTCTAGCAAAATCAGATTGGATTATCCAGAAATACATATCAAGCATGTGTTAAGATACTTAATAAATATCGGTATACGCTATTACGCCACTTTATTCTTCGCACATATTTAGAGTGGGAATACGTGATATAACTGCAAGATATACAATTTAATATGATATCTAAAATTGCTAATAGGGCTCTATGTCCATTTTTTTTAGAAATTAATATAGCCATTTCCGGTGTGCATAATTTTAATAATTGTATAAAATGTAATCGTTTTGTAAATTATTCAACACGTGTATATATTTATTTAAAATATTTTATTATTGTTTGTGTATCCAAAATAAAACTTAAAGTTTGTCTAATTAAATTCAGGAAAAAAAAAAAAATTCAAACTCCCTCTCATCAACTGACTCGGGGGTTATAAATTTATTAATTTTGAATCATAGGAATATAAAAATATTAATTTAATTATTATAGTGCTATCGATATTTAAAAATAATAAATATCTAAAGATTAGTGTTACTCAATGTAAAAACGGGTGTAGTTGTCATCCCATTACTCCCTAAATATATATTTTTTTAATATTATATTATTATTGTATTTTTTAAAGATTCTTATAAAATTTATTGTGGTTAAAAAATTTAATATTCATTCCTAAATCACATATTTTATTAGATGAATATGGTAGGTAATCTTAAAAGAGTTAGAATAATTATTTATTTAGAAACAAGTATATTCATTATTGGTCCCTGAGAAAAGGGAGACAATGAAGCTTAGAAAACGGCACATATAGAAAATGTAAATACCGAGATTATCTTTCGTTCGTTCTTTCTTTCTTTCTTTCTTTCTTTCTTTCTTTCTTTCTTTCTTTCTTTATTTCTTTCTTTCTTTCTTTCTTTCTTTCTTTCTTTTTTCCTACTGCAATGTTTTCTAACCATAAAAATATTATGCAAGCCCTTAAGATTTTTTTCATATATGTGGTTCAAAAATTTGAATATTTGAACTAAATGTGATAGAAAATTCTAAAAATTGAAACCAACAAAGTAAGAAAGTTTAATTTTAATTTTTTTTTTCTAATTCTTAAATATCGTTAATATTTGGCGCCATATTGCTAAAATTTAGCACTATCCTCTCAGCGCTTCCCTTTGCTTTATCTGATATTTTATTTTCCTAATTTTGCCTCTTTCTCATTTCAATTCATTCACATCTCTGATATATTTCCTCATATTTAATAATTACTGGAGATCTATTGAATTCCATAAGCATAAATTATACATTAATTATGGTTATATTTTTACATCTCGGGATAAAGAAAATATGAGCTAGATATTTAAAGAAAATCAATCCTTAGAAGAATTTTTCCTTGACAAATAATTAAACATAATTCTTATAAGAATTGGACAAAAACAGATTTGTACAAAAAACAAAGTTAGTTTTAAAAAACAATATTAGAATTTACAAAAAACAAAGTTAGTTTTAAAAAACAATGTTAGAATCTACAAAAAAACAGATTTGTGGTTTAACAACACTATATTTATTTTAACTTTAAATATTTCCATTTTTTGGGCAAAAAATATATTATTTTTTTTATTATAAAAATGATATCAAAAATTATGGCTTTAATATTTGTTATTGTATTTTTTTATTTTGAAAATAAGAGAAATATTTATGAAACAACCAAAAGAACACAAAATTTAAATGTATAAAAATGGTAGAATTGAAGGAATGAAAAACTTTAGATTAGGGTTAAATGATTAGGATAGTTATGGTTTTGCAGTTATAACTGAAATCCCGAGCTAGTATTTAAAATTGCAATCAATATTATTCTTTACTATTACAATTATATTTATAATCTGATTTTTTTATAAAATATGCTTACCATTTTCTAGATGAAATAGCATATTTACAAATATATTATAAATCAAGTAATATATGTATTAAAAAAAAGATATTTAAACTAAAAAACTAAAAGCCTAAGAAACCCTTGGAAATAAATATGTGTTTCAATAATTACGTGTTTTTTATTTTAAATAAAAAATAAGGTTTTAAAATTACTTTAAAATTGCTACATGGAGTCATTATAAAATCATTATAATAAAATAATCTGCCCTATACATGATATCACCCAAAAGATGACTAAATGATTTGTAGTTATAACTGAAAACTCGAGCTAGTTTTAAAATTGCAATCAAATTATTATTTTTTACTATTACAATTATATATATAATCTGATATTTTTTTATAAAATATGCTTACCGCTTTTTTTTCCTAGATGAAATAGCATAATGACAATATTTTATAAATCAAGTAATATATGTATAAAAACTAAAAAGAAAGATATTTAAAATTAAACTAAAAATATAAGAAACCTTTGGAAGTTTTTATATTTTAAAGAGAAAAAAAGGTTTTAAAATTACTTTAGCTACATGGAGTCATTATAAAATCATTTTAATAAAATAATCTGCCCTGGTTTTAATACATGATATCACCCAAAAGATGACTAAATGATTTGTAGTTATAACTGAAAACCCGAGCTAGTTTTAAAATTGAAATTTTAAAAAAAATTGGTATTATTTTTTAATGTAAAATCATTTCTTAGAAATAACAGTCTATTTGTTTCGGAATAAAATTTAGTTCTAAGGTTAAGGATTGGGAATTTCCCGTTGACTCCAAATTGTAATTTTCTTCTATAATATATTTTTCTATTAAAGATTCGTTAAAATCATATAATTGCTGAATATTATATATGTCACAGTCAATACGGTTAATCGATCGATATGCTTATTAAGAGTAATTTAAATCTTAGCTAATTTGACTAAAGGCAATAGTTTAATAGGTTTTCCACACATGCGCAGTAGATTAAATTATAAAAAATTTTATGTCATTTTTTACACTCTCTTAATATAAATTATTAAATTTTTATTTTTAAATCATGGTTTGGTTTACTTACAATATATTTATGAATAATTTTTGAAAACGTTAAAATATAAAAATTTTAAAATAGAATTCAAAGGTTTGTATTATGATGGGTATTCTAATCATACTGGAAGTCATTTTTCTGGCAAAATCAGATTGGATTATCCAGAAATACATATCAAGCATTAAGATACTTAATTAATATCGGTATACACTATTACGCCACTTAACTCTTCGCAATATTTTGAGGGAATACGTGATATAACTGCAAGATATACAATTTACTATGATATCTAAATAATTGCTGATCGGGCTATATGTCCATTTTCTTTAGAATTAATATAGCCATTTCCTGGTGCATAATTTTAATAATTGTATAAAATGTAATCGTATTGTAAATTATATAAAATGTGTATATATTTATTTAAAATATTTTATTATCGTTTGTGTATCCAAAATAAAACTTAAAGTTTGTCTAATTAAATTCAGGAAAGAAAAAAAAATTCAAACTCCCTCTCATCAACTGGAGGGTTATAACTTGATTAATTTTGAATTATAGGAATATAAAAATATTATATCATTTTAGTGCAACCAATATTTAGAAAGATATTTGTTATTATTATTGTAAAGATTCTTATAAAATTTTTTGTGGTTACAATTTTATGATTATTCATTCCCTAAATCACATTTTTATTAGCTGAATATGGTAGGTAATCTTAAAAGAGTTACTGAAAATGGGGGGGGGGGGGCAATGAAGCTTAGAAAAAGGCATCAAATAGAAAATGTAAATTCTGAGATTAATGTGAAATATAATATCGTTAAACACCTCGATTTGAGCTTTTGAAAAATTACTTTCTTCAATGTTTCTAACCATAAAAATATTACGCAAGCCCTAAAAAATTTTCTCATATATGTGGTTCAAAAGTTTGAATATCTGATTCTTTATTTCTTTTCTTTTCTTTCTTTCTTTCTTTCTTTCTTTCTTTCTTTCTTTCTTTCTTTCTTTCTTTCTTTCTTTCTTTCTTTCTTTCTTTCTTTCTTTCTTTCTTTCTACAATAAAATCAATATTTGGATTACATATTTTTAAAGATAAATAAATTTATAACCTTTAGGTGCATTTTGTTGAGGAGTTGTTTTCTTTACTAAATTTAAATGAGAGATAAATTATATTTTGTTGGAACAACCAATGTTTAAAAATTGATAAATATATAAAAATATTTTAATTGATTAAACTAGTTTTGAAACGTCTACATATTTTTTTTCTATCTTTTTACATATTTATTATTTATTATGATAAATTTAGAGATAATATATGAATATTAGTTACAGAATTTAATTTAATATTTTATCATTATTGTTTATATCCATTTTTCCCGCTTAAGCTTTATAGAAGGGAGCGTGTTTTTAGCATGGAAAGAAATATAAAATTTAAAAATTTCCTAGATTATATCTGCTACTATTGTAAAAGTCCTAATCAAAAAGAGGTTCATTCTTTAGACTAAGGTTTAGATAAAACTCCGTTTATCTAGAATCTTGCAGCTGCGATTCAGCTGCATATTTAAAAATCCTAAAAAATTAAAGTTAAATGAGCGGACTGATATCTCCTCAAAATAATATTTATTCAGAAACGTGTGTTCCATTTATTCATCAGAAACATCGGCTCAATGCTTGCGCTTGCAAGTTCTCTTTTACAGATGCAAAATTAATTAAAATTAGATGGATAATCTGTAAAAACCTGATTTTCAATCCTTGTTCCGACCCCGATAATTTCTGTTAATTTTAAAATCATCTAGGTTTAAATAGTTAAAAATATATACTGGGTAGTAGTTGTTATTATACAAAATCATCAGTTTAAATAGAAGATATTAACGCAAGGAATCAACCAGACACACTCTTTATTTGCATATCCCTATCTTAAATAAAAGGCGAATAATTATATCAATTTTCAAAATAATTCGTCAAAATTGGGGTGAAACTGCTCTTTCTACTATCATACCATAATCTATACGATATCGAATTATTACTTCTTCTCTTTTCATAAGTTCGGTTACGTCCAAATTGACAGCTTAATTTTCTATTCACTCTTTATACCCCCCCCTCCATTTCACCGAAACTATTACTTAAAACAATACACCAGTATGTCCAAGAACTGTTTAAATCGGTTTCTACCACGTTCACTCTAACGTGCTCACAACTTGTCCGTAAATTAAAAACTAAAAACCTAAGAAACCCTTGGTAGTTTTTTAATTTTAAAGAAAAAAAAAAGGTTTTAAAATTACTTTAAAATTGTTACAGGGAGTCATTATAAAATCATTGTAATAAAATAATCTGCCCTGGTTTTAATACATGATATCACCCAAAAGATGACTAAATGATTTGTAGTTATAACTGAAAACCCGAGCTAGTTTTAAAATTGCAATCAAATTATTTCTTTACTATTTACAATTATATAGATAATGTGATTTTTTTTTTAAAATACCGTTATTTTTTCCTAGATGAAATAGCATAATGACAATATTTTATAAATCAAGTAATATATGTATAAAAAAAAGATATTTTAAATTAACTAAAAACATAAGAACCTTCGAAGGTTTTTTATTTTATAGAAAAAAAAAAGGTTTTAAAATTACTTTAAAATTGTTACATGGAGTCATTATAAAATCATTGTAATAAAATAATCTGCCCTGGTTTTAATACATGATATCACCCAAAAGATGACTAAATGATTTGTAGTTATAACTGAAAACCCGAGCTAGTTTTAAAATTGCGATCAAATTATTATTCTTTACTATTTACAATTATATAGATAATGTGATTTTTTTTTAAATTACCGTTATTTTTTCCTTGATGAAATAGCATAATGACAATATTTTATAAATCAAATAATATCGTATAAAAAGGGTGATATATTTAAAATTAATAACTGAAGTGCCTAAAAGCCCTAAAAAATTATTGGCATCTTATGTCCTTCAAAAGTTAGGTCTTCATTTATTTTGAAGAAAAAAGGGAAAGCATAATGATAAACTTTTCAATTCAAAAACTGTAACCAACAATTTAATTTCTAATTAATTCCTTCAAATTGTAAAATTCAAAATTTTGTTGTTTAAATTTTGTCTTATCGTAATTAATAAATATCATTCATTTTTGTAGGGTTATAAAAAAAAATTTTTTTGTCGAACAAAATGGGGGTAGACCGGATGGAAAGCCATCTTTTAAAAAAAATTGATAAAAAAGTAAACAAAAAAATGGCGTATTATCAGCTGATTTGCGTTTAAACTTCGCTTCAGAAAAAATAACATTTTTATATTGACTAAAAAATAATATAATATGTATAAATCTTTTCTCATTGAAAGGAAAGATGATTTTTGAAATGATAAAATAACATTTTAGAAATCCACTAGGAAAAGAAGAAAAAAATTAACAAAATAATCTGGTATAAATTAGAATTTCATTTTTCTTTCATGATTTAAAAATCTATTTTAAAATATAAAAATTAATAATAATTTACTTGAATTTTTAGTGGTCACTTTTAGTTGAAAAATAAATATAAATAATATGATTTGTGTAATCCTTCTCATTGGAAGAAAAGCTAATATTTTAAAAATAATTGACATTGTTAGATCCACTAAAAAAAAAACAAATTAAACAAATGATTCTCGTACAAATTAGAATTTTTATTTTTATTGAAGGGGGTTGGGGGGGGGGCATGACCCCCCCCTGATCTCTCTATTTTTTAAATTTATTTTAAAGATAGGGAACTTGAAATATCGCTAGCAACCATCTTGCCCCTTTCCCAAATTTTCCCCGGCTTACCCTCACTCTGGAAATAATCGTGTCACTAAATTCGAACATAAGCAAACAAAGTTATGGGATGGTGAAAAGAAGTTGAAAAAAAAAACTGTTTATTTTACTTAATTTCGATTTAATTTAAAATAATTTTTTATTAATATATAAATAAAAGAAAAACAATTTTCATGACTGTTAATCGACTCTATTTTATCCGAATTCCTAAAAATGGGCTAATTCAATATTTTATCCCGAAAAATACTGCGCCGACCTCTAAACTTAGCTCAGAGATGGCACAGAGATTTGGACATCCTATTAGCGGAGATGCTTAAGCAATATTGTTTCTGGCTGAGATATTGAGTTAGTAGTTTTTTTAAAAAAAATAATAGGCTCAAATAGAGCAGGTTTAACAAACACTAATATAATTATTTTAACTTTAAATATTTCAATTTTTTGGGCAAAAAATATATTATTTTTTTTATTAAAGATTAAAACAAAAAAATAAAATTGATATCAAAGATTATTGCTTTAAATTTTGTTATCGTGTTTTTTCCTTTGAAATAAGAAAAATATTTATGAAACAACCAAAAGAATACAAAATTTAATGTATAAAAATGCTAGAATTGAAGGAATGAAAAAGTCTAGATTAGGTTTAAATGTAATTACAAATATATTATAAATCAAGTCATATATGTATTAAAAAAAGATATTTAAAATTTAAAACTAAAAACCTAAGGAACCCTTGAAAGTTTTTTTATTTTAAAGAAAATAAAAAGGTTTTAAAATTACTTTAAAATTGCTACATGGAGTCATTATTAAATCCTTATAACAAAATAATCTGCCCTGGTTTTTTAATACATGATATCACCCAAAAGATGACTAAATGATTTGTATAACGTCAATATTTTATAAATCAAGTAATATATGTAAAAAGATATTTAAAATTAAAAACTAAAAACCTAAGAAACCCTTGGAAGTTTTTTTTATTTTAAAGAAAAAAAAAAGGTTTTAAAATTACTTTAAAATTGCTACATGGAGTCATTATTATAAAATCATTGTAATAAAATAATCTGCCCTGGTTTTTTAATACATGATACCACCCAAAAGATGACTAAATGATTTGTAGTTATAACTGAAAACCCGAGCTATTTTAAAATTGCAATCAAATTATTATTCTTTACTATTTAATAATTATATATATAATCTGATTTTTTTTATAAAATATGCTTACCGCTTTTATTTTCTAGATGAAATAGCATAATGACAATATTTTATAAAGCAAGTAATATATGTATAAAAAAGGTAATTTTAAAACTAAAAACTGAGTGCCTAAAAGCCCTAAAAAAACCATTGGCATCTTATGTCCTTCAAAAGTTAGGTCTTCATTTATTTTGAAGAAAAAAGGGAAAACATATTGATAGACTTTTCAATTCAAAAACTATAATCAACAATGTAATTTCTAATTAATTCCTTCAAATTGTAATATTCAAAATTTTGTTGTTTAAATTTTATCTTACGTAATAATAATATATCATTCATTTTTGTAGGGTTATAAAAAAAATTTTTTTTTGTCTAACAAAATGGAGGTAAACCGGATGGAACGCCATTTTGTAAAAAAAAAAATTTAAAAAAATTGATAAAAAAGATAAACAAAAAAGATGGCGTATTATCAGCTGATTTGCGTTTAAACTACGCTTAACAATTTTTATATTGACTAAAAAAATAATATAATATGTGTAATCTTTTCTCGTTGAAAGGAAAGATGATTTTTGAGATGATAAAATAAAACATTTTAGAAATCCACTAGGAAAAGAAGAAAAAAAATTAACAAAATCATCTGGTATAAATTAGGATTTCATTTTTTTTTTTCATGATTTAAAAATCTATTTTAAATAAAGGCGGAAACGCAAAATTGGTGTTGTTTAAACGGCTCGTTTTGAGGCGATTTTTAAAAACGGCTAATTCAATATTTTAGCTTCGAGATTATAGATAATATATGTCTAGACCTATGTTTCCTCTAGGAACATAATCTTCAGTCTTGCGTAATATTTTTCTGATTGAAAATATTGAGTTAGCCGTTTTTAAAAATCGGCCCAAAAACGCTTAATTCAACAACACCACTTCAAAATATCGTTCAACTGGCCACTTCCAAAATCTGAACGACACTAAATAGATCTTAAACAGCAAAGTCATGGGACGGGATGGGTGTAAAGTAGATTGTTAAGAGGTGAAGAGAAGAGAAAAAAAACTGTTTATATAATGCTTCCTTCGGTTTAAAAATCGAAATATTTTTTTTAATTAAATAAATTATCAGTCGAATTAAATTCATAAATTATTATAATATATAAATTAAAGAAAAGAAAAGAGAAAAAAACAATTTTCACGATAAACGGGGGAAATAATATATATAATTAGAAAGAGATATAAAGAACAATAATTAATTAATTAATCTAAATTTAACTTTTGGCTAATATATCAACCACAAACAGGCACATCAGAATTAGGAATACTAATTTAAGATTCATTTTGGATAAAATAGATTTTTTTTTTTGTTTCAAGGAAATTTTGCAATTTTTACGAAAATATATCTTCTTTTTTTTTTATATTTAATTTAAGAAAACAAAATTTATATATTTTTAAAAAAAAAAAATTAAAATTATATCAAAATTATGTCTGAATTTGTTATCGTGTTTATCGTGTAAAAACAAAAGGGTATAACCTGGCCATGGGCAGAGTTAAAACAAAAATATACAAAATAAATAATAAAACAATAAAATTAAAAATAAACATCATTTTTCTTTCTTTTCTTTCTTTCCTTTCTTTCTTTCTTTCTTTCTTTCTTTCTTTCTTTCTTTCTTTCTTTCTTTCTTTCTTTCTTTCTTTCTTTCTTTCTTTCTTTCTTTCTTTCTTTCTTTCTTTCTTTCTTTCTTTCTTTCTTTCTTTCTTTCTTTCTTTCTTTCTTTCTTTCTTTCTTTCTTTCTTTCTTTCTTTCTTTCTTTCTTTCTTTCTTTCTTTCTTTCTTTCTTTCTTTCTTTCTATTCTCCGAAGAAAATGTATGAAGTTAATTTATTCATGCTTTTCTCAAAGTTGAGATCTATATTTTCTGGTTGAGGTGAAGATTTCATGCTAAAAACATTTAATACTTTAATAATCCTTTTAAATTTTCTAATACATTTATATTAAAATTCATCATTTCCATTTACCGGCCCGAGGTTAGGTGAGTGTTTAGTTTAGAGCGGAAGACGGGAATGAAAGGCATTTCCATTTGCATAAATGTATATCTTTCAGGGCGCTAAAAAAGTCTGTAAAAGTATGGGGAAAGGAGAAAAATATAGGGCCTGTTGCCTCCAAACCTTCTTTTTTTTTCTTACATGAAGAAGTTGGATGCCAGGACTGGTGGTCTCTGACAAATACAAAATTATTTTTAGCACAGAAGATTCTATTTATAGAACCTGTTAATCTCCTAACTTACCCCCCCCCCTCCCCTGATTTAACTCTAGTTACTGATAGTCAGGTTAACCCTCCCCAAAGGTCTTAAATAAAAATTAATAATATTATTCAACGAAATTTTCTTTTTTTTCTTCAAATAATTACATTTTTTCTCTCATTATTTGTTCAATAAATTAATATTATTATTTTATTATTTTTTTTTCTTATATAATAATAATGTGATAAATTTTTATTGTTATTTATAATGTATATTTTTTTTTAAAAAAATAAATAAATAATCTAATATCTGTAAAGGGGAGTTTGCCTTTCAGCCTATTTCTAACATGATGTTTTAGAAGAAGAAAAAACAGACCTGAATAAGTAAAAGGCCTCGAGAGCAATATTTCACTCCTTAGAGACTTGAGCGGGTGCTGAGATTATGATGGAGTAGCCGATTGCATCTAAGGTCAAGTCGATAGGGGTCGACCCCTTCCCTGAACCTAGAAATTCAGGAGATTCGATCAGGGAATTTGCCAAGGGTTTTAATAGACGACAGGTGATTTGTACATGTATAAAATATACGGCTAAGCATGTTTGAAGAAATTGGTCATGTCATGGTTTAACAATCCTAGTTTATCATATAAATAAAGTAAATCTTGTTTTTCTTCCAGAAGGTTTTGCTTTGTTAAATTATCGAAATAAAAGAAATTCGAAAAATAAAGCGTTTTGCTTCCTTTGAGTAGATTGTCTATCTCTTTACCTTGGCGCATCTTAAGGGTTCAAACAGTATGAATTATATTTATCATAATTCCACAATTCTTTCCTGATGATGGCAAAAGGAGCGATGATTTCAATCTCCTATCTTACCCTGCCATTCACAGTTGTACACAAAAAAATACAGCATGTTTTTGTATACTTCGCCTCTAATTTCGTGCAAACTATGAATACAGGATTAGGCTAATGATAACTCGCTAGCTTAGAATTTCTTTTAGCCAAATCTTCCAACAACTATCTCGCTTTAATCTCACGATCCAATGAATTTAAAACAATCCCATATTTATTGTCAATATCAATACAAGATATTTAGAAAATATTGCTAACTCCTTTATAAAAGAGTTGGGAAAGCAAAAAAAAATTCTCACTGGAAGGTGGTGATGAGAGAAGAGAAGAGAAGAGAAGAGAAGAGAAGAGAAGAGAAGAGAAGAGAAGAGAAGAGAAGAGAAGAGAAGAGAAGAGAAGAGACTTTCTTTCTTTCGTTCTTTCTTTCTT
This sequence comes from Gordionus sp. m RMFG-2023, assembly GCF_954871325.1. Lineage (NCBI taxonomy): Eukaryota > Metazoa > Nematomorpha > Gordioida > Chordodea > Parachordodidae > Gordionus > Gordionus sp. m RMFG-2023. The sequence continues at coordinate 32,982,212 of NC_088778.1, read as the reverse complement.
TCTTTCTTTCTTTCTTTCTTTCTTTCTTTCTTTCTTTCTTTCTTTCTTTCTTTCTTTCTTTCTTTCTTTCTTTCTTTCTTTCTTTCTTTCTTTCTTTCTTTCTTTCTTTCTTTCTTTCTTTCTTTCTTTCTTTCTTTCTTTCTTTCATTCTTTTTTTCTTTCTTTCTTTCTACGGCGTTTTAAATTTAGCAATAATGTATAATCCTAGTCTACTCTTATCCATTTTTAATTTAAAAATAATAATTTCAATATTATAAACCTCCTAAGTAAAGGAGGCAGGCCCTTCAGTTGGAATGAGACTTTGAGCTGGTGGCTGATCTTGCCATAATGGATTCGAGGGTGTGATCCGGTTTTAGTGTTACGATGTAAATTATTATATTTTGTAAAACTTCTCTCGTAAAAATAAATGAGGCTTATTAATTATAAAAAGAAAATTTCTAGCTAAATATTTTTAGCGTGTTTAAATGATTTAACAATTAAAATATAAAACTAGCTATCGATTTTATTAGATATTTTTTTTAAAATAAACTAATAAATTAAAATTAATTAAGTGCGTTTAAGATCTAGCCCAAAAAAAAACATATTTTCTATTCAGAAATGTCATACTAACAAAATATTTTACAGATGGGGTATCCGTCATGTACGGGGATTTGAACTTCAGGGAACATATCTCTAACCTGTTTAAAAAAACCTTATATACGAAATTTTTTTTATAAAAAAAAAACATAAAAATATTATCCAAATTTAATTCAATTCAATTTTATCATTTATGCACAATATAAACGAGAGAGATAAAATATTACCTTTTACCCCCGAAAAATAATTTTTAACTTTATCCCCAAAAATTTGATGAGTATCTTAGTTTTTTTTTTGCATTTTATTTTAATTAAGTAATAAAAAAAAATACATTATATATAAATTTTATTTTTAATATCTTATATTAAAACGAACAAAAATGAATTTCGAAAACCGGAAATAATTGTTTTTTATTTTAGTATTTTTTTTAAAAAAAAAATATCGAAAAATATGCATAGGTTTTTAATTCTCCCCCCCCCCCTCTTTATTTTAAGTAAAATAAAAGTTCTAATATATGACAAAGGTTGGCCAGAGATATCCTTAAAGCCGAATTACGTCAGCTTCAATGGTAGTCTACTAACCAAAGAGCTATCCTAGAGTTAGTGCTGTTAAATTACTAAACTTTGACCATCTCTGTAGTGGCATATTCAAGCATTTAGCCTAAAAAAAAATTGAATTAAGCCTCTAAGCTTCAACTTGAAGATCTGATTGGAATATTTTTTTTGTTTAGAAACAGGGCTACGCTTGTTTTAGTTGACGACCATTAGGTAGTCTAACAACACTGTCCTAGATTCCCTCTAACTTCTTCTTTTTTTTCCCTCGCTTTATAAAAGTAATGGTATACACATATTTACTACATGTTTAGCGTCAATGTGTTTATTCCGGAAATGTGTTATTTTTTCTTCAACTTTTAATCATTTTTTGAGCGCATTTCTTACAATTTAAAAATCTGAATTCTAGCGGAAATGTATTCAATCATATTTAGAATATACCTACCCTTATAAATTTCAGACAATTTTGCTTGAATTTTAAGAAAACTTGATAAAATTTATATAAGATTTTTCCATAAATTTTTTTATATATATAAATATTATAAATGACTCGAAGGACAACCAGCAAAATTGTCCGTAATTCATAAAGATAGGTATTCCAAACATGATGGAACGTATTTCCGGTAGAATCACATTTTTTAAATTGCAGCGCTCAAAAAATGATTCGTGGGGAATTTATCAAAAACATGTATTGTTTTGTACTTGCTTCAAAAAATTGAGATAAGTTATCCTCTTCCAATCCATCCTTTACTTACTCGTCAAAAAAGGATATCTCGAAATTAACAGTTCTTGCATTATCATTTCTAGGGTTTTCATTGCCTTTTTTCATCAATAACGCTATAAGTTTATTATTTTTTATAGGTTCGTTCTGAGGAAGTTTTATCTATGGCCTTTTTCTTTCTTTCTTTCTTTTTTTGGGTTTATAATTTATTCTTTCTATTTTTTTTACCGGCCCGAGGTTAAATGTTTAACGTAACCGGGAAGGCAAATGGAAGGCATTTGCCTACATAAGTATCTTAGGGAGATAGGGGGGAATGAGAATTTTCTTCTTACTTTTATGATAGTTTTTACCTCTTATTTGAAAATAATATCCAATTATTATTCTTTTAATCCCTCCTCCTCCCCCCCCCCTTCAGGCCAGGTTTAATCCATTAAAACTAAGTGTAAATACTATGGTTTGGTAAAATTAAATTTAAAGCTTTTACTTGATAATACCAATATTATTTGATAAATATTACTGATCATTTAAAAAAATTCGGCAAAGTACAAAGCCATAATAATTTTAAAAAATTCTTCCAAGCTGAATATAATAATTTTGGTAGTTGAGAACTGAAATAAAATATTTAAATAATCATAATGTTATAAAATTACAATAAAAATCAGATTTTCATGGGCCTAGGTTTTTTGATCAGGCCGAGCCCAGGCCTGCATAAATTTTTTTTTAAGCCAATGTCTGACTCATAGTTAATAATAAAAAAATTCTCAAGCATTCTAGTTCATAATATTTTTGAAATATTTTCCCCAAGCCCAGCCTAATATAATTTATAAAAAATATTTTTCAAATCCAGCCAACCCTAATTTTCAAAATTTTTTCCCAACCCTGGAGATAGGTAAATCTCTAAAAACCATGTCTATTTTTAACCCAGCTCACCCCAACCAAGGCCAACCCATAAGAGTGAATACTATTCTTTTGAATAAAAATATATTTAAATTAGCTTTTACCTGAGGGCCATATAAATATTCTGTGTTAAATATTACACCTATGCCTAATATTAAAAAAATTCACAAGCCAGGTCCTCGCACTTGGGAAAATTTTCTCAAAATGACCATAATATTTCGATAGTTGAGAGCTGAAATAAAATATATAAAAAGTCTCAATGCATTTAAAAATACAATCAGAATATGAAAGTTGCATGGGCCTTGGTTTTTCAGGCCAATTTCCAACCCATATTTAAAATTAAAAAATTTTCAGGAATCTAAGGCTATAATTAATTTTAAAAAATGTTTCCCAAGCTAATTCCAAGCCCATATTTGAAAAATATTTCCCAAACCTAGGAAAACTCAGAATAATTAATTTTTTCCTTGGATCCAGAAAAATAGGTGTGAAATTAAATCTGTCTAATATGTATATATTTTTTTGCCATTTATATTATTGGAAAAATTTTTCAAAATTAGAATCAAATGAAGGGGAAATATCTGATTTACCTATCATTCTACTGGTTAGCTCCTAGTATTTATATGAAAATCATGAATACATATTAAAGTACCATGCTAAAAATACATCCTGATTTATATTTTAAACAAACCACCACCCTTCCAAATGATTTATTAATTAGTTACAAAGTTAAATTTAAAACATTCTTATTAAATTACAATAGAAAAAAATAAAAAGATATGTCTAAGTTAACAAATAATAGGAGGTTAACTTTAATCATAGTCAAATTATATATAAGTAAAACAAAAAAGTTATACATTTATTCAAAAATGTTATAATAAGTTATGAAAAATATACATTCTACAAATAAATTATGAAGTTATGAGAAAATATACAAAACTATGGAATGCATGTAGAAAGACCAATTTCAGAAAAGATAAGAGAGATGCAAATATTTACTTATGCATAAAAATTACCTAATTAAGAGATATAAAGTTGTATAAAATTCAATGTGGAATGGATCCTGTTTAAGGGTTCTAACATAAAACTCTCATCAAGCAATAATAAATTTTTAGATTATAAAATTAAAATTACTAAATATATACTTTATTAACATATTTTATAAAAATGATGGAAAATTTTAGAAAAACCCCGAATAAATATAAATTTTTAAATAACACCACATAGGATAGGAAAATTTCTGATTCGTCCCTCATCAAATAAAAGAGAAAATTCTGATTCCCCATATAATGGTTTAAATTTTAAATTATACATTGATTCAAGAATTAAAAAAGTATTTAAATAAATCTCGTACTTGAATTGGTACTTGATGCATATAAAGTTCAAAAATGTATTTAATTATCTTGTGCAGGAAAATAGTTTGAATTTTAAAGTAGCTACAAACTTTGAATCGTATCTATTTGATTAATGTCAGATTAAGAAAAAAAAATATTTTACCAGATTAAGAAAAAAAAACGTTTGCCGGGGTTCGAACCCAAGTCCAGTAATCCATGTAGATTTGTAAGCGAAGTCTTGCCCGATTGGGCCATAGGCACTTTTCAAAATTAACGATTTTTTGAATATATATTATAAAGTGTGATATGAAAAATGGGACATGAAAAGTGTGACATGATTTTTGTGGCAAGGCTTTTATATATATTATAGATATAAATTTTGATTTTTTTATAAACGAAAAAAATTGAATAAAAACCGGAAATAATTGCTTTTTAAAGAAAGAAAGAAAGAAAGAAAGAAAGAATTAACAGGTAAATTATATAGGAATGAATCAGGATTTAAGGATTCAATTTCCGATCGATCAAGAGAACTCTGGCATTGTCACCTATTTTTTCAAATCAGACAATTTAAAAAACCAATGTAATATAGGTCTTACCCAATTTTTTTTTAATTTTTTTTATAAAAATTTACTTGGTTGAATAGAAAGTAGATTATATTTTAATTTTCCCTACAGGTGATTGTAGTAAAGAATTAATCTATTGTAATATTTTATCATATTATATTTACCAGTTATATATGATTATATATATATATATGTACGATTAATATAATAGGTGTTGTTTAACTTCCTAATGTATTATGTACACATCCATCCATTAACGTGTAATTATATATCGCCATTTGTAATTAAGTTGCACCTTATGGTTAAATTATACTGAATAAAATGTCAATGAAAACTGATAATTATTTTGAATGAATTATAGAAATAAATAAATGTAAATAATGGTTCTACCTCTAATATTCTAATTAAAACAAATAAGAAAATAGTTATTAATTTTAAAAATTATGCCAAAGTCCAAAAATACTAGTATAATTGATAAATTAGAAAAATATCAAATTAATGGGTCTATACAACGTTGGTTCCAATTTTGGGACGCAACGTTAAGACAAAAGAACTGGACACCGACCGATCAAGAAAATAAGGACCTGTTCGTGAGTTTTGGCGCTGAGGGCATTGACATTCTCGAACAATATTTATTTCCTGAAACCATTCTAACGACTAAATTTGATAATCGCTACATATTTTTGAGAAGAATAAAACCATTTTCGGTAGTAGATTAAACTTCATAAGGTTAATTAGGAATGAAAATGAACCAATTGGAGAGTTCGCTAATAGAATCAAAATAACTGCAAAAGCGTGTTGTTTTACGCCGTCAGAAGTTGACGGCCAGTTAAGAGACCAATTAGTTGCGGGTATAGAACTACCAGGTCTCGAAGTTGAACTTAGGACTAAATATCCTTTAGCATTGGATGTGAACAAAAAGCCCCTGACGTTCAAGTTCGTGCTAGATATGGCCACGGCAACAGAAAATGCTCAAAACGAAATGACTATCAAGAAAGACTTGGTAAATAGTGTCAGACCGCAAGATTTCAAACATAAAATGCCTAAATCACAAAAGTGTGTTAAGAGATACAATAATTATAGGAAGCCTAATAACAAGTTTTACGATAATAAATGTAAGAATTGTGCCGGCTGGCATGAAAGATATTTATGCCCAGTTAAAGACAAAACATGTTTTAAGTGCCAAATAACCGGACATTTCGCAGCATGTTGCCGTAGTAAGCCTGTATATCGCAATTTAAACTTAGTGAAATCACATTTTCACTCAAGTGATTCAATTAATAATCTCTGGACAAGGGGATTAAATAAAAGGGCAAAGATCACAGCCAAAATAAATGGACTTAGTGACACTTTTGATTATGATACAGGAGCACAAGCCTCTATTATAGGATTGAATATTTGGGAGAAAATTGGCAATCTTCTAACATCTTCCACAAACCCATTAGTAGCCTATGGAGATAAGCCATTGGATCTTATGGGTGAAGCCATGGTTCGTGTGCAAGTGGGGAAGGAAATTCACAATTTATCAGTTATTATAATAAAGTCAAATGACCTACCTCTGTTTGGGTTGCCATGGATTTTAGCATTTGGGTTTGAGTTACCGAGACAGGCAAGCATACAACAGGTTCTCAAAACGAATAGAAAAACAATAACGTCAGGTTGCCACCAAACCAACGATGCCCCGATGGGCCGTTCGAATACAATCGATGATCACACGGATCGAGGATGTCACTAACGGAAGACTCAATGGGCCATTTGTTAGCTAAACAGTTTAAAGCTGTTTTTGACGACAAACAGGGGTTGATACGTAATTTCGCGGTGCGACTCCAATTAAAAGATACGGCTGTTCCAAAATCGTTTTCAGCTCGTCGAGTGCCATTTACGTTACGCAGAGCGGTTGAACTAGAACTGGATCGCCTTGTGGCTGCCGAGATTTTGGAGCCCATCGATTCCTCTATAACTAGGGTGTCATGGGCAACTCCAACAGTAAATGTCAGGAAAAACAATGGCGAGATTCGTATTTGCGCAGATTTCAAGGTGAGTTTAAATCCTCATCTATTATATGATCATCAGGTTATTCCTACGCTGGATGACTTATTGGTTAAGATTCGGGGGGGGGGGGCGTTTTACGGTGATAGATTTAAAGGACGCGTATAAATGACCGTTGAGCCAGAGTCCCAAGAATATTTGGTCATCTCAACACATAAAGGATATTTTCGAAACCGAAGGATGCCGTTTGGGCTTTCATGAGCACCAACTATTTTCCAGCGTTACATGGACAATGTTTTGAAAAATTGCCCGATGACTGGAGTGTATTTGGACGATGTAATTATCCCCGGCAAAAATGACGCCTAACATCTGGCTAATTTAAAAATAGTACTCGATAGGCTGCAGGAAGCAGGCCTCAAAGCTACGGAAATCTGTTTCGTTTTTAGGTTTCGTTATCTACCAAAATAGGTTACAACCAAGCGAAGAGAAAGTTAAAGCAATCCAGGCCGCACCTAACCCCAAGAATGTTCATCAGTTACGTTCATTCTTGGGCTTGTCACGTATTATGAACGGTTCATTCCCAACCTTCATAGTGAAGCAGCTGTGTTACATCGATTGACTAGTGTAAAAGTACCATGGTGTTGGACTAATGTAGAGCAGGAGGCTTTCGATAAAGTTAAGACATTGTTATCAGCAGAAGAAACCTTAACGCCGTATAATTACCATTGATTATGGAGTGTGACGCGTCAAATACAGGACTGGGGGCTGTTTTTCTTCATAAGGTTTTACAAAACGGGGAAAACCTCATATCATTCGCGTCTCGGACGTTGTTACAGTCAGAGAAACATTATACGCCTATCGATAAAGAAGCATTAAAAAAAATTAATTAATAAAACTATAAATTAGATATAAAATACTAAATTAAATTAAAATAAAACGCGAAAAGTTTTTATAATAATCTTGTTAATTTATTTTTCTGATATATTCTATCATTCAATTCATTCAATTTCAATACTATATATTATTCCAATATCCATTATTCTATCAATTCTTATTGATGATGATAACAATTTTGAAAATTGGTGATAATAACAACTGAGTACGTAACCCTAAACCTCCAGACTAGTTAACGATTGATAAAAACAAATTACGATGAGGATAACGAGCTAACGATTTGGATAAACCAACGTTACAAGCTCAAAAACGATTTGGATAAACTAACATATAATATAAGATCAAATATAGACACGCCACGAATATGACTTATGTAACAACGAGAATTTAACAAAAACGATAAACAACTTGGACAATGAGCTCTAGACGATGCTGCTTTACATCAAATTATAGGGGAAGCCTCTTAGAAGAAGAAGAATGTTATATAATAGAGAAGAGAAGAGAAGAGAAGAGAAGAGAAGAGAAGAGAAGAGAAGAGAAGAGAAGAGAAGAGAAGAGAAGAGAAGAGAAGAGAAGAGAAGAGAAGAGATATTTATATTAGGCCATTTGCATTTGTAAAAATTACATTTTTATTCGTTCATTTATATAGGAACCTATTTGAATAATTTGATACAAAACATTTTGATTTAATTCTTACTTTATTATTCAATTCAAGTGACCCACTCGTCGCGGAGATGTTGGTTTTTGTTTTATTGTATTTTATAATTTTTCTTATTCAAAGTTGTTTAGTTTATTGGAGGCGATACATAGGCAATGAAAGCGACTCACAAAGCTTAAATTAGAAAGAACAGAAATGAGAATGATTAGATGGATGTTTGGGGTATCTCTGAGAGAGAAAATCTAGTAAGGAATTGCGAACAAGATTGGGTACAGAAATGATTGGAGAGTGGTAATGCGACTAAATAGAATAAGATGGTTTGGGCATGTGGAACGTATGACAAAAGATGACTGGGTAAAGAGATGCCATCTTGATGGAAGTAGGAGGATCAAGACCTAGAGGAAGGCCCAAGATGATGTGGACAAATGTGTTAGCGGCGGATATGAGATGCATGAATCTTACAAATATTGATGCTCAGGACCGTCAAAAATCAAAAAGAAAAATCAGGGGGGAAACTGGCCTACCTGAGTAAATCTGGAAAATAGCCATAAAACTTATTTAAATATATATCTTAAATTTTTATTATATAAGGAAAGATAAAAGATATGTTTTGATGTATATATTTATATATTTCATTTTGTAGTAAAATAGATTTGACTTTCTAATAAAATAACTAATTACTATCAACACAAATTAACATATCACCTCTTCATTAGTTCATCTTCTTTGAAAATTTAATTTTTTTACATATTTACAAATATATTTTTTTATCCAATTTATTTTTAAAAAAAAATTTTAAAATAAAAAGTTAAAACATAAGATTATGAAAATCGCCACTCTTATATGGTTTCATCTTCGCTGGAATTTCAATTTAACAAGTTTTGCAAATTTAAATTTTTACGTATGACAAAAAAAATTTTAAGAAAATAACGATTATGACAATTACCATCCTTATATTTTGATTTAAAATTATTTACAAAATATATTTTACCCTAAAAAAAATTAAAAAATAACTGAGCGCTGGTAGTCGGTAATAGCGCTTGATAATATAAGAACTTGTAAATTGGTAGTATTGATTGCGAATGTATGTTTTATTATTAACTATTTATCTAAACATTATTTTTTTTTTAACAAGTAAATTCGAAAAAGTCTAAAATTTAATATCTTTTTTTTTTGAAATTATATATATATCAATAACATTTAATATATCCAATTTACATAATATCAAAGTTTAATTAAGCCTGGAACAAATATGAAATATATTTTTATTAGTTTATATAAAATAAAAATATAATAAATTACTTGTATTGTATATACCAGTGGCGTAGCTACGGTGGTGGTTTTCGGGTTTAGACCCCTCCCAGAGCAAATTTTTTTTTGAGATTATACGTTCAAAGACTTAAAAGTGATTTTATATGTATATTTTTCTGGTTTTGATGTTTGTGGAAGGATATTATATTACTATTGAAATTATTCTGGATAGTATTATTATAAAGTCATTGAGAATAATCTACTAAATTATAATAACATATTATTGATGCATTTAAAAAATATATTTATTATATATTATCGAAGATATGGTTATGATTTGTAAGATAAACCCGGCCGAAGGCCGAGCAAAAGGGCCGAAGGCCAGTTAAAGAGTGTCTGGGGGGCGAAGCCCCCAGCTTTTATATGCATGGACCCCCTCTAAGGAAAATTCCTAGCTACGCCACTGGTATATACCTTAATATAAAAGCATGGTAATAATTTATTTCAAACAATTATAAGAAATTTATTTATAAAAAGTAAACAGACATATAGTTGATTTTACTCTATTATATAGAATTAGTTATAAAATACTAGGTAAAATTCCACTTTTACAGACATATTTGACAGTTAGAGAATATATTACAGTTAATAATTTAACAAATTTTACTAATCAATGCTCTAGTTTTATAATTATATTTTACTTTTATTAAGATAAATAAATTAAAATTACTCACTTTATAAAAAATTATATTTTATATATTATATTATTTAGTAATTTTATGGATCTATTATTAATAATTATAATGCATTTCACTTATGTCTTAAGACTTATCTTTGGCTTATATTCCATTTATTAAAAAACATTTTTGGTTCATTTTACATATTTATAAATTTATTTTCTTAAAAATCTATAAATTATGATGAATAGTTTTATAAAAAAATATCACCTTTTACATTCATTCTTTTAAATTATTACTTAAGATACATTCATACATATTTGAGGGTCAGGTAGTGAAGGGAGGACTAAGGGGGATATTTTTTTATTAGTTGAAAATGATATTTTCAAAAGGTGATAAATTTCTGAAGGGAGGAGGGAATTTCCCCTTGCACCCCCCTTTTCGGCTACGCCTATGTATCACTAACATTTAATATATCCAATTTACATAATATCAAAGTTCGTTTTATATATATATATCAGTAACATTTAATATATCCAATTTACATAATATGAAAGTTTAGTTTTTTATATATATATATAAATAACATTTAATATATCCAATTTACATAATATCAAAATTTAATTATATATATATCAATAACATTTAATATATCCAATTTACTTAATATCAAAGTTTAATTTTATATATATATATCAATAACATTTAATATATCAAATTTACATAATATCAAAGTTTAGTTATATATATATATATAACATTTAATATATCCAATTTATATAATATGAAAGTTTAATTTTATATAAATATATATATAATTAACATTTAATATATCCAATTTACATAATAAAAGTTTAATTTTATATAGATATATATAATTAACATTTAATATATCCAATTTACATAATATCAAAGTTTAATTTTATATATATATATCAATAACATTTAATATATCCAATTTACTTAATATCAAAGTTTAATTTTATATATATATATCAATAACATTTAATATATCCAATTTACATAATATCAAAGTTTAGTTTTATATATATATATAAATAACATTTAATTAATTTTATATATATATATCAATAACAATTAATATATCCAATTTAAATAATAATTTTAGTTATATATATATCAATAACATTTAATATATCCAATTTACATAATATCAAAGTTTTGTTATATATATATATAAATAACATTTAATATATCCAATTTACTTAATATCAAAGTTTAATTTTATATAGATATATATAATTAACATTTAATATATCCAATTTACATAATATCAAAATTTAATTATATATATATCAATAACATTTAATATATCCAATTTACTTAATATCAAAGTTTAATTTTATATATATATATCAATAACATTTAATATATCAAATTTACATAATATCAAAGTTTAGTTATATATATATATATATAACATTTAATATATCCAATTTACATAATATCAAAGTTTAATTTTATATAGATATATATATAATTAACATTTAATATATCCAATTTACATAATATCAAAGTTAAAGTTTAATTTTATATATATATATATCAATAACATTTAATATATCTAATTTTTTACATAATATCAAAAATTCATATTCACTGAATTGACCCCTCATGATTTAGGCTTCTACTCATTAAAAAGAATATGAATTTACTTTCATAACCATCATATTAGAATTATCTAAATATCATATTTGTATATTTATTGGTGTCGACCTAGACGGCTCTTGGTCAAATAAACTGACACAGATTGTGGGTCAGGTGAAAAAAGGTGACCCAAATTTTAGGTCGTGTAAAATAAAAACGACATATATTTTTGAGTCGAGTCGAGACAACATTTTAGATAAATTTCTTAGAAAGAGACCTAAACATTTAAATCAGTAGTCGAAAATTTTTTTAAATCAAATCATTTACTTTTAAATTCTAAGTAATTTGTGATATGGTTTGGGTATATACAACACCCCCCCCCCCCGCCACAACTTAATCTTAACAAGAAAAGTGAAATTTTAAAATAAAATAATTTATTGTACCATCTTATTTTTGAGAATGGGATTCCCATTGCCCAATTACTTTGTCCGTTCATCATCTTAAAAGAATAATAACTCCCCGATTACTTTGTCCGTTCATCATCTTAAATGAATAATAACTCACCGACCCTCTCGTTGTTTAAAATTTTCTACCCCACCCTTTCCACCCATTTTAAAATAGCGGAGCGGGTAACGCTGCTCATTGCGTGCGTCTATTTCTGACTCTGGCCGAGTAGATTTAATTTTAAAAATATACTTCCGGTTCGGGGTAGAAGTAGAATTTTCGATTTTAATTATAAATAATTTTTGTTTTATCCCTAATAGATTTTATAAATATATTTATAATTGAAAACATAAAAATTTTGTTTATATTTTTCCTTTGATTTTGGGGCTCTTGCACACCTGTAGAAAAAAAATATTATCTACTTTCTATTCGTTTTCCAGTGAAATTTCTGTAAAAAAAATTTTTTTTTAATGGGATAAGACCTATTAACTTGGTTTTTTTTAAATATTATCGGACCTGACAAAATATATAGCAAAGCCAGTTTTCATCGATTAGATATTGATTACGTGAATCCTTATTCCTATATAATTCTGTTGATTCTTTATATATCTATAATATATATAAAAGCCATGTCACACTAACAGTATCACAGTGTCACAATTTATAAAATATATTTAAAAAATCGTAAATTTTGTGGCCTAATCGGCAAGAGCGTCGTTTACAAATCTGATGGCTTTGGGTTGGAATCCCTGCAAAGATCATTTTTTTTGCATAATCCAACTTGCTATTTTTTTTAAAATCCAATTTGGTGGTTCCCTCCTTTTAGGATGGGCATTAATTATATTTCTATTGGGCATGACAATGTTATCATCAGACCTCTGGTGGTAGATGCATGTTAAAATAAAAGTGACAGACATATCATTTATAAATGGATTCTTTGGCACAGGTAAAATCCACTATGATCTGCTGTTTCCGATGTTATCCTGACTAAAGGTCTGCAATGGGCAAGTTTTGGTGCATCTATCCTGCTAACTTATTTAAGAATTTTGTTTAAACTTGCCTTTCCAATGTTTAAAAATTATTATATTAATCGATTTGACTCTTTATGTATTATTTTAATGTTTTTTACTTAAACTTATAAATTATTAAATAAAAAAAGTAATATCTAATAATATCTATCTATAATAATATATATAACGTGTAACAACGTATAGCCAATAGCATTTTTTTAAAAAATATTCGTCCAATAAAAATCACCATAGCTTATTCGGTCCAATGATAATGTCGCATATCAAACATTAAATTATTTAAGCTAACATAGCATATATACTAGAATTATTAGGTCCAAATTTATTTTAATATATATTTGGAAAATCGTTAATTTTTAAAAGCGTCTGTGGCCTAATCGCTTGACTTCAAGAAATTTAAAACCATACCGAATATTTATATCCAAATCAAATTTAGATTTAAGAAAATGGAAGAGATAATGAATACTAAGGTAAAATAAACGAGGACGTGTGCCTCCTGCTGGATCCTTTCTTCAGAATCTATGACATGTGGACTGAATTAATGTTACAGTATGTCTCTAGGAATTTTGAATAAACAGAAAATTTGGGATAAAAAACAGTTTCACAAAATAGTCTACTTTGATAATAGCCATGTTAAGAGGAAGATTTTGGATATAATACAAATGGCAACACCAAATTCTAATTGATAGGTATACTTATAAAGCTAAGATTCTGAGTTTTGACCCGTGGCAATTATTTTTGCTAATAATCTTCTAAATAACCCATGCAATGGGGTGGATACCACCAGAGTGTTTGTGAGATATTAAGGTTTGCCTCCCGTAATTGATTTGAATCTATGAAGACATGTCTTTTTTTTGAAAATGGTATTTAGAAATGTTTTAAAAGCATTTAAATGATTCTTTGAGATGAATGTAGATTTTACAGGAAGTGAGATGGCAAAAACCATTGCGTCCGGGTGTGGGAAATTTCTTAAAAGAATTGATTAATATAATAACTCACAAATCATATTTTCTCTTTTTATTCCATATATTCCATAAATATAATTGGCCTTATCTTTAAAAATTTATAGAAATATTGGGAAGAATAGATACGAATAATCTATTCTTCTCAAATAACTATTCTGCTCGCTGATACATCCATCGTCAAATGAAGGTAAAAATTTATTATTTAACCATAAGGAAAAAAATCTGATTCCCCATCATTCTCGACGGGCTATTAGCTAGTTGTAAATTTCCATAAAAAAGAAGGGAGAAAAAACTTATGCATATTTTCAATTTTAAACAAACAATTATTTCCGGTTTCTATTCGTTTTATTTCTTTCGTTTTATAAAGATATATTAAAAATAGAATTATATAAAAATGTTTTTTTTGATTTTAATATTAAATTTAAATGCATAATAATAAGCCAGATCAGCATCAAATTATCGCAATAAAGTTTAAAAAAATTTATTTTTTCAGGGCAAAGCAACGATTTTTATTTGCTAGGTATAATTATTTCTCCGCCCAAATATTTTATATAAATGATAAAATTAAAATTGAATAATTTTGGATAATATGATATTTTAGAAAATTTTATATAATGTTTAAAAGGGCTTAAAATTCTAGTATTGTTAAAAAACTCAATATTTCGTTCAGAATAATATTACGCAAGCCTCAAGATTTTGAAGGAACTAAGGTTTGGACATCTATTAGGGAAATCTCAAGGCTTATGCAATATTTTTCTGGGCTTAAATATTAAGTTGCCGGTTTTAATCGGCTAGAAACATCCGTTCAACACTACTCAAAATCCCATCCCAAATACCGGATAATATTTTTTATAAGCCATCCAACTAGGATAAATTTTTTTAAAAGCGCATGTGCGTGTTGGCTTAAAAATTTTTTTTAATTAGTTTATTAATTATGCTATTTATTTTTTTGTTAACTTTATTAGTAATGTTATATCATTATATATATATATATAACTAATCTGACCACGCTAAAATATAAAGCTTTTAAAATATTTAACTAGAAATTTGAAGTTTAATTAGTATTATCTTTATTTATTACACGAACAAAAATATAAAAATTTACACATGAATACACTCAAAACCGAATTTACGGCCTCAAATCCATTACTCGACGAAGATCGTCTTCCACCAACTTAAAGTCCTCCTTCCAACTGAATACAACAGGTCCCTTTTACTAAGAAGGTTCATAATAATTCAAAAATATTATTTCAAAAAAGTAAGTTAGTGGTGGGATGGATTATATATTGCTAAATTTAAACTTTCGTTGGGTCACTCTTCCCCTGCAAATTTTATTCCCTTCTCAACCCTTTTTTTTTATAAAGGAAGTCAATAACATTTTCTAAAACCCTCTTTATATTGATTGAACAACAAAAAAAGGTTATATCCTAAAGGTTGGATTATATTTTAATAGAGATAGGTTGTTGGAGGATCTAGGCTAAAAAGAAAATATGTGCAGATCGAAACAAGCTGGCGGGTTTTCTATAACTGTGAATGCAGGGTGAGATGGGAGATTTATATCATTCGGACCTATTGGCCATGAATCAGGAAAGATTTGAAGAATTATGATAACCGTAATTCTTACAGTTTAGCCTTATGATGCCAAGGTAGAGATAAACTATATACTCAATGGAAGCAAACGCTTTTTTTTTCTTCTAAATTTCGTTATTTCGATAAGTTAACTAAACAAAACGTCTAGAGTAGAAAAATAAGATTTACTTTATACGTTAAACTCGGATAGTTAAAGACACATAATTTGTTTTTCCTTTTAAAAAAAAGGTCATGCCAATGACCATATTCTTCAACAATACCTAGCCATATATTATATACGCGTACAAATTACCTGTCGTTCATCAAACTTATCGAATGTGTCCTGATTTCTAGGTTTGGGGAAAGGGTTCGCCCCCCTGCCGAATTGACCTTGGATGCAATCGGTTACTCGATCATAATCTCAGCATCCGCGAAAGTTCCAAAATAGTCAAATATCGCTTTCTACTTTTTCTTTCTTTCTTTCTTTCTTTCTTTCTTTCTTTCTTTCTTTCTTTCTTTCCAGGTCTATTTTTTTTCTCTAAAAATCTTATTAGTAATCTGTTGAAAGGCAAGCCTCACCTTTTCAGATATATTTTAAATATCAATAAAAATTTATTTATTTATTATTTTTTTTAAAAAAAATAAATATATTAGTAAAAGAATTATTATGATATTAATCACTGAACAAATAAAGAAAAGAAAAGAAGAGAAGAGAAGAGAGAGAGAAGAGAAGAGAAGAGAAGAGAAGAGAAGAGAAGAGAAGAGAAGAGAAGAGAAGAGAAAATGATGGCTATTTTAAATTATATTGTTTTTTATATATCTATTTTGTATATTAATTTTTTAGCTATACCCATAGACAGACAGTTGCCCTTTTATTTTTACACGATGCGATAAAACACGATAACAAATTTAGACATAATTTAGGTTTAATTTTTATTTTTTAAAATTTTATAAATTTTGTTTGCCTTTAATAAAAAACGAGAAAATAATTTTCGTAAAAATTGAAATATTTCCTTTAAAAGAAAAATAATTCTATTTTGGACAATGAATCCTAAATTAGTATTCCTAATTCTGATGTGCTTGTTTGTGGTTGATGATCTATTAGCCCAAGGTTAAATTTATATTAACAATTATTTTTCTTTATCTCCAATATATATATTAATTTCCGCCATTATCGTGAAAATTGTTTTTATTTATGTATATTATATGTGTATGTTATTAGCGTCAAATGTGTTCTGTTTTTTCAAGCAATACGTTATTTTTTTTTAACCTTAAAATCATTTAAAAATCTGATTTTATCGGAAATACATTCCATCATGTTTGTAATTTACCTATCTGTTAAATGGATCTTTTTGAGCCGATTTTAATTGGCTAACTCAATATTTCATCCAGAGGAATACTGCGCAAGCACGAAGATTTTGCTCGTAGAAGGAACAAAGGTTCTAGATATATATTATTCTGTAATCTAAAAGGATCAGGCAATATTTTTCTGGCTAAAATATTGAGTTTGCCGTTTTAAATTATCGGCTTAAACCGACCCCTTTAACAAACACTAACTTTTGAGATCCACATTGATTTTTAAAATTAAGGTATAAAAAAAAAAGAAATCCTAGTTTATGCGAGATTATTTGTTAATTTTTTTTTCTTCCTAGTGGATCTAAAATGTTATTTACCATCTCGAAATTAGTTTCCTTTTAAAATGAGAAAAGATTACATAAATCATATTATTTATTTAAATTTTTTTTTATTTAAAAGGAAATACTGGCGATATCTAATTATTATTTTTATTCAATATAATAATTTTCTTGTTCTGGATTTACTATAAGAAATTTTTTTAGGTATTTTTTTTTTAACATTTGAAAAATAAATTTTTAAAAAAATTTAAGTGAACAAAGTTAAATTGGGTAAGACTATTTTTAAATAGTTATTTTTCTTAAAATATTATATTTTTATTCCTATAATTCAAAATTGATAAATTTATAAACATCAGTTGATGAGAGTGGAAGTGGATCAGACGTTATTAAATATATATAAATCTAATTTTAATTTATTTTAGATACATAATTAAATTGTGTATCTTACAGTCAAATCGCGTGTTCACTCTATATACATATGTTGTGTAGTAGTGTAAAGTTAGTGTATAATATCCTATAAATTTTTCAGAATTAAAGTTATCAACACATGCTGGTATGCATTGCATTTTCTAGTAAAATGAGAATTATCAAAATTTTAGAAAAAGTAATATAATTAATGATCAAAATAACACGATAATTGGTTCTAAGCGTTATTTTTAACATTTCAAACCTGATTTCGCCAAAAAATGAATTCCATCCAGCATGATTGGAAACCCTATCATAATTTTTATAACTAACCTTAAAATTTTTTTAAAAAAAATTTATATATTGCAAATAGTCTTATTGACTAAGATTTAAATTACACTTAATAACACCTATCGACCGATTAACCGAATTGACTGTGACATATATATGACATTTAGCAGTTATTTAATATTTACAAACCTTAAAATAGAAAAATTGCATTTACAAAGAAAAATTACAATTTAGAGGCAAAGGAAAAAGAAATTCTCCCCCCCCCCCCACATCTTTGCCCCTTCTTAGAAATAAATTTTTATCACCTTGAAATAGACAGTCTGTAAGAAGAAAAGGATTAAATTATTTTTTTTTATCGGAAATGGATTTATCTTAACCACTTTAACAATTATATAATTAAAAACTCCGCATATAATATTTCCCAATTTATGCATTCTACATCGATTCTCACTATTCATATATTTCCATTGTATCCATCTTGCGTAAAAAATGGATTCAAGTTTCTGATCCGTGCAAAATAACTATTATAAGTTTGCACTTTTTGATCTTACCTTAATTCATATCTATCATTACTCTTCCCTTCCCCTCTCCTCCAATATAAACTAAGAGGAAGGCTTGGTAATTTTTAAGTCGTTTTCCTTCTACTAAAATAAGTGTAACTGGAATACCATATAATGATCAATAAATGTTATTTTAATATGGGATTCTATTTCAGAAAAAAAAAATATGTCACAATAATCGTAACAATTTACAATTTATTTCTAAGAAATAATGATTTTAAACTTAAACAATTTCTTAAACTTGTTCCGTTTATATAGAAGAATTACTATATCTTCCAGGATACTTGTCTTCACTTGCTAAATTAATCTTTTTTTTTGTTCCCTTTTAAATATTAATTCATATAGATGTAACAATGTTTTTTCTTAAATGATATGATAAAAAAAAATATTTTTCTTACTATTTTGAATTTAAATAATAAATATTCAATTATTTTTTAAAATTAACAAAAGATTTAGATACATCAAGATCAGGTTTTTAAATTGCGTATAATTTTTATTATTTATGCCATATATTTATCTATTCAAATGATGTGCTCGTTTATTGAATCGTGTTCCCTCAAAATATTTTAGCAGGTGTTCCAGAAGCAAACGCCAAACCATGCTTCTGAATGTCATAATTGTGTGTAGATTACTCCTCTAATAAGCCATGATAATCAACTAATCATATGTTTCTCTTTTTCTACCATTTATTTTGTTTTTGTTTTTTTTGGTTAGTATAATATACATGTCTGATAATTGCGCGATTAAATTTTTTGATACTTTGGACACGGCCTTATTAAAATAAGAAGAAAAAAAAAATTAAATAACAAATTTTGTAAAAGAAATTATTTAGATTTAAATTGTTTGAATTAAAGGTCTATCAATATGTTCCTTTTTCTTCAACTTATATTTAACCCGATGACATAAACAATACCTAGCCTGTCGATTCATTCATTAAAAGTGTACATCTATGCGAATCAGCTGGAGACGCCATCTTGGTTATAATATTCATTATTAAAATTTTAAACGAGAGCCCAATTTATTCCTATATCTGATGCAAACTTTATCAAAGAATTACCGGATCATCGAGTTAATAAGGAAGCATGTTATCAATTTAATAGTAGTTTTTAACATGAGAATAATTACTATATGTGTTACCAAAATGACGGGTCCAGCTGATTTGCCTTTAACGACGCATAAAAATGCATCTTAATAAATGAATCGTAAGTCTAGGTATTATATATGTCCTTGGGTTAAATAACGTTTTTACTAAATGATATCATTTTTTTTATAAATTTTTTTTTTACTATTTCGAATTTAAAATTATAAATATTCAATTTATTTTTAAATTAGGACAAGTGGATGATTTAGATATAGGATCAGGTTTTTAAATTGAGCGTATAATTTTTATTTCAAATCACGTGCTCGTTTATTAAATATAGCAGGTGTTCCAGAAGCAAAGGCCATATCATGTTTTTGAATGTCTGAAACGTGTAGATTACTCCTCTAATAAGTCATGAAAATAATCAATTAATCATATGTTACTCTTTTTTCTACCATTTATTTTGTTTTTGTTTTATTTGGTTAGTATGATATACATGTCAGATTAGTTATTGTTAAAATGCTCAAAATAGTTACTGATTTTACTCTTAGAAAGATAACCAATTTTTTAAACTTGTTCTGTTTTGTATAGAAGAATTTCTATATCTTCCTGGATACTTGTCTTCACTTGTTAAATTATTTATTTTTTTTGTTTCCTTTTAAATATTATTAGATATAGGTTTCATTGATTAAAATAACGTTTTTTCCAAATAATATGATAAAAAAAAATATTTTTCTTACTATTTTGAATTTAAAATATAAATATTCAATTTATTTTTTAACAAAATGGATGATTTAGTGACATCAGGATCAGGTTTTTAAATTGATCGTATTTTTATAATTTATTCATATATTTATCTATTTAAATCACGTGCTCGTTTATTGAATCGTCTTCCCTTAAAAATAGCAGTTGTTCCAGAAGCAAACGCCAAACCATGTTTCTGATTGTCTGAAACGTGTAGATTACTCCTCTAATAAGCCATGAAAATAATCAATTAATCATGTTTCTCTTTTTTCTACCATTTTTTTTTGTTTTTTGGGTTAGTATAATATACATGTCTGATTGGTTATTGTTAAAATGCTCAAAATAGTTGATTTGGCAGTTACCCAATTCGGATTTCCAATCCGATAACAAAACCAACTAACAAAATAAACCAATTGACAAACCCTCAAAGACCAGACCTAATTAGCAGACTAAAATTGTGAGCTGAATTTATTACTGTAAACAGGTTGGTAACATTGTTAAATAGTAAAGTCTATATGTTTATATACAACTCTGACCTCAAGTTGATGTCTTAAAAAACAGATTAAGTTAGGTTTAATAACTGGAATCTCCCATTAAATATCCTTAATCGATTGAGTATTGTAAGTTCAAAGAGTGAAGGCTTGTTAGCCTTTTAATTCATTTTGCATTTAAAATTTGACAAGTAGGGGAGACCAGGGCTAGTCGGCGCAAGGGGCTTGTCGGTTCAAAGGATTTTATTTTAAAACCAGTAAAGATTAAAAATTGATATTTAGTTCTAAAATAGAATTCTATAATATCCATAATTGGGGATAAAATAATTTATAATATTTAGCTATTTAAATTTTTAAGTGTTATGACATGTTTTTGATGTAAAAATTACAATATTTTCACTTTATATTATTAGGTTGTATTAAAAAATTAAAAGTTTAAACATGACAAAATGAACATTATATGAAAGTTAAATATCTATTTTAATATTTGGGAAAGTTTTAGATTGATATATAATGCTTAAATACATGTGATCAAATTAGTAATATTACCACCATTGAGGTTAGTTGAATCGTGGCTAGTCGGCGCAATCAGTCAATTTTTATTATATTATTATGGTACCCAAATAAAATATATATGTGAAATTCAAAATAGTAAAATTTTTACTAAAAATATATTATGAAGAAACTATATAACTGTATGAAAATGATATCTCATTAAGAAAAATACCATTTATTACAGGTTAAAATATAATATTTTATAAATGTAATATATTAAATAATAATTATTATATAAATTTATTAATGTGATTGAATTTTCATAATACATTTCAATTTTAATATGATATCAGACCTAAATAAATATCTTGCAAACTAAAATCTTCACATACATATTGTGATAATATATTATATATTGTACAGATAATCTTAATAGAATATTTTATAAATGTAATATATTAAATAATAATTATTATATAAATTATTAATGTGATTGATTTTTCATAATACATTTCAATTTTATTATGATATCAGACCTAAATAAATATCTTGCAAACTAAAATCTTCATATACATATTGTGATAATATATTATATATTGTACAGATAATCATAATATAATATTTTATAAATGTAATATATTAAATAATAATTATTATATAAATTTATTAATGTGATTGATTTTTCATAATACATTTCAATTTTAATATAATAGCAGACCTATATAAATATCTTGCAAACTAAAATCTTCATATACATATTGTGAATATATATTATATATTGTCACAGATATTATATATATTGCATATATAAATTTTAGCCTGATAATAAGATCAATTATTTAAATTAATTATATATAGCAAATAAATATAATATATATATTTTTTTTTAATAGACAATATAATATGATTCAAATTAATACATTTTATTAGATATGAACATTTTAGCATATAAATTTTAGCCTGATAATAATATCAATATATTTAAAATGAATTATATCTAACAAACAAATATTTATATATATATCTATTTTAATTGACAATATAACATAATTCAAATTAATTCATTTTATTGGACATGAACATAGTTATCAGATTATATTTAGCCTGATAATAAAATCAAATGATGTTATATATTTAAATATAGAATTAGATAAATTTTGAGTAAATTTATTATTAATAAATATAAACATTAATAAAAGATGAGTGTATTATATGTTAACAGGATTATAAAAGTTTTCATAATTTTGAAGATTGGTTTCAATGTAGAGTAGTTCTCTGTCAAAAAAGATTGTTATTTTATTTGTTATAATTATAAATAGAATATTATATAAATAAAGTATCATAGTTATATATTAAAATCTGCGAAAAAAATTTTTTGTCCCATAAGAAGCCTACTAAACCACTTGATTCGACTAGCCCCATCGATGATCCGACTAACCACGGGTTCGGGGCTACTAGGTTCAAAAAATGACTTTTACTAAAACCTTTCTAGAAAAATAATTATTAAATATTTAAAAAATATAACAGTATATATTTATAGGTAGATGTTTAAGGTATCTATTGGTATTTTGTAAGATCTTATATGATCATTATTTTCGGAGCTATGATGATTTTGACAAAAATTGCGCCGACTAGCCCTGGTCTCCCCTAATTTTTTTGCTATATAATATTGATTTTATTTACTCATTTAATAAGTTGTAGTTCATATTTATCTATTTCAAACTTACCCAACAGACAATTTAACTCGTCTCAAACTAATACGGCTTTGCCTGAATCATCCCTGCCATCCCGAACCAAGGGTCGGCCAGATCAATTCATACCAAGTCGGTACAAATTTGTTTAGGAGGGTAAATTAAACTGGATTAAGCGAACTTGACTCCGATCGAATATCAAATTTATTACTGAATTGGTATATTAACATTATATACATTATTTGAACTTACAAGGCTCAGTCGGCTTATAAAAAAATTATTCGTTATATTCAGCTCATAGAAAGCAAAGTTTAAACAGTATTTCTACGACTTTGAACTCGGGAGTTGTATAAACTCAGCTATTTAAATAGCAATTAAAATACAATCCGATCCAGATAAGTCTATCGGTTTAGGTTTATGCTCGTGCCTGGATCTCTCTTCTATTTGAATCATGCTAGAAGTTAGGCTGATTTCTCCGATCCCTACTCAATCTTGGCTTAGAGTCGCGGGTTTAGTTGCCTTTTAAAAACTCTATGCCAAATATTGTTTCGATCACAAAATTTTAGAAATTCCTCTGCCAAAAAAATTGTGAACCTTTTTTTTTCTATGACAATTTATTTATTGATATTCCCAATATAATTTTATCACCTCGAATATTTCCCCTTACTGGATCGACTTTAATACATTTCAAAATCCCATAGCCAGTATTAATATAAAGAATAAAGAATTGATGCCGCTGGCCTATTTGTGTTTTTAACATTTGGTCAGAAGAATGATACGATAAATAGAATGAAATTTTGCTTACAATCAATCACGGTTTTTTATACCCCATATATTTTTCTAGGTGTTTTCTTAGCTTTGGGATGATCATGTATAAAGACACAAGACATATATTTTAATTATAATGATTTTATGATGACTCGATTAAAACCATTTTATCTTTAAAATATCAAACAAGTAATTGAAACACATATTATTCCATATGTTTTTTAGGCTCTTGATTTTTAAATTAAATATTTCCTTTTATATACAAATTATTAACTTTTAATGTAATTATGCAATTTATCAAGGAGAAAATGGTAAAGGTATTTTTTTAAAAAATGTTTTGTTTGTATCTTTCATTATGGTTTATTGGACAAGTATTCTAGCTCCCGGCTGTTCAAGCCTGTCGGTGGCTGTGGTGGCATTTCTACAGAAATTTATATTATCATATATCTTTATTACATCAGTCATGGAAGACAAAAAACCTGAAAATTTTTACTCGAACCTGGTACCTTAGACTTCCAAGCATATATCTCAAACCCACTACTAGGCCACCGTAAAGAATAATAATTTGATTGCAATTATAAACGAGCTTGGTTTGAAATTAAATTTTGTTTTTTTGTTTCATAAATCTTTTCTTATTCTCTTATAATCTATAAATGTCATCGGCAATTTACGTTTCTTATTAAAATTTCAGGCAATATATGTAATTTTTTTAGGCAAATAATTTCTAAAATAACTCAAAATTAAGAACAAATCGTTTGAAATATATATAGGTAGAGGTATTAAATTTTATCAACAAAATAAGCCAGTTGAATAGCTACTCCATAAATTTCTGACAATTTTATAAGATGATATTGGGCATATTAATTATGCGGCACAGAGGATAACTATCTAGTATCTATAGAAATGATTACAAATTTTGTAAGCAGGGAATGGGGGAAAGAAAATATATTAGAGAATAAGTTAATCATTTTTATATTATATGGTTGCATTTTTTGATCTTAAGTTAGGATTCAGATCTATCATTGCCATAATGGCTCAAATTTTTTCTGCATCTGAATCGCTTATAAAAATGAGTTTTTATTTTTTAAGAAATGATCTTGCAATTATAAATTTTGAATTTAAGCAGGTGTTCCAGAAGCAAACGTTAAACCATGTTTCTGATTGTCTGAATTGGGTAGATTACTCCTCTAATAAGCTATGATAATCAACTAATCATATGTTCCTCTTTTTCTACCATTTATTTTGTTTTTGTTTTATTTGGTTAGTATAATATACATGTCAGATTAGTTATTGTTAAAATGCTCATAAAGGGTAATGATTTTACACTTAAAAAGATAATACCAATTTCTTAATTGTTGTTCTGTTTTATATAGAAGAATTTCTATATCTTCCTGGATACTTGTCTTCACTTGTTAAATTATTATTTTTTTGTTTCCTTTTAAATATTACTACATATAGGTGTTATTGATTAAAATAACGTTTTTTTTTAAATAATATGATAAAAAAAAATATTTTTCTTACTATTTTGAATTTAAAATATATATATTCAATTTATTTTTTAACAAAATGGATGATTTACTTACATCAGGATCAGGTTTTTAAATTTATTGTATTTTTATTATTTATGCATATATTTATCTAATTAAATCACGTGCTCGTTTATTGAATCGTCTTCCCTTAAAAATAGCAGGTGTAGAAGAAGACGCCAAACCATGTTTCTGATTGTCAGAATTGTTTAGATTACACCTCTAATAAGCTATTATTATCAACCAATCATATGTTTCTCTTTTTCTACAATTTGTTTTATTTGGTTAGTATAATATAAATGTCAGATTAGTTATTGTTAAAATGCTCAAAATAGTTAATGATTTTACATTTAAAAAGATAATATCAATTTCTTAAACTTGTTCTGTTTTATATAGAAGAATTTCTATATCTTCCTGGATACTTGTCTTCACTTGTTAAATTATTTATTTTTTTTGTTTCCTTTTAAATAATACTACATATAGGTGTCATTGATTAAAATAACGTTTTTTCTAAATAATATGATAAAAAAAAATATTTTTTTTACTATTTTGAATTTAAAATATAAATATTCAATTTATTTTTTAACAAAAATGGATGATTGAATTACATCAGGATCAGGTTTTTAAATTGATCGTATTTTTATTATTTATGCATATATTTATCTAATTAAATCACGTGCTGGTTTATTGAATCGTCTTCCCTTAAAAATAGCAGGTGTAGAAGAAGACGCCAAACCATGTTTCTGATTGTCAGAATTGTTTAGATTACACCTCTAATAAGCTATTATTATCAACCAATCATATGTTTCTCTTTTTCTACAATTTGTTTTATTTGGTTAGTATAATAAAAATGTCAGATTGGTTATTGTTAAAATGCTCAAAAATGATATTACACTTAAAAAGATAATATCAATTTCTTAAACTTGTTCTGTTTTATATAGAAGAATTTCTATATCTTCCTGGATACTTGTCTTCACTTGTTAAATTATTTATTTTTTTTGTTTCCTTTTAAATAATACTACATATAGGTGTCATTGATTAAAATAACGTTTTTTCTAAATAATATGATAAAAAAAAATATTTTTTTTACTATTTTGAATTTAAAATATAAATATTCAATTTATTTTTTAACAAAAATGGATGATTGAATTACATCAGGATCAGGTTTTTAAATTGATCGTATTTTTATAATTTATTCATATATTTTTCTATTTAAATAACGTGCTCGTTTATTGAATAATCGTCTTCCCTTAAAAATAGCAAATGTTCCAGAAGCAAACGCCAAACCATGTTTCTGATTGTCTGAATTGTGTAGATTACTCCTCTAATAAGCTATGATAATCAACTAATCATATGTTTATCTTTTTCTACCATTTATTTAGTTTTTGTTTTATTTGGTTAGTATAATATACATGTCAGATTAGTTATTGTTAAAATGCTCAAAATAGTTACTGATTTTACTCTTAGAAAGATAACCAATTTCTTAAACTTGTTCTGTTTTATATAGAAGAATTTCTATATCTTCCTGGATACTTGTCTTCACTTGTTAAATTATTTATTTTTTTGTTTCCTTTTATATATTACTACATATAGGTGTCATTGATTAAAATAACGTTTTTTCTAAATAATATGATAAAAAAAAGCATTTTTCTTTCTATTTTGAATTTAAAATATAAATATTCAATTTATTATTTAACAAAATGGATCATTTAGTTACATCAAGATCAGGTTTTTAAATTGATCGTATTTTTATTATTTATGCATATATTTATCTATTTAAATCACGTGCTCGTTTATTGAATCGTCTTCCCCTAAAAATAGCAGGTGTTCCAGAAGTAAACGCCAAACCATGTTTCTGATTGTCTGAATTGTGTAGATTACTCCTCTAATAAGCTATGATACTCAACTAATCATATGTTTATCTTTTTCTACCATTTATTTTGTTTTTGTTTTATTTGGTTAGTATAATATACACAGATTAGTTATTGTTAAAATGCTCAAAATAGTTACTGATTTTACTCTTAGAAAGATAACCAATTTCTTAAACTTGTTCTGTTTTGTATAGAAGAATTTCTACATCTTCCTGGATACTTGTCTTCACTTGTTAAATTATTTATTTTTTTTGTTTCCTTTTAAATATTATTAGATATAGGTTTCATTGATTAAAATAACGTTTTTTCCAAATAATATGATAAAAAAAATATTTTTCTGACTATTTTGAATTTAAAATATAAATATTCAATTTATTTTTTAACAAAATGGATCATTTAGTTACATCAAGATCAGGTTTTTAAATTGATCGTATTTTTATTTTTATGCATATATTTATCTATTTAAATCACGTGCTCGTTTATTGAATCGTCTTTCTCTAAAAATAGCAGGTGTTCCAGAAGCAAACGCCAAACCATGTTTCTGATTGTCTGAATTGTGTAGATTACTCCTCTAATAAGCTATGATACTCAACTAATCATATGTTTATCTTTTTCTACCATTTATTTTGTTTTTGTTTTATTTGGTTAGTATAATATACACAGATTAGTTATTGTTAAAATGCTCAAAATAGTTACTGATTTTACTCTTAGAAAGATAACCAATTTCTTAAACTTGTTCTGTTTTGTATAGAAGAATTTCTATATCTTCCTGGATACTTGTCTTCACTTGTTAAATTATTTATTTTTTTTGTTTCCTTTTAAATATTATTAGATATAGGTTTCATTGATTAAAATAACGTTTTTTCCAAATAATATGATAAAAAAAAATATTTTTCTTACTATTTTGAATTTAAAATATAAATATTCAATTTATTTTTTAACAAAATGGATCATTTAGTTACATCAAGATCAGGTTTTTAAATTGATAGTATTTTTATTATTTATGCATATATTTATCTATTTAAATCACGTGCTCGTTTATTGAATCGTCTTCCCTTAAAAATAGCAGTTGTTCCAGAAGCAAACGCCAAACCATGTTTCTGATTGTCTGAATTGTGTAGATTACTCCTCTAATAAGCTATGATAATCAACTAATCATATGTTTATCTTTTTCTACCATGTATTTTGTTTTTGTTTTATTTGGTTAGTATAATATACATGTCAGATTAGTTATTGTTAAAATGCTCAAAATATTTAATGATTTTACACTTAGAAAGTTAACCAATTTCTTAAACTTGTTCTGTTTTATATAGAAGAATTTATATATCTTCCTGGATACTTGTCTTCACTTGTTAAATTATTTATTTTTTTTGTTTCCTTTTAAATATTATTACATATAGGTGTCATTAATTAAAATAACGTTTTTTCTAATTATGATAAAAAAAATATTTTTCTAATTTAAAATATAAATATTCAATTTATTTTTTAACAAAATGGATGATTTAGTTACATCAGGATCACGTTTTTAAATTGATCGTATTTTTATAATTTATTCATATATTATCTATTTAAATCACGTGCTCGTTTATTGAATCGTCTTCCCTTAAAAATAGCAAATGTTCCAGAAGCAAACGCCAAACCATGTTTCTGATTGTCTGAATTGTGTAGATTACTCCTCTAATAAGCTATGATAATCAACTAATCATATGTTTATCTTTTTCTACCATTTATTTAGTTTTTGTTTTATTTGGTTAGTATAATATACATGTCAGATTAGTTATTGTTAAAATGCTCAAAATAGTTACTGATTTTACTCTTAGAAAGATAACAATTTCTTAAACTTGTTCTGTTTTATATAGAAGAATTTCTATATCTTCCTGGATACTTGTCTTCACTTGTTAAATTATTTATTTTTTTGTTTCCTTTTATATATTACTACATATAGGTGTCATTGATTAAAATAACGTTTTTTCTAAATAATATGATAAAAAAAAGCATTTTTCTTTCTATTTTGAATTTAAAATATAAATATTCAATTTATTATTTAACAAAATGGATCATTTAGTTACATCAAGATCAGGTTTTTAAATTGATCGTATTTTTATTATTTATGCATATATTTATCTATTTAAATCACGTGCTCGTTTATTGAATCGTCTTCCCCTAAAAATAGCAGGTGTTCCAGAAGTAAACGCCAAACCATGTTTCTGATTGTCTGAATTGTGTAGATTACTCCTCTAATAAGCTATGATACTCAACTAAGCATATGTTTATCTTTTTCTACCATTTATTTTGTTTTTGTTTTATTTGGTTAGTATAATATACAGCAGATTGTTATTGTTAAAATGCTCAAAATAGTTACTGATTTTACTCTTAGAAAGATAACCAATTTCTTAAACTTGTTCTGTTTTGAATAGAAGAATTTCTACATCTTCCTGGATACTTGTCTTCACTTGTTAAATTATTTATTTTTTTTGTTTCCTTTTAAATATTATTAGATATAGGTGTCATTGATTAAAATAACGTTTTTTCCAAATAATATGATAAAAAAAAATATTTTTCTTACTATTTTGAATTTAAAATATAAATATTCAATTTATTTTTTAACAAAATGGATCATTTAGTTACATCAAGATCAGGTTTTTAAATTGATAGTATTTTTATTATTTATGCATATATTTATCTATTTAAATCACGTGCTCGTTTATTGAATCGTCTTCCCTTAAAAATAGCAGTTGTTCCAGTAGCAAAAGCCAAACCATGTTTCTGATTGTCTGAATTGTGTAGATTACTCCTCTAATAAGCTATGATAATCAACTAATCATATGTTTATCTTTTTCTACCATTTATTTAGTTTTTGTTTTATTTGGTTAGTATAATATACATGTCAGATTAGTTATTGTTAAAATGCTCAAAATAGTTACTGATTTTACTCTTAGAAAGATAACAATTTCTTAAACTTGTTCTGTTTTATATAGAAGAATTTCTATATCTTCCTGGATACTTGTCTTCACTTGTTAAATTATTTATTTTTTTGTTTCCTTTTATATATTACTACATATAGGTGTCATTGATTAAAATAACGTTTTTTCTAAATAATATGATAAAAAAAAGCATTTTTCTTTCTATTTTGAATTTAAAATATAAATATTCAATTTATTATTTAACAAAATGGATCATTTAGTTACATCAAGATCAGGTTTTTAAATTGATCGTATTTTTATTTTTATGCATATATTTATCTATTTAAATCACGTGCTCGTTTATTGAATCGTCTTCCCCTAAAAATAGCAGGTGTTCCAGAAGTAAACGCCAAACCATGTTTCTGATTGTCTGAATTGTGTAGATTACTCCTCTAATAAGCTATGATACTCAACTAAGCATATGTTTATCTTTTTCTACCATTTATTTTGTTTTTGTTTTATTTGGTTAGTATAATATACACAGATTGTTATTGTTAAAATGCTCAAAATAGTTACTGATTTTACTCTTAGAAAGATAACCAATTTCTTAAACTTGTTCTGTTTTGTATAGAAGAATTTCTACATCTTCCTGGATACTTGTCTTCACTTGTTAAATTATTTATTTTTTTTGTTTCCTTTTAAATATTATTAGATATAGGTTTCATTGATTAAAATAACGTTTTTTCCAAATAATATGATAAAAAAAAATATTTTTCTGACTATTTTGAATTTAAAATATAAATATTCAATTTATTTTTTAACAAAATGGATCATTTAGTTACATCAAGATCAGGTTTTTAAATTGATCGTATTTTTATTTTTATGCATATATTTATCTATTTAAATCACGTGCTCGTTTATTGAATCGTCTTTCTCTAAAAATAGCAGGTGTTCCAGAAGCAAACGCCAAACCATGTTTCTGATTGTCTGAATTGTGTAGATTACTCCTCTAATAAGCTATGATACTCAACTAATCATATGTTTATCTTTTTCTACCATTTATTTTGTTTTTGTTTTATTTGGTTAGTATAATATACACAGATTAGTTATTGTTAAAATGCTCAAAATAGTTACTGATTTTACTCTTAGAAAGATAACCAATTTCTTAAACTTGTTCTGTTTTGTATAGAAGAATTTCTATATCTTCCTGGATACTTGTCTTCACTTGTTAAATTATTTATTTTTTTTGTTTCCTTTTAAATATTATTAGATATAGGTTTCATTGATTAAAATAACGTTTTTTCCAAATAATATGATAAAAAAAAATATTTTTCTTACTATTTTGAATTTAAAATATAAATATTCAATTTATTTTTTAACAAAATGGATCATTTAGTTACATCAAGATCAGGTTTTTAAATTGATAGTATTTTTATTATTTATGCATATATTTATCTATTTAAATCACGTGCTCGTTTATTGAATCGTCTTCCCTTAAAAATAGCAGTTGTTCCAGTAGCAAAAGCCAAACCATGTTTCTGATTGTCTGAATTGTGTAGATTACTCCTCTAATAAGCTATGATAATCAATTAATCATATGTTTATCTTTTTCTACCATTTATTTTATTTTTGTTTTATTTGGTTAGTATAATATACATGTCAGATTAGTTATTGTTAAAATGCTCAAAATAGTTACTGATTTTACTCTTAGAAAGATAACCAATTTCTTAAACTTGTTCTGTTTTGTATAGAAGAATTTCTATATCTTCCTGGATACTTGTCTTCACATGTTAAATTATTTATTTTTTTTGGTTCCTTTTAAATATTACTACATATAGGTGTCATTGATTAAAATAACGTTTTTTCTAAATACTATGATAAAAAAAATTATTTTTCTTTCTATTTTGAATTTAAAATATAAATATTCAATTTATTTTTAAACAAAAATGGATGTTTAGTTACATCAAGACCAGGTTTTTAAATTGATAGTATAATATTTCGCATATATTTATCTATTCAAATCACGTGCTCGTTTATTGAATCGTCTTACCTTAAAAATAGCAGATGTAGAAGCAAATGCCAAACTATGTTTCTGAATGTTGATTTGTGTAGATTGCTATTATAATCAACCAATCATATGTTTCTCTTTTTCTACAATTTTATTTTATTTGGTTAGTATAATATACATGTCAGATTAGTTATTGTTAAAATGCTCAAAATAGTTACTGATTTTACTCTTAGAAAGATAACCAATTTCTTAAACTTGTTCTGTTTTGTATAGAAGAATTTCTATATCTTCCTGGATACTTGTCTTCACTTGTTAAATTATTTATTTTTTTTGGTTCCTTTTAAATATTACTACATATAGGTGTCATTGATTAAAATAACGTTTTTTCTAAATACTATGATAAAAAAAATTCTTTTTCTTTCTATTTTGAATTTAAAATATAAATATTCAATTTATTTTTAAACAAAAATGGATGTTTAGTTACATCAAGACCAGGTTTTTAAATTGATAGTATAATATTTCGCATATATTTATCTATTCAAATCACGTGCTCGTTTATTGAATCGTCTTACCTTAAAAATAGCAGATGTAGAAGCAAATGCCAAACCATGTTTCTGAATGTTGAATTGTGTAGATTGCTATTATAATCAACCAATCATATGTTTCTCTTTTTCTACAATTTTGTTTTATTTGGTTAGTATTATATACATGTCAGATTAGTTTTGTTAAAATGCTCAAAATATTTAATGATTATACACTTAGAAAGATAACCAATTTCTTAAACTTGTTCTGTTTTATATAGAAGAATTTCTATATCTTCCTGGATACTTGTCTTCACTTGTTAAATTATTTATATTTTTGTTTCCTTTTAAAATATTACTACATATAGATGTCATTGATTAAAATAACGTTTTTTCCAAATAATATGATAAAAAAAAATATTTTTCTTACTATTTTGAATTTAAAATATAAATATTCAATTTAATTTTTAACAAAATGGATCATTTAGTTACATCAAGATCATATTTTTAAATTGATCGTATTTTTATTATTTATGCATATATTTAACTATTTAAATCACGTGCTCGTTTATTGAATCGTCTTCCCCTAAAAATAGCAGGTGTTCCAGAACCAAACGCCAAACCATGTTTCTGAATGTTGAATTGTGTAGATTGCTATTATAATCAACCAATCATATGTTTCTCTTTTTCTACAATTTTGTTTTATTTGGTTAGTATAATATACAAGTCAGATTAGTTATTGTTAAAATGCTCAAAATAATTAATGATTTTACACTTAGAAGGATAACCAATTTCTTAAACTTGTTCTGTTTTATATAGAAGAATTTATATATCTTCCTGGATACTTGTCTTCACTTGTTAAATTATTTATTTTTTTTGTTTCCTTTTAAATATTACTACATATAGGTGTCATTAATTAAAATAACGTTTTTTCTAATTATGATAAAAAAAATATTTTTCTAATTTAAAATATAAATATTCAATTTATTTTTTAACAAAATGGATGATTTAGTTACATCAGGATCAGGTTTTTAAATTGATCGTATTTTTATAATTTTTTCATATATTTATCTATTTAAATCACGTGCTTGTTTATTGAATCGTCTTCCCTTAAAAATAGCAATTGTTCCAGAAGCAAACGCCAAACCATGTTTCTGATTGTCTGAATTGTGAAGATTACACCTCTAATAAGCTATGATAATCAACCAATCATATGTTTCTCTTTTTCTAACATTTATTTTGTTTTTGTTTTATTTGGTTAGTATAATATACATGTCTGATTACTTATTGTTAAAATGCTCAAAATAGTTATTGATTTTACACTATTAGAAGAATTTCTATATCTTCCTGGATACTTGTCTTCACTTGTTAAATTATTTATTTTTTTGTTTCCTTTTATATATTACTACATATAGGTGTCATTGATTAAAATAACGTTTTTTCCAAATAATATGATAAAAAAAAATATTTTTCTTACTATTTTGAATTTAAAACATAAATATTCAATTTTAACAAATGTGGATGATTTAGTTACATCAGGATCAGGTTTTTAAATTGATCGTATTTTTATTATTTATGCATAGATTTATCTATTCAAATCACGTGCTCGTTTATTGAATCGTCTTCCCTTAAAAATAGCAGGTGTTCCAGAAGCAAAGGCCAAACCATGTTTCTGATTGTCTGAATTGTGTAGATTACTCCTCTAATAAGCTATGATAATCAACTAATCATATGTTTCTCTTTTTCTAACATTTATTTTGTTTTTGTTTTATTTGGTTAGTATAATTTACATGTCTGATTAGTTATTGTTAAAATGCTCAAATTAATTTGGCAGTTACCCGATTTGTAATTCGAATCCTAAAAAAATTGATTCAGACCTCGATAACAAAACTAATTAACAAAAAAACCAAAGGACAAACTCTCAAAGGCTTAATCAGCAGACTAAAATTGTTAGCTGAATTTTTTACTGTAAACAAGTTGGTAACATTGTTAAATAGTAAAGTCTACATGTTTATATACAACTCTGACCTCAAGTTGAGGTCTTAAAAAAACAGATTAAGTTAGGTTTAATAACCTGAATCTCCCATTAAATGTCCTTAATCGATTGAGTATTGTAAGTTTAAATCGTGAAGGCTTGTTAGCCTTTCAGTTCATTTTGCATTTAAAATTAGACAAGTAATTATTTTGTTATATAATATTTATTTAATTTACTCATTTAAGAAGTTGTAGTTCATATTTATCTGGTTCAAACTTACCCATCAGACCAATTTAACTCGACTCCATTATCCGGCTTTGCCTAAATCATCCCTGCCATCCCGAACCATGGGTCGGGATCAATTCATACCAATTCGGTACATATCTGTTTAAGGGGGTACATTAAACTGGGTTAAGCGAACTTGACTCCGCGTAACTCGAATATCAAATTTATTATTGAATTGGTACATTAACATTATATACATTATTTGAACTTACAAGGCTCAGTCGGCTTATATTCGTTATATTCAGCTCATAAAAAGCAAAGTTTTAACAGTATTTCTACGACTTTGAACTCAGGGAGTCGTATAAACTCAGTTATTTTAATAGCAATTAAAATACAATCCAATCCAGATAAGTCCGTTGGTTTAGGTTTTCTAATCGAACTTGCTTTATTAGATTTTGAATATTTTGTCTGTTCATTTGGTTTTATTTTAGGGTCTGGGTTAAAAAAATTATATGCTCGTGCCTGGATCTGGATCTCTTCTATTAGACTTATGCCCTACTCAATCTTGGCTTGGAGTCGCGGGTTTTTAGCTTTCACCTTTTCTGGTGGTAAGCTCCTTCAACATCTCTCTCTCCACTTTGTGTTATTCACACAATCTATTTTATACTTCTTTATATTGACTCTAACTTTATGGCCCCATTGAAGTTTTGGCCTTCCTTCTTTACATTTGCCCTTCCAAACTCTCAACTTTATTTTGTAGTTCATAGGCCTTCTCATTGTGTACCCATACCACCTAAGTCTGTTTACCATTAACTTAGTCTTAATGGGCTATTATGAAATTTGGTCATTCATTTATATTTTAAATTTTTTTTATGCAGAGATGTGTTATGCAAGTGATAAAAAAAATAATATTTAAATTATATTGTATGTAAAAATGAAGGAATCCATACTTTAAGTTTGTAATACAATTATTATAATATTTTTAAAATGGAATAATGAAAGAAAGAATAAAAGAAAGAAGGAAAGAAAGAAAGAAAGAAAGAAAGAAAGAAAGAAAGAAAGAAAGAAAGAAAGAAAGAAAGAAAGAAAGAAAGAAAGAAAGAAAGAAAGAAAGAAAGAAAGAAAGAAAGAAAGAAAGAAAGAAAGAAAGAAAGAAAGAAAGAAAGAAAGAAAGAAAGAAAGAAAGAAAGAAAGAAAGAAAGAAAGAAAGAAAGAAAGAAAGAAAGAAAGAAATAAAGAAAAAAAGAAAGAAAGAAAGAAAGAAAGAAAGAAATTAAGAAAGAAAGAAAATTATCAAAATTTAATAAATCTATTTTTTTATTAACAAAAATTTCAAATTCAAGAATATTTAGGTACGTCTAATATACAAAGTGAATATATAATTTAAATATTAGCGTAATTAATAAACAAATATTTTGATATTTCCAAGTTAGTCATTTTCGAAAGGGGGAATCATGCTATACTTTGAATTTAATAATTTTACATTAATAATCCTTAGACCACATAACTATTCAGTTAAAAAAGTGAACATAAATTGAAGTTGTAATGTCATCGGCTGTATTAGATTCGTCTAAATTCCTTCCAATAGATGACTTCAATACATATACACTAAGTCTAACCTTTTATTCATATTTTACTCACATTTTGCGACGTTAATCTGCGGAATATTTTTTGAATCAATTATATTAGGCGCTTTTTTGAATTTTTAAAAGGATTTTATCTAGTCATAATTTTAAACTATATGTCCCTTTACCAAACCCTAATAAATTAAGAGCTAACGGAATTCTCAAGAATTTTAATTAATTTTAATTCATAATTTTTGCATAAGGTAAGGAACACATATCGAAATACAATTTTACAAAAATCAAGTCTCTAAAAAATTTTAATGCACGCTCTAAATGACTCAAATTTTATGTATTGTATACAAAGTTCTAGAGAATTATCAGATTACATCGAATTCTATCAGAACTTAATCATTAAGCTCTCTTTAAAAAATAATAAAATAGATATATCATAGCTAAGCATTCTATTTTAAATGAATATTTAATCATCTTTGAACCCATAGCAAATTAAATATAACATTCGCCTAAAATTTTTATTAAAGATAAAAATGCTACATTTTAAAGATTAAATCCATTTTTTAATTAGAATCAATTGATTTTGACAATATTCCTGAATTAGAAAGTAAAACAATATAAAACTTAATATTTTTATATGCACTTTTTGATATCACTATATAATCTCTAGTTTTGAAATATTTTTCTACATTAAAAACATATAATGTATATGCTAAATCCTTGTAAGCAACATTAAAAATAAGGCAATATAAGGCTGTTTGTATTGCCATAATCAAGACACTAATATATTGCAAATATATTTTAGCTTATTCTAAATATACTGGATAAATCATCTCCGATAAAATTAGAAATTTTAAATAATCCAATTTTTCCAGAAATATACAGTCTATATAGAATATTTACCATATAAATTACTTTTATAATAAATCTTTGAGATAATTTATAAATTTTTGCATTTTTTCACCCTAAGTTCAAATTATAAATTTGGATTAAAGGCAATATACAAATTGGTGAAAATATTATACATAGTAACTAAAGCATTACACATATTGCAAGATTTTTATTGTATGCAAGCTAAATGACAATTAGCAAATTGAAACCTTTCTTAAAATCTGCTTTTTTACCTATCTATTTTAGTCAGATCATCTAGACCAGGTAGGTATTTTTAATTTTAATATTATTAAACTTGAAAATTTATAAGATATCCTATAATAATAACTGTCTATAATAACAAATATAATATAGGATTTAAATAAATATTTTAAATTTTTTTATCTAAGATAATTTTAATTTCTAAAGTAACTGTAGTACTAATAACTCTACCCTATAAATTTCGGGTTAATCGTTCAACTCAAGGAATGTTCATTAGGAGAAAATTTTTTAAATGAATGAAATATATTTAAAATTAAACAAGTAACTGTAGTAAGAACCCTACCCTAAATTTCGGGTTAATCGTTCAACTCAAGGAATGTTCAATAGGAGAAAATTTTTTAATTGAATGAAATATATTTAAAATTAAACAAGTACCTAAAATAACGAGTATTAAAGGTTAGAGATATTTGGTTAAGGTTATTAATAGGTTTTAGAGTTAAGAGTTATTAGACATTTAAAATTGTATACAGCTCATATTGGCAATAAACAGATACAGGATATTATAGTTAGCGACTAAAACATTACACATCTATATTGCAAGATTATTATCGAAGTAATCAAGATAAATGGCAATTTGATAAATTTAAAGTTTTTTTAAATCTGCCTTACATATCTATTTTAGCCGTATATAGTCAACAAGGTATATAATTTTATTTTTTATATCATTATAACTTGTAAATAAATAAATATCCAATAATAATTGTCTGTTATAACGAATAAATATAGGATTTAAATAATCATTTAAAAAATTATCTTTTTAAAATAACTTTAATTTCAAAAGTAATTGTAATTATACCTACCCTTTAAATTTCAGGTTAATCGTTCAACTCAAGAAATGTTTAACTGGAGGAAATTTAATATTTGAATGAACTATATTTAAAATTACACAGGTAACTAATGTAAGGAGTATTAACAGTTAGAGATATTTGGTTATAGTGTTTAAAGGTTTGAGAGTTAGGTATAGATTGGGGTTTAACAAAAATTTAATCCTCTTCATTTATACTGACAGTTCAAGGGATTATGAATTAACGAATAGCTATTTATTTAAATCGGCTTATATTGCAACGATAATTTTCTCAAGTTGAAACATAATTAAATTTCAGACACTTCTTCTAATAACCTTGAGGCATTTAAAATTTATATACTGCTTATATTGGCAATAAACAGATAATACGATAAGATATTAAACTTACCGTCTATTGCAGCATTGCATTACAAGATTTTATCATGACCCGCACTAAATGACAATTTTAAAAATTTAATGAATACACTTTTACTCCATTTTAGACAAATCGATGAATCTCTAATTTCAATATTTATGCTATTATAACTAAGTTTATAAAATCCCAAAAAAATAAATGTCAATCACAAATTTATATAAGGTTTAATTAACATCAAATTCCACCCCCATCTCCCACTTTTGGATTTTTAATGGTTTATGTATTGGACGGATATGCACCGTTTTTAGTTCGAAGAACAAAATGGTGGCCAACTTCACAGCAGCTCCATGATTTTGAATTTAAAAATAAAAAGGGATTTAGGTCAATGTATGCCAGATATTGTTTCATTCGCAAAATTTCTGAAACTCCTCTGCCAAAAAAATTTTGAACCTATTTCAGCGACAATTTATTTATGAATTCCTGCGAACCTTGGGTCTTCAATTCATTAATAATTTTAACCCCGGGTATTTCTTACTGGATTGACTTTAATCTGTTTCAAAATCCTTCAGCCAGAATTAATTATTAAAAATTGGTACCACTATGGCCTTCTTGTGTTTGAAATATTTCATCAGGAGATATGGATAAAAAGAATGATATTTTGGTATATTCAACCACGGTTTTTGATATCTCTTATATTTTTCCAGGTGACAACTTAGTCATCTTTGGGTGATCTTATATAAAGAAACAGGACATATTTTTTAATACTTATCTTTAAAATAAAAGAAAACAAACTTTTGAAACACACATATTATTCCAAGGGTTTTTTTAGGCTTTCAGTTTTAATTTAAATTCCTTTTATATACAAATTATTTACTTTTAATGTAATAATGCAATTTATCAAGGAAAAAGCCAAGGTATTTTTTTAAAAATAATTAGATTTATATAAAATTATCTTTGAGAATGACGGCAAATAATCTAATGATATTTCAAAATTTTCAAGGCGCAAAATTTGAAAGCACGAGAAAAATAAAATATTTATGTGCGTGATATATAGAGATGATGGAAAATACAACAAGCTTTTGATCTATCAATTTTTAAAATTATTTAGAAACAGTAGAATTTTAATCTTAAGAAAAATCAAATTTTATAGGAGATATATTTCAAAAGTATACAGCTATTACATTGTTAATTTCGTTTAATGTTTTGAATTAAATACTCTTATTTTATTCTAATGTCATGTTTAAATAAGCTAATTATTTTTTAAATCAGAGTGTAATATAAAAAGGGTGTGTAGTTTTAATGATTTTGTATCTTGAAAATATATTATAAACGAGCTAACTAGAGATCATTAAGAAATTAACATAAATTTATCAGGGTAGGGATAAGGATTGGAATTAAGTTTTTTATAGATTAAAATTAACCATCTATTTGTAATTATTTTTGTGTATTTATAAAGGAATCATATATTTCTCTCTTTCAACTTTCGCAGTTTTTTTTTTATAAAAAAAATTAAAATTCTATTTTTATTTAATTTCCCCCCACCAACCCCCGTCAATAAAAATAAAAAATTCTAATATATACCATAATCATTTGTTTAATTTGTTTGTTTTTAAGTGGATGAAAAAATGTCAATCATTTTTAAAATATTAGCTTTCTTCCAATGAGGGGAATTGCACGAATTATATTATTTTACTCATTTATTTTTTTTAAAAACAATAAGCGACTTCGAGGAAACCAAGTAAATAATTTATTTTCTTTTATTAAATATAAAATTTTTTGTTCTGGAATTCTCTGTCTTATTTTTATTAAGCTCGACCTTTCTCAATGACACATAATATAATACTTAGCATTCTTTGAACACTAATCAGCTGATGATGCGCCATTTTAGATTCTTTTTATCTATTTATATTTTTCAAAATGGGGGTTTCATCAATCCATATAATCTACAAAAATACTTCATATTATTTACAGTAAGAAAATTTAACACAAATTTAGAAAAAGAATGTAATTTACAAATAAGAAAATTCATATTATAATTATAAATTGTATAAGCTGGAAGTACATAATTAACTAAATATCTTATATGAGGATCTTCTGATAAATGTAAAGCTTCTTGAAAAAAAAAATAATTCCATAACTTTGAATATTCTTCATAGGACTTCAATTAGTGTTTACATGGAATACCCGCCACCGATGTTATCTAAAAAATAAATGTACATTATAATAATATCTTCTAATATAGTATTGAATCTTGGTATTCTATATTGTGATTGAGGATAACAAATTTTATTTTGTTTTACCGCAAACCGGACTTATTTTTTTAAAATAAGTTTTCTTTTTGTTTTCTTTCGGTTCTATTATTTTTTTTTAAATTTTCCTTTTTTTACCTGTCCATTTTAGTCATACCATCTAAACCTGGTAAGTATTTTTAATTTTAATATTATTAAAACTTGAAAATTTATAAGATATCCTATAATAATAACTGACTGTCATAAAAAATAAAATATACGATATAAACAAATATTTTTTAAATATTTTTTAGAAAAACTATATTTTTAAGATAACTTTAATTTTAAAAGTTATTGTAGTAATATATATTTCGGGGTAATCGTTTAACTCATGGAATGTTCAACAGGAGAAAATTTATTATTAATTGAATGAAATATATTTAAAATTAAACAAATATACCTAAAGTAAGGGATATTAGTGCAGAGATATTTAGTTAGGGTTATATAAAGAGTTGAAGATAAGATTAGGGATATAGATTGAGGTTTAAAACTAATAATGACAAGTCAAGGGTTTATGAATAGGCTAATAGATAATTATCTATATCCGCTGCAGTTACGACAGTAATTTTCTTGAGATGGATCATAATCAGATCAGACACTTCTGCTAATAATTTAAGTCATTTAAAATTTATACACTGTTGATATTGATAATAACCAGATAAGAACAAGATATTATACTTAGCGACTTGCGTTGCATTAGAAGATTTTATCAATCAGTAAGCTATAATGCCAATTTTAAAATATTCATAACGTATAACAAATAGAGAATCTTTTATTCTTTTTAATGGAGATTTAAAATAAATTTTATCTTTTGATTTTTGAAATCAAATTTTAAACTTAAATTGCAACGTAAAGATATCCCCCAGATATTGCAATTTTTGTATTTTCCCTAAATTTGTACAATGTATAATTTTTTAACAATTCTATAAGATATTGCTCATATTAATTGATAGCAAGCTTAAAAAATAATTATTTCGGATAATTTTAATTAGAAACGAATGAAAAAATAAATAAATAAGAGAATGAGTTAATTATTCTATTAGAATTATGATCTATTTTTACTCACTCCCGACCCCTTTCATACGTTTGTAAGATATTAGATAACATTGTAGTTTTAAGTCGTTTTTATAATAAGTGTAGTTAGAACAATAATGAGAAAATCTAATGATCAAGGAATGGTTTATTATTATTAAATTTTGGTCATTCTTTTATATTTTATATTTCTTTTATGCAGATATGTGTTATGCAAGTGATAAAAAAAAATATTTAAATTATATTATAAATGAAAATGAAGGAATCCATACCTTAAGTTTATAATACATTTATTACAATATTTTTAGAATGGAATAATGAAAGAAAAAATAAATGAAAGAAATAATAAGAGAAAGAAAGAAAGAAAAAAAAAAGAAAGAAATAAATAAATAAATAAATAAATGAAATAAAGAAAAAAAGATAGAAAGAAAGAAATTAAGAATAAAAGAAAGAAATAAATAAAATTATCATATAATTTTACAAAAATTTTAAACTCAAGATTACTTAGGTATGTCTATATTCTGTAAAAAATAAAAATTATATATAAATGAATATATAATCTTAATATTAGCGTAATTAATAAACAATTATTTTGATATTTTCAAGTTAGTCTTATTTTCGAAAGGGGGAATCATGCTATACTATGATATGAATGTAAAAATTTTACATTAATAATCCTTAAACCACCTGACGATACAGTTATAAAAGTGAACTAAATTGAAGTTGTAATGTCACCGGCTCTATTATATTCGTCTAAATTCCTTCCAATACATGATTTCAATACATATATACTCAGTCTAACCGTTTGTTCATATTTTACGCACAATTTGGGACGTTAATATGCGGAATATTTTTGAATCATTTATATTAGGCGCTTTTTTGAATTTTTAAGAGGATTTTATTTTGTCATAATTTTATTCCAACAATATGTCCCTTTACCAAACATTAAGAAATTAAGAGATAAAGGATCTCAAGAATTTTATC
Organism: Gordionus sp. m RMFG-2023; assembly: GCF_954871325.1. NCBI lineage: Eukaryota > Metazoa > Nematomorpha > Gordioida > Chordodea > Parachordodidae > Gordionus > Gordionus sp. m RMFG-2023. Next base: position 32,939,108 of record NC_088778.1, on the reverse strand, counting down.
TATTAATTTTAATTCATCATTTTTTAAGGTAAGGAACACATAGCGGAATATATTTTACAAAAATCAAGTCTCTAAAAAATTTTAATGCACGCTCTAAATGACTCAAATTTTATGGATTGTATACAAAGTCCTAGAGAATTATCAGACATAGAATTCTATCAGAGCTTAATCATTGAGCTCTCTATAAAAAATAATAAAATAGATATATCATAGCTAAGCATTCTATTTTAAATGAACATTTAATCATCTTTGAACCCATAGCAAATTAAAAAAAATTTTATTAAAATGCTACATTTTAAATTAAATCTATTTTTTAATTAGGATCAATTGATAGTAGTGCCATTCCATATTTAACAAGTAAAATAATATAAAACTAAAATATTTTATATTCACTTTATGATATCACCATTTAATCTCTAATTTTGAAATATTTTTCTATATTAAAAACTTATAATATAAATGTTACAGCCTTATAAGCAACATTAAAAATTTGTTAATATAAGGCGTTGTGTATTGTCGTAATCACACTAAAATATTGCAAATATATATGTTAGCTTATTCTAAATATACAGGATAATCTTCTCCGATAAAATTAGAAATTTTAAATAATCCAATTTTGACAGAAATGTACAGTCTATATAGAATATGTACCATATAAATCCATATAAATTTCAGGTATTTTTATAATAAATCTTTGGGTAATTTACAAATTTTTACATTTTTTCACACTAAGTTATTTTAATTTAGATTACAGGCAATACACATATCGATGATAATATTATACTTAATAACTAAAACATTTACACATAGTGCAAGAATTTCATCTTAATCTGCAAGCTAAATAACAATTTTAAAAGTAAAAGATTTCTTAAAATTTGCTTTTTACCTATCTATTTTAGTCATAAAAGGTAGCTATTTAAAAATTTTTATTATTATTAAAATTTTATAAGTTATCCTATAATAATAACTGTCTGTAATAATAAATAAAATAGAAAATAATTATTTTTTAAAAAAAATTATTTTTTTTATGATAACTTTAATTTCAAAAGTGATTTTAGTAATAACCTACCCTGTATATTTATCGGGTTAATCGTTTAAATCAAGGAATGTTCAACTGGAGAGTATTTATTAATTGAATGAAATATATTAGAAATTAAACAAATATGCCTAAGGTAAAGAGTATTATAGTTTAGAGATATATTGGTTAAGGTTTTATAAATTTGAGCGATTGGAGTTAGGGATATAGATTGAGGTTTATACTGACAGGTCAAGGGATTATGAATAGGCTAATAGATAATTATATCTACTGGTGTCACGACAGTAATTTTCTTGAGTTAAATCATAATCAAATTTCAGACACTTCTCCCTATAACACTGAGCCATTTAAAATTTCTATACTAGCGGGAATAAACTGATATGATTGGATATTTTACTTAGCGACTAATGCATAGGAATACAAGATATTATCAGGAACTGCAAGATAAATGGAAATAATACGATTATGGGGGTTTTTAAAAATAAAATATACTTTTACATATCCATTTTAGTTAACTGATTTGTATACGAATAGTTGGCTAAAATATTTATGCTATTATAACTAAGTTTTAAAAGTCTCAAAACAATAAATAACAATCACAGGGGTTTAATTAAGGTGCTTATAGCCGCCCCCCCTTCTACTTTTGGATTATAAAGGTTCATCTATTAGTTTGTAAACGAATTGTTGGCTTCAATTTATAATTAAGTTTAAAAAGTTTCAAAACAATAAATGTCAATCACAAATAAATATGGGGTTTAATTACCCCCCTCCCTTACTTTTGAATTTAAACTAAAAAGTATTTAGGTACAATAGGACATAATTTGTATCGTATTCCGTTTAATTCGTTAAATTATCGTTTTTTCCCGATATTAACCGTTAACATTTTTGCGCCTTAAAAATTTATAATGACTCGTCAACATGGTAGGTTTTTAATTTTTATATTATCATAACTTGTAACTTTATAAATATCATATAACAATAATTGTATGCTAACAAATAAATACAGGATTTAAATAATTATTTAAAAAATTTATATTTTTAAGATAACTTTAATTTCAAATCTAATTGAAATATGATGTTACATTGATAATTTTCTTGAGTAAGAATATAATCAAATTTCAGACTTTAAAAAAAACCCAAGCCTGGTCTGAATTATTTTAAAAAAACGCCCAAGCCGGGCCTGAAATATTTTAAAAAAACACCCAAGCCGAGCCTGAATTATTTTAAAAAAACACCCAATCCGCGTTATATTTTTAAAACAGCCTTATTTGAAATCCTTATTATTAGCTATAAAAATCAAAAATAAATATAATTTATTTTTAAAAAAGCCGGGCCGGGCCTAAAATTTTTTACAAAAAACAGAGTCGGGCCTAAAAAAATTTTAAAAAAACAAGCCATAAAAAATCTTTAAAAAACCGGGCCGTGCCTGCAAATGGTACTTAGGCAGGCCTCTGTTATTCTTCTTAAAAAAAGAGAATGTTCTCTCATTAGTTTACTAATAGGAAGAGTTTATAAACCCTTTTAATACATTGGGAATTCAATCTAAAATGTGTTTGAAATAATGCAGAGCATCCATATTTTTTGGGACTATATCAACCATTGTTAATCTTATAAACATAGTTATTAGCTAATAAGGCATCTAAGATACTTTAACATCTTCATAATATAAATCTAACAAATATTTTTTTTTCTATAACCATCTGAAAAAGGTTGAGAAGGCTTTTGTGGAAGTAATATTTGCAGATTAGTAAGTGCTGCATGATGAATTAAAAATTCATTTATTTGGGTTATAAATGTATCTGTATTTAAGATATACTCTTCTACTGATCCTATATTATGTTTTAAGATATGATTATATATCAACGTTTCATATGAGAATCAAATATTGAAACACATTAAATTCATTTAATTTTTTATAAAAGCAAATGAGTATTTTATAATATTTTTATAATTAATATACATTATTTAATTTGTAAATTTGTGAAATAATCATATTAAATTTTTTAAAAATATATTTTTTATTTTCCCAATTAGGCGGTGGCATTTAGGTATTACCAAAATTTCCATTTTTAACTCATTTTTGAATTTAAATATAAAATACGAATTCGTGAAAGAGAATATTGACATTTTAATCTTTCAGCAATCGGTGACTTACTATTGGTTAAATTAAATTTTACTTTAAAAATAAACTCAAATAACTCCACCGGAATTTCAGGGAATTTGACTTGTTATTATGTTTCCAACACAATAGCGTACCATATATTTTAAGGGTTCATATTATTAGTTTGCTAAGAATTAAATATGCCTAAAAAGTCATTTTAAAATAATATTTAGCGTTTTTATTAAAAGAAAATTAAATGGGAGTTCGGAAAAATTTAAGAAAGGTCTAATTCCGGTTATCGGGTTAGACCCGGTTTCACGGGTTTCTTTTCCAGGTTTGAAACTTAGAAGAAATAATATTTAACAAAAAGGTGGCCTATGTTTAAAATTATATATAAAATAAGATTAAATTCCGATGATAATTTTAATGGTATAAAAATTTAAATAATTTAATCCGAATCAATCCAGAACATAATCATTATAATTCATATCTTTTTAATATGGAAAAGTCATTTTCTTTATGGAAGATTTGATAACATTTATACTTAGTTGCTGCTATCTTTGACTAACCAATAAATTTTTAAAATTTTATTTAATGACCTCCGCAAACACGATAGAAGATGTATTACGAAGGTTAATGATGATGCTTACTATCAGGTCAACGTTTAGCAATTTTCTAAATGCCCACCAAATTTGCTAAATACCGACCAAAATTTATTAAAATGTAATAAGACCCTAATTATTTAATATGTTATAACGGAATCACGTGGTCGAGTCCGACCTTCTATATATCATGCCCCCAAGGACGGAACCATTAATTTAGATTAAGAAAAAAAACATAATCACTCCAGGGATTCGCTTACGACGCGTTTGTCGTCTAGTCAATAGAGGCTTTCCAAAAATCACGATTTTTGGAATATATATATTATAAATAATTTTGGTAGTGCCTATCCACATGAAAAATAAAACAAAATACAAATTTGATAGGTAATACCTTAAGGTAGGTAGTAAGCATCATTAACCGTATTACAACGAATATACATATGTTTTATAAGCACGTATCGGATTTTTCTTAAATTTATGGATTGTTGTCCTTACATCAACAATTTTGTTACTTTGCCTCATCAATCTGAATTCAAGGTTTAGCGCTGATTCGCGCTTACTATGGATTTAGGGGTAGACTACACTTTTTATTATAGTGAAATTAAAATTAATAATTGGACAACATTTAATCAATGTATGACCAATTTTAAAATATAATGTTTATCATTACTATTTGATTTTACATAATTCACATAATATTCTAATTATAATTTTTTTTTTAAATTAAAAAATAGATGGAATTAGCGATCTCCAATCAGCAAGATATTAAAGCAAAAATTAATAATTTTAGACTATTTTATTTCGGGGAACAATTGGAATTCTAGGTCAAAAAAAATGATTATTTATTGTATTTCGACCATTCAATATATGTCAAATATCAATATATAATATACAAATAATAATAAATAAAAATAAACTATAACCTATGTATTATATAAGGTTTTGGCTACGCTTGCTCTGATTATGTTTCAGTTTAAAAATTAAAAAAAAACATATTGGAAAAAAAAGAAGTTATAAAAGTAAATTCCTGCAGTGTCTGGCGGAAAAAAATAATCTTTGTTTCAGTCGCTGCTTCGGGACAAATAAAAAAAAAAAATCTTTAGGGACCAAGCTGGAAAATTATTTTATGAAGATCATCAATACGTGCCATGAAATTTGAATATATATATATATGTTAGTATCAATGTGTTATTTTTTATAACACTGAATCATTTTTTGAGCGAGTTTTTTTTTTAAAAAATTTAAAAATCTTATTTTACCGGAAATGCATTCCTTCATGTTTGGAATACCTACCCTCAGAATTTTAGACAATTTTTTTTTATTAACTTTTAAACTTAATTATAATTAATATTAGATTTATCCATATATTTATTTTATAAAAATTACAAATGACTCCAAAGGTTAACGGCAAAATTGTCCACAATTCTGCCGACAGGTATTCCAAATATGACGTCATACATTCCCGGTAAAATCAGATTTGATAAATTTAAAAAAAAACGCGCTCAAAAATGATTTAACGCTAACATATATAAATTTAAACTAACTTCCAAATGTTTGAATAGGATAGGTGTTTTATAGATTATAAAAACTTTAGGCAGACCCCGGATCTTGATAAAAAAAAATTTTTTAAAAAAATAAAAAGGTGCTCAGTCAAATAATTATTTTATTATTTTCCTACACTGCTGAATTATTTGTTAAGCGAATTTTATTTAAATTTAAATTTAAAAATTCTGATTTTGCCGAATATATCTAGTTTGTTGTAAAAATATAATATATAACCAGGGGGGGGGGCAGTAACGCAAATACTTGCATTCAAAATATTCTAAGTACAAAAATACTCTTATATTTTTAGTATTATATTTGAATTAAGAAAATTTATAATATTTATAAAAATTATTTTTGTATTTATTAACGATTTCCCAATTTTAGACTTTACCAAAATATAAAAATTTCCAGAATTGACATTATTTCAGAATGGAAAATTAGAAGAAATATATGTCTGGTTTGCATCAGTTTTAAAATAAAAACTATGAACCGCTTTAAGCGTAATGTGAACTAGTGTTGTTAAAGTAGCGTGCCAATCTTTTTTTCAGTCAGCGGTAGCTTTGGCTATCTACATAAACTCTCTACTAATTTAGAAAGTAGATTTTCTATAATAAATACACTGAGGAATTATTAAAAATATATTTATAATTAATAACATAAAATCGTAATCTCTTTAATTTATATTTTGCAAAATTTAAACTTTTATTTAAAAAATATGCATTATAAATCTAGTTTTCAAAATAATTAAAAAAAATTTAAAATGTCGATAATAGATAGATATTGTTATTAAAAATAATTTTGGTAGAGATCATTATTATAAAAATGTATAATCGAACCATTCATTAAATATCCTAAAAATAAATGTAATGTACAATTGTTTAATATTTTATATATAAGTAACTTATTTAAAATAACACATCAAACCAACAAAATCTTTTATTTCCCAAATATATATCAGTCAATTATATAATCATATGATCAAGAACAAAGAATGATAATTGTTATATATCACTTATTCGAAATCATTTTATAAACGTCTATATCTGTCAATTACCTATCAACAGATATAACAGATCATATCGACATATATAATTTCCCTGGAAAAATGATTGATAATATAGAATATTCTTTTCTTAAATTTGAATAAAAAAATTTTTATTTATAGATAAAAAACAAAAAATTAACACAGGAATTTATTTTTCGATGTAAGATGTGCCAGAAGGTATTGTATTACGATCAAAAAAGAAGCTCCCACTTGCGAAAACATTCAAAGATAATATATCAAACAAATTTAATTTCAATGTGCACCCTAAACCATAATCTTTAAAATAAAATTTTTTGAATTAAAACTATATCTAATAGTTTTTAAGCATGCATGAGTTTATATGAAAGTTAATTTTCTTGACCATATATTAATTGGACTGAATCCCATGTGAAACTTAATCTTTAGATAATGCTCTACCAAATCAGGATACCCTAGAACCAGATCAAAAACGACACTAACTATCGATGATTTTTATGAAATAAATAATATTACTGAAAATCTTCTAAACGTATTTTTTTTTAAAAAAAAATATTTCTTATATATATACAAAATATGTATATTATTTAAAATTATAGTAATATTTTTAATAAATAATTTTATTTGTAAATATTAGTGTTGTTAAACGGCTCGTTTTGAGCATATTTTTAAAAACGGCTAACTCAATATTTTAGCCAGAAAAATATCGCCTAAGACTTGAGATTTCTATAATATATGTATAGACCTTTGTTCCTTCTATAAGCAAAATCTTCAGGCTTGCGTAATATTTTTCTGGATGAAGTATTGAGTTAGTCGTTTTTAAAAATTGGTTCAAAACGAGCAGTTTACGACACTAGTAAAGATACCTAAAAATTATTTTAAGAAAAATTCTAAAGTAGCATAAGAGGATTTTTGATTAGGGCTAGCTAGTAGCTACTATGGGTTAGATGATAATTCATTCATAAAATATTTAAATACAAAATGCATAAATCACCTCAAATATCAAAAATACCAAACAAATTTAATTTTATTACGTAAAACCCGCCATCTAAATTAAGTTCACAATATTTTCCATACCTTAGGGATAAAAAATTTTTTTTTCCTCCACAGAATATAATGTGTCTTTTTATTAATCTTTCTTTACACATTGTAAATTGTTTGGATGAATCTAATATTCAAAAATAAGTGATATTTTATAAACAAATATTAGCAAGGGTTACATGTCAATTTGTAGAATAAAAAAAAATATTTAAAAATTGCAGCGTTTGCATGAACGGGGGGGGGGGGTAGGAACAGTATGCATCCATTTTTCTTGAGGAGGGTAAGGGGTAGGCTTGGGTTAAGATAAATAAAAAAAAAATTGGAGGGGGGGGGGGGTTATCTATTAAATTTTGAGATGAAATAGGACAAAATATATTGCTGTAAAAAATTAATACTTTTATGATAGACTTAATATAATACAATGATATTGCTGATCATAGACCAAATATATACATTACAAATTATGATAGACATTATTTTCCAAATAATACTTTCTGCTTCGGATTAATATATTGTAACATATTATGTGTTATATTATCAGTTACTAATGATTATATATATGGATATTTTATTATGTTTTATAATGTATGATGAGTATGAGTATAATAATTATGTACGATATGCATTTATCCACAATGGAGGAATAAAATGGCAGAAAGCCAATTGTATAATTCATTACCTAAAAAATAACTCTTTTATTAAAAAAAATGGACCCCCATATCCAAATAAATATGCATAATATTAATATGGGATATAAACCCAAACCATTATGTACTCTACTAAAAAGCGAAGTTAGCTTTAAATATATTGCTATATCAGTTGATTATTTCAGTAAATATATTGTAGCCATGCTTTTCAAGAATAAAACAGCAAAATCAGTATAACATTTTCATAATTCGTTATTTTGATCATATGGAAAGGCAAAAGTATCTTAATAAACCCGGACACAAGTTCCAAACGGAATTCGCCCTTAATTTCTACTTGATTAATGAAAAGGATAACTAGCAATGGAAAGTGTCTCATTTACAAAATTTAAAATATTTATAGATGTATAATAAAAGACACCTGGAAAGCAATGTAAACATGATATAAGAAATCTAGGGGTTTATGAAAGAAATTGTTAGCGTGCATTTGGAGAGAATGCGAATTGCAATAAAATTTATCAGGATAATTTTGAATGCGTGATAAATTTTAATTTATCATATCTAGATATTATATGTATTGTATTAAGTTATATTATATATTTTGTAATCTTTAAACACATTTATATATACATATTAAATACTATGAAAATATAAAGTATATATCTGATAAACATTTTTATAAAATGTATTTTAATAAATATAAATGTGAGTTGAGAAAAATTATAAAAGATCTGCCTATATTACAATATACGGTGCTTATAATGGTTCCAAAATTATAAACTAATATTTTATTATATGTTATTTTCAACACTTGATAGGTAAAGTAAAACAAAATAAAGTAAGTGGTCAAATTTTTGCAAACTTTGATATTTTAGACATTTTTTAATTTAATGCAAATATAAAAAATTCTTTTAAAGAGAATAAAGAATTAGTTTTTTGACATAAAAATCTGTTTGATACATCATGCAATATTCATAATTATATCCTTGGTTTAAATTTAAATATCAAATAACCGAAAAATAAAAATTTATATAATAAATGTCAATATAATCAAAAAATATTTTTTATAAATCATAAATGTCAGTATCGCTAAAAATATATTATTTAATCTAAGCAAGTTAGAAATAGATATCAGTCACTAAAATATTATGTTTAATCTATGCACTTCAGGCATAAATGTCAATATCACTAAAATTATTATAAATCTATATGTATGTTAGTTATAAATATCAGTATTACTAAATATGAGTAAATTTATTACGGGGTATAGTATTAAATTTTTTTTAAAATTTTAAGGAGCAGGGCAGAATCGAGCCCTGACTTTGCTTAAAATTTAACGGGACCAGCTGCGCCTGGCATGTTTTTAAAATAATTACATAGGGTCAGGTTGACAAAAAATTTACCCGGCAGGAACGAGCAAATTAAGAAAAAAAAATAAACGGTTCTCAAACGGATAGTCGTTTTTGCAGCTATCTAAATTATATTCTTTCATATAAAATAAAAAATATACTAAAGTTACTAGTAAGATGACTGAAACTCATAAGTTAGATATTTTAAAAGTAGTGGAATATATTTACCATAAAATCCGGTCCTTATATTCGGCATTAGTAAATGATTTAAAATTAAAATATTCCGAATTCCCATGGAATCAATATTCCATTCCAACAGCGTCTGCATGAGCGGGAGGGGTAGGAACAATTTGCATCCTATTTTTTAAAGGGGTCGGCCGCTTAGGATAAATTTTTTGGGGGGTTATCTATTAAATTTTGAGATAAAATAGGACAAAATTTATTGATGTAAAAATTAATAATTTTATTATAGAACTATTATAATACAATTCATCGACCAAATCTATATATTGCAAACAATTATACACATTGTTTTCCAAATAAAACTTTTTGCTATCCTTTTAAATTACATTTAGTTTAGATATTTCAGCAAGCTCATAAAGTTATAATAAATAATGAATTCATTGTAAATAATGGAGGATTTAATTGAATTTATAATCTAAAAAATAAATCCTTTATATTCACAAAATACGATAGTTGGTAGTAGAGATAGATTTATAAATTCTCTGAAAAGAGTATCATTATAATTAAAAAGGTGAAAATAATAATGGGGAAATATCGCCGCCGAAGGTGGCTGGATTTTTTAGTAGGGTAGGTAAAGGTTTTCGAAGGGGGTTTGCATACAGTAAAAATTCTGTCATGTAGACGCTGCATTCCAATACTAGATTATATAATATTATTTGTAATATTTTCTACATTCTTAATATTTTTATTTGTTTTAGTATTATTAATTAATAATTATAATTTAGGTTTGGATTAATTACAATATATTATTAATATTTTAAATGGCCACAAACGTTTGATAATTTAAATATCTTTGTTTTTCGATTTATTTTAAATCACATATGATCGATGCACGCTTATAAAACAAATGTTTATAGGCTTTTAATTTACTCACATAATACCAATTGCTTATTTAAACAAAAGTATTGCATTCAGGAATATATACCATATATAGCGAATTAACATTTATATTAATAAATATGGGAGAGATTGGAGGTATCAGCAGTGAAGCAGGAATTCCTCAGATATTAGTATTCAAGCCAACTATGGAAGAATTTAAGGATTTTAGTAAATATGTCAATTACATGGAAACTTGTGGGGCTCACAAGGCGGGTTTAGCAAAAGTAAAATTTGTATATAAATAGCCTCCTTTATTTGTATTAAATCATTATTTTGTCAATTTTATTTTATAAGCTATTCAATAAGTTGTCTAATTACTAATATGTAAAAATTAAGATTACATTTATTAAATTATAAATCTATGTCATATCCCTACTATCTTGCTACATTCTGAATTTATAAGTAATTTATGGCTTGCCAGATATTCTCTATGGTCAAATATATATTATTTCTCTTAAATAATTACTAAACAAAATAAAATTCTCCAAATTTAAATATTTAATTTTATATTAGCAATAAATCTGTACCATCAATATGGTGTTAAATTGTTCAGTACTATATAAAAATTTTAATATTCAAATTACAAACATAATAAATACATATTTTGTTGGGAGGATTGCCAAACCACCAGAATTAATAAAATATTATTATAGAAATTAGCATGGCCCAATTTGAGAATTTGGTTAACTTTTTCTTTTGCCAGCCTGCCTGTAATGACTTTTCTGTGAAGTAAATATCACAATTTTGTATGATTTAATATTGTACAATGTTCACACCAAAAATATTTTGCCCAGGTTGCCTGGCTCATCTAAGTTCTAGAAAAGGCTAAAAAAATTTTTATTCTATTTTCTGAAACCACAGAAAGCTTTAAAATTGTTAAACTAACTGTTCCATTCAATAAATTTCACAAAATTTTAAATTGTTCAATTTTAACATAGCATTTTCAGCCAGTGCCCAGCTGTTAGCCTTGCTTGCCATTGCAGTTAAATCTTAAAAAAATTATATATTAACTATTACTTTATTTTTCTATGATGCAATGATTTAATAAATCATGATAAGAATTAAAATCATCGATGCATAACTAATATTAATAAATATAACAATTTATATAATTTTAATATTCTTACCTTTACATCAATAATATAAATTATAAAGAAATTTGCAGTTTGAACAAGAACTACGAACCTTGAAAACCTGATAAAATATAGGATTCAGAACTTAGAACACTTCTTAATTTATAGGAACCTCCAGGATCCATTTGAAATCTATATACACCAGATTCTAACCCTTTTGTACCTTATGACAAATTTTGGAATCATAATTTTTTTAAATTGTTTATTTTGTTCATATAAAAAGCCAATTGATTTTTTTTTGGAACTCATATTTTATTACCGAATTTTTTATGTATAAGATGTTATATAAAATGTGAGCCTGCCAATCTATGATTTGTTTGAGGTAAAAATCAAAGATGCAAAAAGTGCACAACAACTTTAGGATCTAGTTTAAGATTTCTTTTGTTTCCATACTTTAATACATAAAAAAAATTAATAAAATAAATTGTTTGGAATATTTTATTACGCAATAATGTACCAAAGATCTCATATGGAATCATAGCTTAACTCTTTATATATGCACTTCTGAATAATTTATTTTTAAAAAAAGATTTTATTGTTTTTTTTCAGGCACAAAAATCTATATAAAATTTATTAAACCAACTATTTTTAAAGGGGATAATTTCATTGTTGATGGCCCATGGTGTCAGTGTCAGTAAAAAAAAACTGTATAAAGTATCTAGATACATGTTACTCTTTATCAGTGGTATTCGATTTAGTCACTCTCTCCTATAAATATTCCCTTCAGATCTATATCTAGAGAAACAACTTCTGACAGACATATAAGGAAATGGGTTAATTCTTTTAAGACTTCCCTTCAAATATTTTTGAAATCCTTTCATACAGAATTTTATTGAACTCGGTCCGATTTCTAAATTTATTTTGCATCAGATCCAACACGAACGGTCAAACAACGCGGGTATGAACCTTAAAAAAATAGTGCCGATATGGAGTTCTAAATACGGTCTTGATTCAGTTTCAAAAAACCCAGCCCTATAGAATACCGACTACTCCCTTAATTTCCATTTCATAAAAAAATGCTTAAAGCCCATTTAAGTGTTCATTCCTACCAATGCTAACCGGCTATTTCGCGCAGAATTATGGGTCCGCAAGTTGGTCCAATAATGGAACAGGGCTTATTTGGGGCAGGCTTGGGACCTATTATAACATTTTAAAATCGCCTTGCCGGTTCGGTTCAGGGATTCTATATTAATATTCCAGAGTCGCCTAGGAATTATGATATTTTTTTTCTTCGAAAGGATAAATGAATTATTCGACTGATTTAAAAAAAGATTTGACCATGGTAAAATTATTGATTTGAGATTTCTATTACAACCCCCCCCCCCACCACCCACCCCATTTTTGTTGCGTCATTTGGAGGGAGGGGGCGTACCCTGCGCTAAAGTCTTACTAAAAAATTTAGAAAACTGTTTTGCCCATTTTGGGATACACAATTGCTTTTACGTTCCATCAATGTTTGAAAATTTAAAATAAAAATGAGCCAACCTCGTTGGAGCTGGAAAGCTAACAGACTTCAACTGACACAAACTATAATTGGCATGAATATGTTATTGATTGACGTTTTAAAGAGTTGTTTAAATTGTGCTTGAAAAAAAATAACGACACATACACCTTTTTAAACGAAATTTTTTTTTGTACGCGACTAGGTTATACCACCACCCCAATGGAAACCCACGCTGAAAGACTACGAAGAATTCGAAGATTTGATTATCCCCACACCCATCTCTCAAATGGTTTCTGGAAAAAATGGGATTTACACCCAATTCAACATTCAAAAGAAACCCATGACTGTTAGGGAATTCAAGAAACTCGCCTTCACAGAAAAGTTTATACCTTCTTTAAATAATAATAATATTAATTTAGTAACTAAAACTCATAAACCAACTCAACGTTTCTGAACCTGTAAACCAAACTTGGACCGATTGGACAACCAATCACCCGGGGTATTTTTGAATTTGTTCGCAAATTTTGCCGTAAAAAAAGGAGCGTTAAAAATTCTCGAACCCAAAACGGTGGGAGGACGGAGGGCGGAGAGGTTAAGAATTTTTGGGAGAGATCAATAGCCGAACCCTAGGGAACTGGTTCATATTTAAGAATCAGAACCCCCTATTGGACATTAAAACTAATTTCGAAAAATATTCATAACTACAGCCATTTTTTTTTAGTTTAGATTATCAGAATTTCGCGGGATTTTGGCCCGAATCGGTTATTTTTTTATTTAAGGATTCCTATTAAATAGGAATACTAGAGTGAGGAAGGGAGGAGGGGGGGGGGTTAAATTTTTTTTTCCCTATAGCCAAATAGTTTTATCGAAAATAAATTTGGGTGATCACCGTTCCACTTCTATTTCGATATTCGCAAAAATAAATTATATGATTCGGTAACCACATTTTTGGGGGGAAATTTAGGAAAATATCGGATCGGCGGAAAAATTTAATAATAATTTTCCTTTAAATATGAGTGAAATATTTATTTCTAAAAAAATGATCATCGAATGACGCTTCTACGTCCCTCTTAGCCAATGAGGAAATTACCCCCCTAACAACACCCCATTCCCCACCGTTCTCCTCTCACTCCCCTAAAAAAAATTTAACTTCCTATTCCACGAAAATTATTTTAAGCCCTATTTGTAAAATTATATTTCCGGTTATAAAATAAATTATTATTGATTAATTGTCAAACATTTATTTCGTAAAAGTTGACAATTTTTTCGGGCAGTTTTTTTTTATCAAGAAATGGACATTAAAAAAAACTAGTGTTGTTAAACGGTTAACTCAATATTGTAGCTAGAAAAATATTGCCTACGCCCTCGAGATCTCATTAATGTTTCCTGGGAACCTTTGTTCCTTCTATGAGCAAAATCTTCAGTTAGGCTTGCTCAATATTTTTTCTGGATGAAATATTGAGTTTTAGTTTAACCACACTAGTAAAGACTAGTGTTGTTTTTTTCTTAATCCTTGGATCAAGTATACCGCAAACGTAATTAGGAAATGATTCCATAATTACAATGTAACTTTTACATTTTTCCAGCATTTTTGTAACGGCTCGATCTGAGCCGATTTTTAAAAGGGGCTAACTCAACATCATAGCCAGGAAAGTATCGCCTAAGCGTCGAGATTTCGCCAGTAGATGTTTCGATCCTATGTTCCATCTATGAGAGAAATCTTTAGACTTGCATAGTATTTTTCTGGATAATCGGCTCAATTTGAGCCGTTTAACAACACTAGGAAAAACTTATCAAAATGGTCAGAATTTAAATTAAATTGGAAGTATATAAATAGAACATTTGGTTAAGTATTTTTTAAAATTTTTTTTGTCAAGTTAGTTATATTAATAATTTAATTTTTCAATATTATTTATGTTTTTTTTTTGGAACATTTGACGTTTAAAATGTGTGCGATGACATCATCGTTCAAATTTTTTTTTTTATCGATTTACCAATGAACCTGTGATTGGTAAGGATGGGAAATAAAAAATGAAATCAGACATATAACCTATTTGCTTTGTATTAGATTTCGAAAAAACTGAGGAATAAATTATTTCCGCCGGCTGTAAAAAAATTTTTTTTTTGGCTAAATAATGGTGAACACATTATGAGGTGGGCTTAATTAATCGCCCTATAGGAACCACGCCAATGGAATTAGCGGAAGAAGCAAGAAATAGGGTGATTATTTAATGTGGATAAAAATATACTGACAATTATTTCCCGGTTATTGCCATTTCAATAGTAGTAGGTAAATTCTAGAAGAAAAAAACGATACTTTTACTCGATAATAAATTTATCGCAAATACAATAATTACCTTAAAAGCTAGAAAACTGGTGTCGTAAAGTGAAAGACAATTGATCAATAAGAAATGCCAGCCTCGACGCCCGAAAAGGCGCCTAGTCAGGAGAAATAATTTTAATCTGGGTTGTGTAAAACTAACATAAAATTTAAGGGCGAAGGGATCTACAATTCGCCACTAATCTTATTTTAAAATTATTTATATAATGTGTATTCCTATCATAATTGCAGGTTTAAAATTATCGTCACACTTGATTTGCTCAATGACAGGTTTAATCTAAAACACTTACGAATCCGGTAATGGATCACATCACATTATTCGATATTTGATATGATAATTCTCATATAATTCAGTGACCTGCAAGCACGGCCCGGGTACATGGGCCGGCCTGGCCGTATTTTAATTTTTTTAAATATACCCGCGCCGGGCCTTATATTTTTAATCGCCGTTATTAGCTATAAAAAAATCAAAAATAAATCCGGCCGGGCCTGAAAATATAAAACCCGGGCTAGCGGAAAAAAATCCGGGCCGGGCTGTGTAAATAGTACCTCTGCAGCTCTCCGATACAATTCATATGCTCGATAACTTAGATTTTAAAAATATATATTTGTATTTAAAACAACTTTCAAAATAAATATCGAAAGTTTTATTTTTTTTTAGTTTATTACAACCCAACTTTGTTTATCTTTTTTTTTTTGACTGTGCCAAAATTATCCATTTTTTTTTTGATTTACTGTTCCAAAAAATAATATCATAGCATTCATGAATTCTGCTGTTGCTTAATTCTTTTATTCTTAATTTCTTTCTTGATAGATATCTTGAGATCTTTTCCTATTTTCGGGAAAAAAAAATGTGGTAAGGACAAAAATTTTTTTTGGGATTGTTTAGTGGTGTTATTTGTTCCCCTTTTTATAATAAATAAATAAAAATATGATTATTTATTTTTATTTCTAAAAAAAAAACAATGCTCAGATATCGAACTCCCGCCTTTTCCGATTACGACGACTTGGAGCGCAAGTACTGGGCCAACGCCCCCTACAATAACGCCATATACGGGGCGGATGTTTCGGGCTCCCTCATGGATAATCCGGCGCACACGGAAGATTGGAACATCAACAAGCTCGGCACCATCCTCGATGACGTGGAAAGAGATTGCCAGGTCAGGATCGAGGGCGTCAATACGGCCTACCTTTATTTCGGTAAGAGTTTTCATTATCACTATTTTTTTGGCCAATGGAAAGAGTCTAAGGATGCTAGACGATGTTAGTGATAAATCACCTATCCTTTAGCTAGCTTCAAAAAAAATACGATTTAGCCAAGTTTTCATCCTCCACTCCCCACCAATTGTTGTCTCAATCATTCAAGCTGAGACTCGACTTGGAGGTTTAAATCATTTTTTTTGGACTAAAAGCTTGCCGCTAGTGTTAAAAAGTCATTTGGGTTGATTTTTAAAATTAGCCCGAATAAGGTTATAACCGAAATAATATTGTGTAAGTAAGGAGATTTTTCTCATAGCTGGCGGCGAGAACGGTTTGAACATCTATTTACTGAATCTTGAGGATTACATAATGTTATCTCGGGCTAAAATCTTAACCGGGCCGTTCTTTAAAAATCGACCCAAATCGGGCTTTTCGACAACACTACTTGCCGCGGTATTCGAATTGGCTCAGAGTTGGGATTTTAGCGAAACCATGAATCCTAAGAAAAATGAATAAAGAAACCTGGAAGGGAAGAGCCTTCCTAACATCTATCAAAAAAAAATTATAAGCAACATTTTTTCGATTCCTCTAGGAGAATAAAAGAGAAAAGAAAGTTGAACAATTTTGTATATTATATAAAAATGTAAAAAAAACAAACTACGAAATGGGAAGGAATGTGGAAGACTTCCTTCGCCTGGCACACCGAAGATATGGACCTTTACAGTGTCAACTACCTCCATTTTGGAATGCCCAAATCTTGGTACGCCGTGCCTCCCAAGTACGCCTCGCGGTTGCAAAGGCTGGCGGAAAATTATTTCACCGCCACGGCTAAGACCTGCAAAGCCTTCCTGCGCCACAAGATGACGCTCGTGAGCCCGCTCGTGCTCAAGAAATACGCCGTGCCTTTCAATAAAGTAAATTTATTTTCTTCTAATATTTCGCAGTCTGAATTTTTTTTTGTTCGGGGGTTATGACTACAATATCTTACTTTTGGGGTATCAATGGGGGCCCCATTGTTTTTTTTTGACAATTATATATTTAGATCATTCTCATATGCCAATAACTTGAGGTTCGTCATCTTTAAGTTGGCACTCGAATCGTATATTTTACGCCATCAATTATGCACATTGAATTAATTAGTTTTTTTATTCTCGGGTAACGGTCCATTTTAGACCGGTAAAAAATAAATAATTTTTTTTTGAAATATTGACCGACCACGGGGCCATTTAAACCGGTCAGTTATTACAGACATATAATTTTTTTTTATTGAATATGCAAATACTTTTTAAAGATAACCCAAGAACCGGGCGAGTTCATGATCACTTTTCCTTACGCCTACCATCAAGGTTATAACCACGGTTTTAACTGCGCAGAATCTACCAATTTCGCCTCCATCAGATGGATAGAGTATGGCAAACGGGCCACTTTAGTATGCTTATTTTATTTATTCACCAAAATTTATATTTTCTCCACCTTCCCCATTAATTTATTGTTTTCTTCAACTCCTCCCCCCAACCCTCACCTCCTTTTTCTATATTCTCTTCTAAGTTATTTTTCGCACCCCTTAGGAACATTCCCACATGGTTAGCCCGAAACGGAGCGTTAGCGTATTTTAATAATAAAATTATTTTTTTAAAAAATCTCTTCTCTTATTAAATTTTAAAAACGTCAATCTTGGAATATTCTGTGGGATCTAGGATTCGAGACAAAGTAAATTAATGATTTTTTTTTAAATCTGTTTTTATTTAACTATAATTATATTATAATACCTAGACTGACGATGTTTTCATAATAATACGTTCGAAAGCGTCGGCGAATGAAAATCAGCTGGACCCGCCATTTTTGGTAACCCATTCTCATGTTGAAAACTATTAAATTGATATCTTTGCTTCCTTAATATCTCGATGACCGGGCTATTCTTTAATAAAGTTTGCGTCAGATATAGGAGCAAATTGGTCTCTCGTTAAAATATTTTAAATAATGACATGGGTAAAAATTGCGTCCCCAGCTGTTTTCGTTGATGTACACTTTTAAATGAATGCATCGTCCTAGGTATTATTATATGATATTGTCCCATTCTCATTTATTTCGTCCGAAGGTTCTCGAAGCTGCCACCATTTTTGTTTTTTAAAAAATGGATAAAACCCCATTTTTTTTTTTGAGAAGGAAAAATCTCTTTTTTATTTGTGTTAGTGCGTGTATGTGTGCGAATACTCATTGACGCACTTATACCACCGCCCCCCCCCTTTTTAGAAACGATTATCAATAAAAAATTTTACTGGAACCAATGGTGTGGCCCATTCACTATATTCAATCGGAATAATAATCCCATACAGTTATTTAGCATTGTAACGTCCATAGATAAATGTATAGGTATATAGTCCGCAAAAGTATCTTGTAGATATTTGGCATCGGTATGCTTTCCCCGAACCCAAGAATTATAATCATAAATCATATTTTTTTAATGCGTGATACACACGTATGTCACCTTTCTTTTTGGAGGTAGATTGATGTCGAGACAGAATTTCAATCATAAAAATAAAATGATAAACATTTTTTTTTTTACTTTGAAAGAACCGATGTGAAACGAATAAAACGCCAAATTTTTTTAACTCATTATATCATGCGTTCTTTAAGTGTTCTTGCAGTTCCGACATGGTTCGCATAGGCATGGACTCATTCGTCAGAAAGTACCAGCCCGAGCGGTACGCCCTGTGGAAAGCCGGTCTAGACACCGGGCCCCACCCAGAGGACCAACCGGCTTACGACGCCTACATAGCCCAGCTTTACGCCGAAATTCTGCCCATGTTCCACGCCAAAATCGGTTATCTCGGTGGTCAAGCCGACGATAGGACAATCAAAGGTTTTTTTTTAAAAAATATATTTTTTTTAATGACGAAAATGAGAGAAAATTTAAATATATGTTAGCGTCAATGTAGTTATTTTTTTTTCCAACTTTAAATCATGTTTCTTGAGAGCGTTTCATTAGATTTGGAAATCCGATTTTGTCGGAAATGAATTCCAGCATGTTTGAGAATCCTAAGAATTTCAGACAATTTTTGCCACGAACCTTTTGAACTTGATTTAATTTATATTAGTTTTTCCGTAGATTATTTTAATGCAAATTATAAATGATTCAAAGGTTAATAACGGCTAAAATGTCTACAATTCAGGTGATAAATATTCGAAACATGGCTGGAATACATTTCTGGTCTAAAATTAGAATTTTTAAATTTGAAATAACGCGCTCAAAAATCGATTTTAAAAGTTGGGAATAACACATTGCCCGCTAACATGTACATAAAATAAAGGCCAAATTAATCGGTTAAAATTTTATTGCCGCTTTAAATGGTTAGGGGGTTGGGGAGGATGTGATATAAGAATCTAACCATCCTTTTTACACCTTGGCCTATAAGTTAAAATTCTAACATGCGGAAGATTTGATAGATATTTAGATTGAAAGTCTCCTAGAAACTAGTTTTTTTGAACTTTTTATTGGACTTGGTAAACGGTTTATGTGGGAGTTCCGGAGTGCTCAAGGCTTTATTAAAACAATGGCACGATAATATTTACTTAGACAGACCATACGTTCATTCACTCAAGATGCTCAACAAAGCATCGTTTAATACAAATCAGCTGCTGGCGCGCCATTTCGATTTCCCTTATTTTTTGAGAATTTTGGTATAAATTTAACACTATTAGCCCTTTTTTATGGACACAACATTTAAATGATCGAATTGTTTGTCTCGGTGGTTGATATTATGTTTGTTGCCTTGAACACGATCAGTTAAATTAACAAAAACAGCTGTTAAACACGGTATTGGATATCGCGGTGCACTCTTGAAACTATATTTGGCGGATGGGACCAGATTTCGCGCATTAATATAAATGCGAATTAAGATTGTCTATATGTAACGTTTTGCATATTTATGCACTTTTTGTATGTTAATTTTTTTTTAACGAAAATCGCCATTTAAAATAATAATAATAAATAATTATTACCCTGGGTAAGGAGAATTATTTTTTAAAAAAACAAGTGATAAAAGATTCATGATATGGAAGAAGAATCTATCATTTATTCACATTATCATATTCTTAATGTATCTGAAGATATTCTTAATGTATCTGAAGTATAATAAATGATAATGCTTTAATTAGAACCATTAATAATTAATATTATCTACCATATCTTATTTATGTCGTCTCAGTATAACGAATGAGATGAGAAAATTAAGGGTATGATCAATATACCCCATTTAGAACTAAGTAATAAGGGGGGATTAGATAGAGCTATTTTAAAATTAAAAACGATTTTAAGTATTATAAGATACAAGAATTACTTGGGTGCAAATTCATTTGTTTAGCATGTGTGAGCATCATACTAAAAAATTGTACATATATTTGAAAGACTTATTTTTTTTTAAAAAAAACAAACAAACTTATTATCGCGTTTAGAAAGTTTAGGACTTAACGGAGGGGACCTAAAGTTAACCCTCAAGCGGTCCAAGAGACACCCGTCTTGTCCGGAAGGCGCTCATAATACATGCTACGTAAGTCAAAATTTTTTATAATTTTTATTATCCAATAAAAAAGAGAAGAGAAATATTACATACGGCGAAATATTTTTCTCACTGTTAGTTCACCATATTTTGGTGACACTAAAATGACACGAAATATTATTGACATTAGAGTAAGTGACAGTAAATCTCTCAGCTCGAGACATTTTTTAAAAAAAGAAGATTGGACGTAGCCTTGAGTCTCAGAAAAAAAGTCTTGATGGCTGATAGGTTGATTCAAAAAAAGGGAAGCTAAAATGGGTTTTTATATTTTTTTAATTTTGCTTTGTTCTCATGGCTTATCAAGCCTTGTTTGGGGTCGGCGCAAGTTAGGTGATTGATATTAGAATTTCGCGGAAAAATAATTTTATTTAACCCAAAAAGGTATAGATATTTTTTTTTCCTCATTAAACTTATATATATATATATATATATATATACTATTCATTAATTTGTTTAAACTGAAAAGTATTATACTTAGCTAATGAGGAAGAAGGCGAAATGTTTCGAATTCTGTAATGCGATCAAACATGAGAAATATTATTGAATTTGGGAGGGGTAAGGAAGGCATTTATTGGCAAAAGTTAGGAGATTGTCCCATAATTTTTAATTGTTAAAGTCATTTGTTTGCGTTAGAAAACTGAACCGACTCCCTGGAAGACTTCTGAAGCCTACTCCCGAGTTTAGTAAAAACCCGTTTTTCTGTATATAATTTGTGAACTCGAGTCGTTTAATTTAAAATTTAAATCGAATAAAAAAATACCTAAAGAAATTTTGAATTTGAAAGCACCTTTTTTTTAACCAATCATGTTGCTTTGCCCACTTTCCCATATCTTATAATATTGGAAGGAAGCAAAAAGTAGATGTCCAAACTAGTGTCTAGCTGACTAAATATTTTACCCAGAAATAAATTGCATAAGCATTGGCAAACCTTTGTGCTATGCTATCTACGAGTAAAATCGTGAAGCGTATATGATGAAAAATATTGAACTTACGTTATCTTTAAAAAAATTGCCCAAATTGATCCATTTTCAGTGTTGCTAATTTTCTCGGTCGTAAAATTTACAACCCAATCTGAGCTGCTTTTACGTTTTTTTTATCTGCGTTTTGCAGAGTTGTTAAAGGATCCTGTATCTAGATATAAAAATGTGGTATCTGTATCTAGATAGATTTTTGATTAAAATCTGTATCTAGATATATTTTAACGATGTATCTGTATCTAGATCCATTTAAAAAGTATCTTTTAACTTTTGAAACGTTCAATTTTTACGCACTTTATAACGTTTTATTTTATACTTATTTCTTTTTTATCATGATTTAGTAAATAATTTTTTTTTCTCCAAATTACTAAAATAATAAAAATAAATAACTATTTAAATTAGAAATATTTTTTTGATAAATAATTATATAATATCTATATATATAAAGTCAGAAAAATATTGTTTCTTGACTAATTTGAATTCCCAAAATCAGAATTACTTTAGAAAATTTAATATTTGGCTAAATGAAAAATAATGATCTAAATCTGGCCTAATTTATCAAACCCGGTCCGGCCCGACCCGAATTTTCAGCTCGATCCCGAAATTATACAAATATAAGAGAGATTTAATTTTTTTTTATTGCCGATCCATTGGGACCGGACTCTCCCATTAAGGGAGAGAGGAGTCGGTTGACCTCCTATTGGACAAATATTTTTATTAGCTATCGATTGACACCTATATTGGTCATATATATTATTGTAGGGTCAAAAAAAAAGACAACTTTTGTAAATAAAATAACAATAAAATTTAAAATCACGTGAGGGCATCGCGATATATCGGTAAGGGCATGGCGCTGAGCTGCATAAATGTTCACTTAAAATATTCGGTGGCGATTCGCTAGTTCGATTCCAACTTCCGGGTGTTCTAGCACTTTCACTTTTTCGCGAAATATATATATAAAAAAAATGCGACATGAAATATTTTTAATATATCATTGGATGGATTTACCCAATAAGATTACTATTAGATTGAATAAATGTGATAGACATTTATTAGCAATTATATATATAAAATCGGCTCAGGAGTCAGCTGAGTTCAGAGTCGAATAAACTCGACTATTTAACAGCACTTAGAAAAGAGTTTGATTAAGAAATTGGTAAGTAAATCTCTGCGGTCTATATTTGCGGGCTAAGAATACGTCTAAAAATGTTGTTAGTGTTTTGTTTGGTGTTTTTGAGATATTTTTGGGATGAAGGGCATCCTTTAGCAAATGGTCTATGCATGTAAAAGTGGGGCTAATACACCACGCTAGCACTGTTTTTTTTTCACGATTTTAATAAATTTTACCAAAGCAACGTTTAGAAACGTCAAATAATGAAGAAACAAAATGGATGCTTTATTATATCGTCTGTGGTCTAGTCGGTTTGCGTTGATCACAGGTCCAATAGACCCACGTGATTCCGATTTAGAAAAATAAACGAGGTCTTATTATACTTTGGCGAAATGATCTATCGCTTATCGCCAGCTTAAACGCGGAGGGTTTAGTTAACCTGAAACTGCTATTACAATGAAGACGTATTCCTTGAGAGGCCATTTTTTTAGAAAAAAATAAAAATAAGAGAAAAACCAAGTGTAAATGATGTATATTCGATTTTTGAAATTTTTCAGCCGCCGGAATCTAGGAAGATAATTCCCGGGAAAAAAAATTCCCTATAAATATATATCCACGAAAAATAAAAATCCTCAAAAAAATCGATTCAGGGAGAATTATATTGTAAGAATCATTATTAGAGATTTTTTTTTCACTTCCGGCCAATTATTTTTCCGCCTCACCCTAATTACGAGCTTGAACATGACGGGTTTAATTAAGGTCCTTTAATGCGAGATTTAATTATTATATCTGATAACGTGTAAACGCGTGTCGAGGTACGGAAATAATGATATAAATCGAATATAAATATGAAGACCGTGGACAATCAAGATCTCAAATCGGGGTTCGGCCCCTCCTCCAAGCGGCAAAATGATGACCAAGAAGATGCGGGCGACATCGTCGCCAACGCCAAAAGTGAGGTTAAAAATAGGGTACCGAAATCGCCGACCAAAAGGAAGATGTTCGCGATCGATGGTGGCCATATTCCAACTGGGCAGATCGAATCCCGTGCTGGCGAAAAGGAAATCAAAGCTAAAAAGTTTTTATTTTGAGATTGTTTTTTTTTTTTAACCCAACCCTAACTCGCTAGAAATAATTTTGTACATTTTTACCGTCCAAGTTCCGTTAATAATTTTTTTTTTTAAAGGAAGGAAAGAAGTCTTAAATTTTTCCCAATTTCCTAAGATTTAAATAAAATAGCAAACCCTAGGCTCGACCCCAGGCCCATAAAAATATTTGGCGCCAATTGTCCGATCCTGTCCTGAGATCTTTTGGGGAGAAAGATTTATCCCGAAGGAGTTTCGTTTTTCTTCTTCTTGGAACCTTTGGATCATTTAGGATTATTTCTTCAATTTATGGTAGATGCTACAAGTGATGAAGCGGATTCTTGAAAGATGAACAAAATTGATTGATATCTTCTTTTAAATTCTTTTTGGTTGGCTTAAATAGATAATCATTTTTTAAAACTATTTTGTAAATGTAAATGTTGAATAAAAATTTCATATATAGGAAAGATAAATCTCCCGTTCCTGTCAGGCACGTGTGTTTTCCGGCCGAAAATTTTGTCGAAACGCCCGACCTTCCGCACGCGTTATCTAACAGCAGTAAAATAGTGTTTAGTAAACCCAAGTTAAAAGTCCCCAACGCGCCTGCGAAGCCGGACACCGGTAAAGAACGTTATTATTATTGCGCGCCAGCTGGTGTTTGCTGAACGGCTAACTCAATTATTTTGTCCAGAAAAAAAATATTACTACGCAAGCCTAAAGATTTTGCTCACAGATGGCACGTTAGGATTGAACATCTGTTGGCGAAATCTCGACGCTTAGGGCGATATTTTCTTGGCTATAATGTTGATTTGCCGGTTTTTACAAATCGGCTTAAATCGAGCCGTTTTAACAACACTAGTTGCAAATCGGTAAAATTACCGTTTGGCTTTAGCTACCATTTTTTAAAAAAAACTCTAACAGCTGTGCTTTTTCGATACTTTTAATTATTCCTCGTTTCGTAAATATTATATAAAAATGTAATTATAAATAACTTACTTATAATCCTGCAAAAAAAGAAGGAATATTTAGAAATTAAAGACAACACTAGTTGCAAATCGGTAAAATTACCGTTTGGCTTTAGCAACCATTTAAAAAAAAAAAACTCTAACAGCTGTGCTTTTTCGATACTTTTAATTATTCCCCGTTTCGTAAAATATTATATAAAAATGTAATTATAAATAACTTACTTATAATCCTAAAAAAAAAAGAAGGAATATTTTTAGAAATTGAAGAAAATAAGAACGCAGACGATAATATAATTTTCAAACGATAAATATCTTCTTCTTTTTTTTAGAAACTTATTCAAAATTTTGAAATCGACGGATGATTAATAAAAAAAAGACAACCTCGATTTAAACAAGGGACGCGTTACGTTTTTTAAGATAATATTTAAAAATTGCGGAAAAACGTGAGCGCTCAATTCGTGCGCGCTTATAAGAAATTTATTTATTTTTCTTATTATGATCGATCTTGTGGCGAGATTCTTTGTAAAAGATTAAAATGGTTTTTAAAAAAAAACTAGAATTTTTATGTGATAATATCAATGAGATAATCAACTTCTCAGCCTATTGGCGATTCCCAGGTTGGTCAGTTAGCTGTCCCTCTGATTTAATCGTTAGGAAATTTTGTAGCAAGGTTCCTGACATCAACCCACTTTAGGTGGTTTTTACATCCCGTCGAGGAGACGGTGATCCTGAGCCAGACCACAGGGAACCTTTTAGACCTCCAGCCCTGCAACGAACCTATCTCGTAAAGAATGATCTAGCTTATGCCCAATTGAGCGGTTAATCGCTAGATGTATTTTTTTAGTCTTCGAAGCAAAATTGAGGTATATTTGGATGTCGCAAATTCCCCCCCCCCTTTATATTTATACAGTATCAGTTTTAGGCATCAAGCATATTTTAAGAATATCCCTTAGTTTTACTAAAGATTTCTCTTCTCAATTAGGTGCACAGATACCATACATTATTGAATAGGTTTCGTGGTGACCTAGACTAGTTAGAAATGGGGAACGTTTTTGAACACCATTTTTTTTAATTCTAATCCTGTGTAGTTTTAATTCAATTTTTTAGTTCGATTGGTAATAAATACAACAACACTGTAAGTCGGTATAGAGTTTAAATAAGAATATTTCGGAGAATGGGGGGGGGGCGGGGGTGGAGGAATATTTTCCCTCTTTTTGAGTTTCTAGAGGTCTGCAATGGGCGGATTTTTAGACCACAAGCCCGCCCGTTAAATATTTTTATTGCTAGGATATTTTAGTAATTAAAAATGAAAGATGAAAAATCAAAAGCTTGGAAACCCGAAATAAAATGCGTTTCCGGTTTTTAGATATTTTACTTTATAAAAGGGCGCTTTGATTTCGGTTCCCGGAAATTCTGTTATTTCCGGTTCTTCTATTTGTTTCTAAGGAGTGCCTATTCCTTGTTAATTATAAGCAATTCAAATTTTTATTTATTCAATATACATATAAATCAATTGTACTCATGTTTTAGTTGAGATTCCTAGAAATTTTGAGAAAGTTTTGGTTTGGTTTTGATTTTTATATTTCATCCGGTTTCGTATCCCCATTTCCGGTAATATATATTTATTTATTGAACCCACTATTTAGAAAAAATCGAGTATAGTATGCCGGATATAACCAAATCCTACAAGCTTAGAGATGATGCCATTTTATACAGGGCCGCCACCCTGGCTCATCCCATCCTTTGGAAACCTTACTTTGAAAGGTTACAAATTAATTTTTTTTTAAAGATTATAATAGAAAACTGTCACAAAAATAACGATTCTTTATTGGGAATAAATAAAATTGTGAGTTATCCTTTTTTTAAAAAAAAAGTAACTGCACATGCGTATGTTTAAAACCCAATCAGTTCTCCTTTATGACATTTGTTAAAAAAAAGTATTTGTTATATAAAACATCTATCCCTTATCAATCAAAATAGCACTCCACCCGCTGACACACCCGACGAAATTCTCGAGGGAAAATTGGACGAAAGTAACAACGATATGGCGCAACTTCGACGGTTCAACACCTGGTTTGCCAGGGGAGGGGCCTGGTGTTCCATTTGTCAATTGCTTAAGCCCATGGATATCTCTAGGTATCACCAATTCAAGGAGACCTTAATCGCCGATGACGTTCTATCGAGCAGCTTCGGAGGACTCAATGCTTCGAGTGGCGGGAAAGTGAATGGTAATGATGGCAAAGTAGGTCTTTTCGCGGGACTCGGAGTCGCGCCTG
The DNA here is from genome assembly GCF_954871325.1 of Gordionus sp. m RMFG-2023. Taxonomy (NCBI): domain Eukaryota; kingdom Metazoa; phylum Nematomorpha; class Gordioida; order Chordodea; family Parachordodidae; genus Gordionus; species Gordionus sp. m RMFG-2023. Next base: position 32,911,556 of record NC_088778.1, on the reverse strand, counting down.
ACAAGGATTTTGGGAAAGTTATTTATCCAGTTATTTTTTTTAAATCGAATATATTATCATTGCATTTTTATTTTCCACCATTTTTTCTATTATAACATTTCGAAAACTTTAAAGTAATATCACTTTGAGTTTTTCAGGCAATTCTTTATTGTTAGAAATTCTTAAAGCAGAATGTCACATATATATAACTAATACACACATGTCGGGAAATTCCCGCAAAATCAATTCATACCCCAAATTTTCTCATTTATTTATTTTGTCATTTTACCGAAGGCCAAAAAGGAAATAGTGGTACGAGGCGAAACGCGATCTTCCGATCTTAAGTTCATGCTGGAAGAAGAGGAACATCCAGAACCTGCACCTAAAATATTGTCCGCAAATAACGCTGACGATAAAAATAAGGTTCCTTTAACCTCCCGCAACAGTTATTACGATACGGCGTTGCCCGATGACGGGAACAAGAATAATACCCATCCGCCAGATCGGGCCCCTATTTTATTACCGGAAGTTTGTTTCGACACCAGACAAATTCAAGATGGCGGCTGCCTGAGTGGTGAAGATGAGGCAGCAATCGCCGGAGCGGATCATTTCATCCACGAAAGAGGAATAACGAAGGCGGAGAATATTAAAGGAGAGGCAGACGATAAAAGGGAAGCAGACTATTTCAACAAAAAAGCCATTGAGGCGAAGGAAGGAGACGATCGTCTGCTGAAGTGTAGAATATGCGCCGTTTCTGTTCATGCTTGTAAGTTGCACTCTTCAAATTATTTTTAAAATAGTTTTAGTGAATTATGACAAATGGGGGGGGGGAATATTTGATTGGCATTATTTAAATTTATTCCCCCATCCATTAAATTCGCAACTTTTAAATTGTCATCTATTCCTAAATGCTGATTGAAAATGTTTACACCCCACCCCCCACCTAACAATCTTCACATATATTTCATTAAATTATAAATGATTGAAATAAAAATTTTATATTTTATCATTTTCAAGTTTGCTATGGCATCCAACTGTCCGCTCTACCTCAGGACCTTACTTTTTGGACTTGTCGCGCGTGCGCGTCTTTACCAAATAATCTTCCCTCGTGTAGCCTTTGCGGGTTGAGGGGCGGCGCCCTGACCTCTACTTTAGACGGGAATAGCTGGTGTCACGTGATTTGCGCCGTTACCCTCCCGGACGTATCTTTCGGTAAAGTGGCAGAACGCCAGGGGGTGCTCGTCGCTTTGAGCGCTTACGATCGCCTGTCGGCGGTAAAATTAATTAATCATTTTTTTAAAAACTATAATCTATAAAATCGAGAGTTATCAGGAAGATTTTTTTTTACAGGGGAAATGTGGAATAAAACAAATTTTTGCAGATAATATATTAAACTAATTCAATGTAATATTTTTTACTATACTTTACACGTGGAGTCATTTAGTTTACTTTTTATATTAATGCCGCCTCATTTATTATTATCACATGCCTGATGTATGATATAATATACAAATTTGGGTTAAAGATTCAACATTTCATAAGAAAGAAAGAAAAAGAAGGAAAGAAATTAATAAATAAAGAGAAAGAAAGATATATATACATATATATCAAATTAATTTTAAAAAAGTTCGATTTTCATCCTAAAATTTGCATACTATATCCATGGCACATGTAAACACCCTTTTTACTTAATTAATATCTTTCGCGGTTTATTAGCTGCTTGATTTATTATTTTATATCTCCATCATGGTTCTCGTCATCCCAGTTCGGGTCCATCAAACTGTGTTCCGGAGCTATGGGGAAAGTTGCTCCAGGGACAATTACCAGAATCGAGAAACTCTGTTGGTCTTAGATTCTAGTTCTGAATTTTTTTTTCTAGACTCTGTCTTCAGAACAAGTTATGGGTTTTAGCTAAAGAAAATTTTTTTAATTAATCTGTGACATTAATTTTTTTTAATTTAATTGAAACTATTTTTTTATTTTTTGAAAAAAATAGATGATTTATAGATTATTTAAAAAAAAAATTTTAACGGATGATTGAATGATTATTTTTATTCTTGCAAATAAATTCGGGATATAAATTGCCGGGGGCATTGGGATTCGTATTCCACCAATGACATATAATAATACCTAGAATGACGATGCATTCATAATAATGCATTTGGAAGCATCGTTGAATACAAATCAGCTGGACCCGCCATTTTGGTAACCCATATAGTAATTATTCTCATTGTTAAAATCTACTATTAAATTGATAACTTTGCTTCCTTATTATCTCGAAGATCCGGCAATTCTTTAATAAAGTTTGCGCCAGACATAGGGAATTGATTGGCCCCTCGTTTAAATTTTTTTAAATAATGATATGATGTAATCAAAATGGTGTCCCCAGCTGTTTTCATTCATCTACACTTTTAATGAACGCATCGTCAGTCTAGGTATTATTATTGTATGTCATCGATTTCCACGCAGCCCGTTTCTAACCCGGACCCGTAAACTCGACAAATTATTTTTTCTGGTTTAGATCCCTAAGACTAAAAGTCGTCATTCTTTTAGCAGTTTATTTAGGATCTTGCTCAGTTCCAGCTTTTTTTAAGGTTTCCTATCTTGTTAATTTTACAAAAAGTGTTCGCGGGAATTATTTGGGAACTAAATGAAATCAAGATTGTGGCGCGATATTTCTCTCTCTAGGCCAACCTCCATTTTGAATATACCCAAAAATTAATATATCCGGAGCGAACCAATTTATTCTTCAAAATCGATTACAATTTAGAAATTTTCGTAAATGAAAATATATTTTTTTTAAAAAAAATAACAATTTAGCCATGCTTCTTTTGCACCAACCAATGCTTTGATCAATCGAATTCGCATATTTCTTCTAACCCTTTTCCCGTTCCGCCCAAGAGCAAGGTTAAACACGAAGATTCTTTGAAACAACTCCCCGCTAAGCCCAAAAGAAAATATACTTTTATTAATAGAACCCCTAAGTCGGTTAGTTCCAAATCCTCCAAGCCGCCAAAAAATATCCATAATAATTCCGGGTTAACTACCACCGCCCATGCCCGCCAATTTAAAGATGGCGCCGTAGCGACCAACGGCAACCAGTCTATCAAATCCGAAATAAATTACGATTCCCTTTCCGCGGCAAATGGTTTTGACGATTTCGATAAAGCCGCCACTCACAGTATTCTTGCATCTTCCGACCTATCCCCGGAATTTACTGGTAACTCGATTGACTCGAATAACGCCAACGATGCGAATCTCGATGATTCTGGCAAGTTCACGAATCATCTGTCCCCTCGCCATAATATTATCGCGACGAGCGAACGCAAAATTCGTGCCAAAAATATTGACCAAAACTGTGAGTAGTTGAACTCGGAAAATATAAGAATATTTAAAATTTTACATTGGGTACATATATAAAAATTGAAGTGCACCCATCTTATTACCTGATAGCATTTTTTTTTTAAAACACAGTGGAAGTTCTATTTTTTTTATACAGGTTATTCTGGATAAGAGTGTCCTCCATCTTACACGATCATGAGCATCTTTGAGTTTAATTTACAGATCAACCGATACCACCATTTTGGCCCATACTCAAACCAGTGCTAACACGATATTAGCCAATACGAATATCGGAGTATCAATTCATCTCTGACTTAATCTGCTCATCCAATGTCGTTGTTCGCCATCGCTACTTTAACCGGTGTCATGTGGTTGTCTTTTAGATATTTTGTTCCCTTTCTTCCTGCGAACAATTTCCTCGCGTTTTTCCGCATTCCATTCCCACCTACCATCTAAGTCTGTTTCTCTTCATAATAGTATCTATTATATCTACTTCCCTCGCTAAAAATCTTGCACTTTGCCTTTTGCAATTACCGTCGAACACAGACCTCTATCCGCGCTCAACAGATCGTCTAAGTAACAAAATTATCTCGCTACTTTCAGATCAATTCCATTTCCGCTGTTTGATGCAGCATCTGCGTAGGCAGTATCGCGTTTCCTTTTCATACTCTGCACAATTCGCTCGTAAACTTCCCCTCGTAACGCTATACTCTTTGCGAACCCAATTCTGGAACAAGCATTCCAATAAATTAGTTTTTTCTATGCTCTTCTAAATTCCTCACCCCCTTCGGCTTTCAGTCAACACTTTTTGCTTGCCTTCATCTTCGAACAGGTGTCAGATAATTTAATTCCACTTTAATTTTCATGCCCATCAATCCGAAATGATCACACACAGGAGTTTCTAAGGTAGTGCTTGATGAACCTTTTTTTGTCACAATCACAACCCTATTGTAAATGAACTCAAGGTAGATACTTAGTTCAACATTATTTGAAATTTATTAATCCCATTAGCTGTTCTGATTACCGTTCATGCCCGCTTGTAAATCTAAATGGCTAGCATCATCCATACATCTTCTACATCCAATTTTTTAAAGACTATCCACTGATTTTTCATGGTACCCTGTCAGATTTCGATTCAACTAATGTTTAATTCCGATTACTTGCCTGATGACTTTTTCTGCATTTGTTTTTAGTGAATTCCCTTTCGGAAGCTTCTTCCTCAGAACTCTCCGACGACCATCAATACCTTCTCCAAAAACTCGATCATTCTTATGAGCTGCACTTAATTTATCATCAATTTCTTTGTAACCCAGGATGACCCCCATTTATTTCCCATTTTGAAGGAATTTTCCTTCACAAAAACAAATTGTACGTCTGAATTCTATCCCGAATTATTCCGCGGCCTTCATCATTTTTTATTTATCGGATCTGAATGGAATGCCATTGAATCACTGGAGAGGGTATATTCTACGAAACACCTTGAAATCTAGTTAAAATTTGATTGTAATAAACAAAATGATTGACATAAAACATAGTATATAAAGCAAAGATCTCCAAGGTTAAAATATTGCATTTGCATGGTACATGAATAATAATAGAAATTCTAAACAATTTGGTCATCACTCCAGTCGGATATGATGATGATTTACCATTCTTCATCCATAACGTTAGTCGATTTCCTTTTTTGCAAAACCTGCAGCAACTTGGAACTAAGATTTATCAGAGCGGTTTGCACATTACTACATCCTGTCTCGTCATCTATTTTTCTATCCCAAGCAAGTATTTCTGTTTCCTCCCTTTGCCAACCCTCTTTTAAACACCTGTCTAATTAACTTTTTTGCATCTTTGCCAATATCCTTCGGCCACCTTCCACCACTACTTCTATTCCTTACACCCATTTCATTGCTTTCTTTTAAATAAGATTCCAGCATAACCTCTGATTGAGTCTTGATAGACACTGGTTAATCGCACATGAAATCTCTCCAAAAGATAGTCGAATCTTAACAAACTTAATGCTGGTGACCTCTATTGCATTAATTCTAACAGTTATTTGGTACTTTTCAAATTCTTGAGTAGGTCGGGGTTTGAGTCGATTTTGATTCGTTATCTTATAAGTCTACTAAAACCCTGATTATGATTTACCAAATATTTCAAATAATATTAAACTTGTTTTAATAGCCTAATGTTATATAAATCAATTTCGCTCAAATCAAAGCTTCTTCAAAAAACTACTCAAAATCCAAAGACGATTTCTTAAATATCGCATCCTCATCAAACAACACAAATATTTCGGTAGGACTAACTCTCCGTTGTTCGGCTTGTCCGTTAACCTTCCATGCCACGTGTGGCTACCTATCGGGTTGCGGATTCGAGATAGCGGATTGGCCCGAGCCGCCGCTTTCCGTCACTTGCATGGACCATTATGCCCCGTTCATAAAAGCCAACATAGCCGCCCCTTTAACCAAGGTAGCCGGCCACTTTTCGTTAGGGAAGGCAGGCGGCCATAGACAAGTAATTTATTATAATATTCTTTAGAAAGGATTTCTAAATAATCATTTATCTTGGGCCCTTAGGAAATATTCCAAGAGGATCAGCTCGTTTACGCCAAGCACAAAAACACTCGCTATTACATGGCCGTGGTGAAACAGACGCGAAGAAATTTATATTACAAATTCGCCTTCGATGACGGTTCCTACTGCGATAACGGATTGCCGCAGGATGTGGAGGTTAAAATAATATTTCATTTATTTACTATATATATAATATATATTTTACAAAGGGGAGAGGGGAGTGCATCGCGCCTATCTTCCCCCCCCCCCATAAGTATCGCGAGTTGGAAATTCGAGGTACATAAGTGTAAGGACCAAGAAGGGGCATATCAAATGTATATGGCATATAGTTAATAAATAGTTGTCGATATGGTATAAAATATGAGCTAAATTATAATGATTAGAGCTACGCGGAGACGGCTCGAAGAAAACCGAACTCCTTGCGGAAAGAATCAATATTTTTTTTTTAAATAATATATACTCGATATATTATATAATGTAAAAGATTTTAGGTTGAGCTTTTCGATTGTGATCTAAAAAAAATAAGAATTTCGTGTTATGTTTCATTTCTTTTACATTTGATTTTTCTTATGATTTTTTTGAGAATTATTATATCATTACGTAATATAACATATAATAAATTAAATTTTGTTTTTAAAATTTTATTTGTCGATTTTTTAGAACTACGACTGTATCGTTAACGGAGCTCCTCCCATGGATTCCGCTATCAAGGTGCGGTGGATAGATGGCAAAGTGTACGGAGCCATTTTTAAGGGCACTAAGCTAGACATTTTTTACAATGTGAGTTTCTTTCTTTTCTTTTTTTTTTAAAAAAAAAATACGTTTAATTAATGTAGATTTGTCCCTTTCGTATTCCTTTTCTCCTTCACTCTTATTTGCTTTGACAAGAGTTTGGATCAGGAACCGAGCCAGATTTAGAAACCAGAACCATCCTCTCAAAAATCTTTCTCTCTTCGGAATCGAAACCAGATCCCCCCCCCTTCTTCTTTTTAGGATTCTAAGGAACTCGTTTCTAACGAAGGCATACAGCCAAATCTTCGAACCCCACGAATCATCAATACTTGATTGGTTCTGAGCATATTTTTTTTTATGAACCTTAATCCTTTTTCAAAATAGTCTAGGCTCCCAACCTCTGTTGCTAACTTCTTTATTTTATCTTTCATTTTTCCCAAATTCCATTATCAGGTTGAATTCGAGGATGGATCTCAATCTCTGCTTAAAGCCATGAACGTCTACCCATCAAATATTGACCTCATACCTGAACGTATTAAAAATAAGATATCTCGCGCAAGTTTACCTCAAAAACAAAATTCTTACTTTTGCTACTGAAGCTAATAAATTTTTGATTTTAAGAAAGAAAGAAAGAAAGAAAGAAAGGATTATAAATATTTTAATCGATAAATAATTATTATGATTTATTTAAAAAACATATTATTCATTATTTATTTTTTTTTAATATAGTTTTATCTTTCCTTGTTAGTTTTGTATAATTTTTGCCGTATTTATTTTTTACGAAGTGTTTTTTTTCTTTCTTCTTCTACAAATCAAAAGCATTTGTTTTATTCCAGGTTACAAAACCATAGAAATGAATGTTGTATTATATAATATAACTATATTTATTAGCAGGCATATTAGTAATAATATTCTCATCCTTATTTTTTTATCAAACCTTATTTTTTTTCTACCAAAATATCGAAAAATTTAATAATTTTGAAAACTTTCATTATAACTTTATCGAAAAAAAAACGCGAAATAAAAGCCTTTTTATTTGTTAAAGAAAAAATTTGAAATTTTTTAAAAAAAACAGGTTTTTGAGGTAACCTAAAAAAATGTATTATTAATATTTATAAATAATTTTTAAAAAAAAAAAAAATAAATGATTATATTTCTTGCATTCATTTTACATTTGTATAAATCATTAATATCTATCTTATAAAACAAAAATTATTTTAAATATTTTGATTATGTTAATAATTTGATTTCTCTTGTACATTTTAATTCTTAATCTATTATAATATTATAAAACATAAATTTTTTTTTAAAATTATTTTGATTATGTTAATAGTTGATATCCTTCTGTACATTTTTTTTTAAAAATTGCATATGTATTATGAATTTAGAAGAAAGCATTATAACAATTTCATTTCGATTTTGTTACTTATAATATAGATATATTTTTTAAAAATATATATATATGGTGTATATTATTGTATTATGTATTATGTGTAAATTTTTGATATCATATATTATCGTTAGAATGAATTTACAATTTATATTTAATATGGAGTATTATATGTAATATTAGATAAATATTTAAATTCTTTTTTTGGCCTATAAGTAGGTAGAAATTAGCCTTCCGTCACAACTATTTTTAGGTCTGGTACAAAAAAGGTTATTGGGCTTTTTCGATGAAAGGCTTTAAAAAAATATATATAAACGAGGAAAAGAAAATAAAAGAATTCTCTTTTTTTTGGCATAAAGTATAATCTTATAAAAATATTTGGAAAAATTTTTGCTTAGGTTACGCTCCAGCCATCATGGTTTGAGCATCGATTAGGGTTAAAGGTTGGCAGGGCTTAGTTAAAAATCTCCACTGAGTATTATAATGTTCTATATACATAATAAAAATAATAGAAGACCATTTAGAAAAATGCCCTATTTTGCATTATTACTAGGCGCGCTCGCTGGTAATGTTTAGAGATTTTGACCGATTTCGATATTGTTGCCCATTACCACCGTAATCAGTTACTGTAACCCGATACCAAAAAAAAATACACATTACATTGTTAGTTGTTGGTTTGGAAGGGAGAAGAAGAAGCAAAAAAATTAAATTTAAATAATTGAAAATCTATATAAAAATGAGAATAATTATTTTATTATTTTTTTTGGATTTCGAATAAAATTATAAAATATCGGTCGATCAATATCTCCGCTAATAATTGGAGATTTTCGCCAAAAATTATCATGCGAGCCTGGAGATTTCTCCTATATGCCAGAAAGATTTTGGACATCTATTAACGAAATCTCGAGATTCGCTTAAAGTTATTATTTTAGCTTAAAATAATGTCGTGATGTTTAACAATACTAGGGTCAACAAAGGCACCATTTGCACGTTTCGGGTCAGCCCGAACTTTTTTTTAAAATTTTTTTAGGTCCGGTCCGGGTATCCGCGCTTTGGGCCGGGTCTGCAGGTCTCTGATATATTTTTTTTGTTAACTCTCCCCCACCCCTTATATAAATTAACTGATTAATATTCAAAATTTTCGCATTGCACCTGACCCGTTGATGTATGGCTATTCATTGATTAAATGTCCATGCAGAAACAGTCATCTGTAGCACCATTTTGTGGCTTTCGATTATTTGATATTAATGTGCATTCATATGCCACAAAATGGCGCTACAGCTGACTCCGATGTATAAACACATTGATGAATCACGAATCTAGTAGTATATATGTTAGCGGGCAATATGTATTTTCTACATTGGGTTATTTTTTTTAACTATATATTATTTTTTTTGTTTTTGGGAGAGCTTTTTTTTAAATTTGTAAATCTGATTCTACCGGAAATTTATGACATCACCTTTAGAATACCTGCCATGAATTTCAGACTATTTTGTCATCAAATTTTGTACTTAATATAATTCACATTAGTTTTTCCATAGATTTTTCATAAATTTATAATTGAATCAAAAATTTGTCTACGATTCATAAGTTAGGTATCCTAAACATGCTTGAAATACATTTCCGGTAAGATCAGATTTTATTTAAAATTTACAAAAAACAACCCTCAAAAAAATGATTCAAAGTTGAAAAAATAACACATTGCCTGGAGAAACATATTGCCGCTAACATACGCTCATCATTAACATTACTATAAGATGATCAAAAAATCCGGGCTCTAAAATAACAAAAATTTAATTCCGGATACTAAATTTCGACCTCAGCACGTTTCTGATAAATTGATTTTCGGATTTAAAAATCAGACCCTTCAGTTTTTGTTTTCCTCAAGTAGAAGGTAGACCATTGAAACTTAGCAAATAAGACCCTTGTTTACTCAGAGATTACTATAGAGTGTTCATTCCTAAGTTGTGAAGCCCTATATGTGGTGGGGTAGCATCTGAATTGGCTTTAAGACGCCAAAATATGACTCCTTTTTATATATCTTATGGCGATTCACTTGATCCTGCTAATCCCCTCGATCTCCTTTTTTTCGGAATATCTATCATCGCGTGTTATCCAATATAATGCCTTAGATATACGAAGAAACGCATTAAATTGGGGAAAGAAATATTCATAGAATTAAGTTCTAATCAAAATAGACTCAATGGTTCTCTAAATAATTTTTTTATATTAAATAGTGTTCAAGGAATAAGGCTAATTCACATCATCAATGAAAACATAAAAACTTAACTCTTGCAAGTTCCTGAAAAAATTAACTGATTGAGCTCTAAACAAGCACCATATTGTCTGAAATTCACAAGGTAAGATACCCTAGAATTCTGGAATAAATATTATATCCTCACATTTTTAAAATGCATGGATGATCTTTCTAAGTATTTTAGATTTTTATAACTTTTATTATAATATGTAAAGGAGGACCAACTAATGCCCCCCCCCCTGGCCATCTAGTAGTTGAAAATTTATAATGATTTAATTAGTAACTTCAAAATATTCGGCAATTTATTATTGAAAAAATTTTTTTTTTAAACCATTTTGATAAATTTTTTTATTCTACGCGAAATGCAACCGTCGAGGCAAATCGGCGATAAAAATATTATATACTACTAGATTGGTGATTCTGTACATTGAATCTAGGAGCCAGCTAGAGTTCTTTTCCATAATTTGGATGTCGACTAAATGATATTATAGATTTTATTTAAGAATCTCATGTGTTGAGAGGATAAATGCTAATGAATCATAAGTTTGTTCATTTCATTTATATACAATTTATTTTTTCATTTTTAAAACAATTAAATATATATATATATATATAAATGTTAAAAAATATAATTTAATTTTAAGAAAGACTTATTTGAGTTTCTAAAAAGGATAGTTACATCTGAAAATATTGATTTGTATGTTCTGTTTGAGAAATAGGAATTTCCTTGTTTTAAATGTTTGCGATTTGATTTTGTGAGCTAAATTTTTTTAAAAGGCTAATTATCAAAGGAGCAAACTGACACTTGTTTTATTTATTTTTATTGTATATTCTAATGGATTTTATGTTAACAATATTAAATCATTGTTTTAATAAATTATTTTTTAAAGATTAATTATTTGAAAGTGCGCTTCTTTTACAAAATATAAGTATAATGAGTTGGGCAGGTATGTTTTCTTTGTAAAATATTTTGCAATCCGAATTAAAAGAACATTTGTTATATAGCGATAACGGTGGTGATAGAAATAACGTTGGTAATTTTTATTTATAATAATTTTATTCTAAAACTAAAAATGATACTAAAAATAAATACAAAATATATAAAAGTGAATCTCGATTAACAACAATCTTGAAAGTTATATAGTATAGTTTTAATTATGTATTGTTATAAATCATTGCTGAACTGTAGAGTTATTTTGGCTTTATATCTATATCGCATTTGGAATTCTGTTTTTTTAATATAAATATTTGAATAATTTAATAATTAATATAATGAAACATTGTTATTTTAAAAAATTAGCTTTATAAAATATATAATCATCATAATCAAATAGAAGAAAGGATTTAATATTTTTTAAAGAACTGTTTAAAATATTATTAAATTCAAAGAAGGCATCATCAGGCAACATGTATCAAATAGGCAAGCAAAGATAACATTTCATTTCATAATCTTTATTGTTATATACAACCATTTTATAGTAATTTTATACTTTATTCATGATTTTGATGAATTATTAAAGTAAAAAAAATATTTTTAAATAGTTGAACATAATCTCACATTTTGCTCTATTAAGAATATTAATAACAGATGGTAAAATGTTTTGTTTCAAAAAAAATAAAAACTTTCAAAGCTAGAAAAAAATCTTAATCCCAACCAACATTGCTCAAATTAGAAGTTTAAACATTACTATGTGACCTACATATTTCATAATGTAAGTAATTAGGAAAACCCAGTGATGTCGCTAAGGGGGGGGGGTGCGCATGGGCTCGAGCCCCCTGGAAAATTTAAATAGTCTCCTGAAGCAAAAAATTTTTTTTAATGGATACTTAACCCCTTGAACTTAAAATAAATTTTTTTGATTGCCCCCTGAGAGATTTCTTTTATAATTCTATTAAGTAAAACATAGATTTAATTTTATTATTTAAAAATTAATAAGACTATCTAAATATTTATTAAATGAATACTATTTTAAATATTAGATTAAATTAATACATATAAATTATATTTTCACTATGCCAGCTAGCAATCAAATTTTGTGTTAAAAATAGAATATCAATATCACTTACTGAAGCTTAATTGACTATTATTATTTAAATTATTTTATAACTCTAATTTAATAAATATAATCATTTATAATTGAAAACTAAAAAATTTAATATTTTAATTAGCAGAGGTCAAAATGACTAATCAACTGTATATTTATTTTAAAATTTTATTATCAATCCTATTCCTAGAAATATATTCAAGGTCCAAATAAATATAATAAAAAGTAAGTAAGTAAACATATAGTTTATAATCCTCTATTATATACAATATTTTATAAAATATTAGATAAAATGCCACTTTTATAGATATATTTGACAGTTATAATTTATTTCAGCTAATATTATAATGAATTTTACTAATAAATGCTTTTGATAATAAATATAGTAACAATTTGCTTTTCTATTAAAATTATATTTAATGTCTTTGACAGACAATATAATTACAATTGCTAAATTATAAATTAATCGTTTGGCTATAATGTACCTTTTTAAAATTAAATAAGTTAGAACTGTAATACCAAACGATATTTAAATTAATAAAATATAATCATTGTTAAATTCTTATTTTTAAAACGCATTAGAAAATTATAATTATTTAAAGTGTATGTTATTTTATAAATAAAGATTATATAAAGTAAAAAAAAATGCGTCCTTATTTTTTTTTTTTATAAATTAGTTTTATCAAAGTCAGATATAAAATAGATGTTTTAACTAAATGGTCTTTAATAAACAAAATTATATGTACTAGGATTCTGTAATGAACTAAACTAGCAAAAATAATTATCAAAAATGAGAAGAAGAAAATTGAGAAATGCTCAAAAAAATAAAGATTAAAAATGACGAGATTGAAAAGATTAGAAATGTATGTAAAAGATTACAATGAAAAAATCATAAAAAGAATATTGTATGTATGATGAAATAAAAACGTAAAGAATTGTTAAAAAATGGACCTAAATTTATAAAATATTTTTAAATATAGAAAAGAATTATCAAAATGAGAAGAAAAATAAATTAAGAGAAGATATAGTAAAAATAAAAGTAAAGATAATCGCAAAAAGTTAGAAATAAATTGAGAAAAGATACAGTAAGAAAAAAAACGTAAAGAAATCGCAAAAATGTAGAAAGAAATTAAGAAGGAATAACAAAAATAAATAAAAGTTTAAGAAAAAATTGACAAAAAATTTTAAAAAATTACGATTTTCCTTTTTTGAATGAGAAACCCTGTATCTAGAGTACATCTTAACTAAAATTATATTTAAACATGTTAGCCAATACTTATTTTAGCCCATTTACGTCAAAAAATTTAAAAAAACTTTAAAAACAACGATTATAACGATTGTCGCCTATCTAGGGTACATTTTCAATGAAATTTTAATTTAACATCTTTACAATATAAATTATATTTTTACATTTTTGTGTTATAAAAATTAGGTATATAATCCCTGAAGCCAAATTCGGGTCCTGAGCCATTTTTAGTTACGACATAAATATTCTTACTAGAATTTTGTTCAAATTAATCAGTAACCCAAAATTTAGCAATTTACCAGATTCTATAAAAAAAAAAATTGAGCAGACCTAGCGTATAGACTTATACGAGCTGACTACACGAGCCGACTAAGCGGGCCGACTACATGCGCCGACTAAGTGAGTCGGCTCATGCTGCTCCTTGATCGTCTTGAGTCGGAGCGAGTCGCAAGTCGTAAGAACTAAACTTTTTAACAACACTACTCAAGGCTTAAATATATTTACACAATTATTTCTTCCAAATATTTCTAATGTTTTTATTTTATCAATTTATCCAACATAATAAATGGATACTAGTTTACATAGTGAGTGTCATGGCTATTACCGCAAATTAACCAGCATCTATTATTTGTGTTGCTATGTAATTTAAGATTATTACTACAACGGCTGAGAGCATATGATTGCATATTTTAGATAAACAATAATGGTCAACCAACAGTGCAGTCGTTTATATATTATATATCATTTAAAATGGATGAGAATCTTTTAGAAATTTAATATCTCACAATAATTTTCTCGATTACTTATCTAGCTTCCATCATGTCATCTAAAAGGAAGCTCTAACCACTTAATAGTTTTATCATTTGGATTGGTCGTTTATGCTCACTTCTTCAATAATTGTTAATTTGGTTTAGGCCTATAAATTTTTCTTTATTAGTCCATTCTATAAATGTGTAAAATGGTAACAGAGAGTTATATTAGTTTGATAAACTTTTTGTCAATTGTAAGTTGCTAAGAACTATATTATTGCATCATGTGGTTTTCAAAAACTATTATCAATTGAGGCATATGTACGAATTAATTAATCTTTTTTTTATCACTTGTAATTCTTTAGACGCAAATTTTTTTTTTATATCAGCAATCGAAAATATTTTACACTGTAATAAATAGATTTTTTTATTATAAAAAAATTTATTTTTAGAAATGTCTCGTATTGTTTTAATTATTTATTATATGCCACTTTATTTTGTATGCATAATTATAATAAATGAGAAAATTAAAATTGAGAGTTGACAAATTTAAAAAAAGTATAATATATTAATATAAAACCCGGCCGCCATAAAAATTTTTTTTAGTTGAACCCCCTGAGATTGCAAAGGCTAACGACACCCCCGGCAAAACCTGTAATTAAATGCATTTTTTTTGGCCGAGTGTTTTGAAGTAACCACGATATTTTGATCCTAAGACACTGATTGTATAGAAATGTCGACTAAAGTGATAGGCACGTTACTGTATTTATTAGAAATAACTTGAGTTACAAATTTTTCGATAGACTTTTAAGTTTTAATCTTTGTAAGTAAAGTAAAAGAAATCAAATAATTTATTTATGTTAGTGACTTGATAAATTTTTTTTAATCTGTTCATATTAACAAATTAGAATACTTCTCTCCTAGGTATTTATAAATTATATGTATATATATATATATATCTAGTGTAGTTATTCGCCGGGGTGGCCTAATGGGTTAGATGTATGCTTAGAAACAGAAGGACGAAGAAGGACGCAGGTTCAATCCTGGTAAGAAGCATAAAGTTTTTATGCGATGACTGATGTGTAGAGACATATGGGTAAGATGAATTTCGGAGCTTAGAGATGACACCCCGGAAGGCCCGTTCAAGATGGTAGCCAAAATAATATTATGCAAGCTACAAGATTTAGCAAATAAATGTCCAAACTTTTCTGACCAGCTATGAGTAAAATCTCCAAGGCCTGCACAATCTTATGTTGGTTATAACTAATCGGATCGTTTTTAAAAACCCACCCTAAACAGGCCTTCTAAACAACTCTCTATATATATGGAATTAAATATATGCTACACTTTGTTTCCTACTTCCTTTTACTTGATTGGATAATCCGACAATTCAATATTTTTAATATAACCAATTAAATTGAAAGGGCACAATACCTCCAAAATAGAATAACATATTAATTAAAAAATAAAATAAAAATAAATAAAATCCACGAATGGAAAAAAAAATTTAAAAAAAATAAACAATTTTAAACAAAAAAATAATAATATAATAATTGATTTTACCATTTTATGCCTCTTTATATCTCGCACATTTTGAAAAATAAATATATATAAATTTTTTAAATAATTTTCTCCCTAACATAAAAATAAAATATATTTATCATGATAATGATGACTTATAAAAAAATTGACAAAAAAAATATGAAAATGAATGCGAAAAATTGACTTTCCCCCTAAAAAATAAATATATGTGACATGCCCCCCATTAATCGAAAACCAAACATAACACTTTAACCACCGGTCTAATTATTGTCCTTTCATCACCTTTGAGTATCCTCTCTTTGTTCGCTGGTAAATGTTGATCCTTTTTTTTCCCATCTGTGACACAGGTGTTGAGTCAAATAATATCCATATCCGCACCTTGGTTTAGTTATCCCATTGAGCACTTCCACGTATTGGATGATGAATCCACTGCTATTATAAAACGCTAATAAAAAATCTCCTATTTTTCCTTTTATTAAACAACGGTCCCTTTCTAGTAGCTGAGGCAATCTACACTATATGTTTTTTATCATCTATTTGATAATTTTTATCTATGAACTAAAAAAAAAATGTAATGAAGAATTTAATGTATTTGATTTTCGCGTTGTGACATTAAATTTATTTTAACCCTTATTCGATATTTCTAATTTAACGTTTATCTATGCAATAAAATTTTAATCATGCTTCAATATTGAAGGTATCGGTAGGTCACACCTCCCACCCATAGATTTAAATTGTAAGGTTTTAAGGTCGGGTTACGTTTCAGAAAAATAATAATTTTATAGAAAATATACGAAAAATAGTTAGTCATTATTTTTTAACAAAAAACCAAATTCAATGGTGACTGATAATGGACCCCCATTTTCAGTGAATTTAAAGAAATATGGCTTATTCTAAAATATAGTTTAAACTCTCCATATCACGTGATATCAACGGGAGAGGTGTGACACACAAACTTTAAAAAGTTTTCTTAGAAAGAGACACCTAACTTGAAAAAAAGAAATAGCTAAATTTTTAACTGCTCAAAGAAAATCTTTCTAATTAAAATTTGTATAGCAAGGTCCGTTAATAGACGGAAACCACAAAACATCGAAGAGGAGTTGTTTGGAAGTTATGTGGAAAGTAAAACAGGTTTTAATATGCAAGAAATTTTATAACCTATTGAATTCCAGCGAAATTTATATAAATAGTTCAGTCTTATGTCATTTGGAGAATACATTCGGATCACTTAAAACCTCGAGTAGCTATGGACATAGATATTTCTCCTGGATTGTGGATCCAGCAACTCAAAAGGAGTTAGATAAGAGAGACGATAATCAAGAAATTCATTGAGAAAAAAACAGAACAAACAAAGCAAAAAAGACAACAACTAGGAAACATTCATAGTTCCTTCGATAGTAGCTTTCCCAACCTCAGAATCTTTATACTTACCTGACAACAAGTTAGGAGACTGACTATAGAAAAAAAAAGATATCCGATATAAATAAGAAAGCGGGAAAAGGTACTTTAAGTCTAATTTTGACACCCTTTTGTTTGTAAAGATAATTTAATTTTAAATTGCTATATTTGTAAAGTTAATTCTTCTTTCTCATCCTATAAAAATTATTTAAGCATCCGTTTTATATTATTATTATTATATAGTTTATGATCCTTTTTTTTTGTTTGTAATTACTTTTTTTGTAATATACTATTATAATATATTTTTTTTAAGAAATAATGTTGCACTTTTCACTTACCCCCCCATATTTTATTCAAATTACAAAGGATTCTTCATAACTATCAACTCCCTCCACCTAACATTTATTTAATCACTTTTTAATTTTTAATGATTACCTTAAATGTTTTAATATCTTGAGATTTCGTATCTCTGGATTTTATATTACTAATACGACATATACAATGTAGAAAGATAATCATAAAATTCCAAGTTTAATCAAGCTAGATATCATAACTTAAAATAACACAAATAGATTAGCAAGTCATAATGTCCTAATTTATAATTAAAAATGTTGAATATAAAAATACATTTTCTTATAAGATACCAAAATACTTAATTTGTTAGAACTTAAAATGGATTTCGATATTTATATTTGAACCCATTAGTAATTATGAGATATTTAAAAGATTAAATTTCTAATAAATTTGTAGGCATTAGCTTTAGGTGTGGTAGTATTGAGATTTGGTTAGATTCATTGGAATTGAATTAGCAAAGTCTGAATCGTAACGATGATATTTTTTTTTACGAATTCCCAAAATAAAAATTATTTTCCTATAACAAAATACAAACAAAAAAAACTCTAAATAATAATATCACATTAAACTCGTATATCTCATGTTTAATCGAAATCAATCATTCAATTAACCAAATAAACATTTAAATATTATTCGAAAATAGTTAATTAAATATTTATTTGAAAATAATATAACAACAAAATTATAACATGACTCTATGATATTATTAATATTGAATGTCTAATAAAAATAATTTTAAGGATAAGGAGGAGATCGAAGTAAAAAAAAACAATTAATATATAATGTGCTAATCAAACAGGCTTTGAAGAATTTTATGAACAATTTTAATGAAGTTAGTAATTAGGTATAACAATTTTATAGATACGAGTGAAGAAAAGTAGTAATAATTGATGTGATCGCCCTAAAGTATAACGCCGTATGCCTCCAAACACTCCATGAATGCGATATATTGGAAATATTATTCAATTACAATAAATAGAAAAAAACATTAATATTAAAAAAGTTTATAAATATTTTTTATTTCATCGATGAAAATTTTTAAAACTTAATTAAGTATTTCAAATTTAAAGAAAAAGGTAAAGAAATGGATACCCTTTTTCCTGTAACCCTTTTATTTCTTCCTGCATTTATCCAAATTTTTTTTTAAAGATCTTAGTTATATCGGGATCGAAGAAGAGATGGACATAAACACCTAACAAAGGATAGCTTAATTTTAGGGCTGCCACTATAAATAAAACACGCCTTGAGTTCCAAGATACATTTTTTATATATGTTATGGACCCGACAAAGAAGATATAGATAATATAGGGTAGATTAAAATACATTATGACCATGCATTGAGCCAATACTAGCTTGTAAAATCTAAAGGAGATTTTAGAACGGTTAGCATTTGCGTTCATCATCATTAGAGATATATCCAAATTTCCTTTTGTTTTCACTGTTTCTCTCTTTATCTCCTTAGTTGGATTCGTAAGACTAATAGGCTTAGGTCGGATCTTCATATTTTGCTTATACATAACCACTATGATGATCACGTTGGCTGCAACGACGATAACTACTGGCAATAAATACATAAAAAATAGCACACACATATCGTACTTGTATCTCCAATTCTTTATTATTGGCCAGCGATAATAAACTATATCCTTGCACTCTGTCATACTGTAATAAGAGTCATTTTGATTGGTTGAACCTATTTGACCATCAAAATTTATGTAATCCAGACAGGCCAATATTATTTTGGAACTGACCGCGTATGGTATGGCTATTAAAATGTTGCAAAGGGTGAAAGATGTCGTGATAATCATAATACGTTTAAAAGTAAAATATGTGTTATACAGGAATGGCATGCATATTATCATACTACGATCGATCACTTGAACGACTGTCATGTAATTGACATTGAAAGAACAAATCTCGTCAAGAGCCAATATAATGTGTGACACATAAAATGCGATTCCATATTTGCCAGTCAATCCTACATTTTTGAACTCCAAAACGGGCCAAAAAATATAATTGACGCATGACACCATGTCAAAATACAAGATGTAATACAAGTAAATGTAATGATGACTTTTTCTCCTCAATCGAAAACTGATTACAAAGTATATGAAGTTACCTAACCATCCCAATGCTAGGTTGAGCGTAATCACGTCCTTGAAAATATGCGCGAATTTATCGTTCTTTAAAAAATTGGAATATTCCGCCATTTTAGCGTATGTTACGGTTAGGTTCTTTGCATTTACTTGATTCAACATATTTAAATTGTTTGATTTATAAAGTATTTTTTTAAAAAAAAATTAATAAAAGTATTTATATCTGTATTTTTGTATTTTTCCCCAATTTATGAAATCGTTAAACTAATTTATTTTTATATTTATTGATAGTCACCTTTTCAATTAATATTAATTTGTAATAACCCCCCCCCCCCAACTGAGTTATCAATTAAATCAGATACGTAAAACTGCATTAGTTTTAAAGATATCTTTAATTAATTTCAAAATTATGTCCCGCTATTTTAGGCGTATAATGTCAATTAGATTTATCGCTTTTGTTTATTAATAAAAAAAATGGTAATTAATAAATTTAGTAATATCACAGCTTTTCCCCCTGCTGAGTTATTGATTGAAATCGATGACGACAATAGGGTTAAGATAACTTATTTTTACAATAGTATTAGTTAGCTTTTCAATTGACGTATACGCTAACTCCATTTGAGTTATGAATTAAAATCTATATTATGATATGGTATTTTTTTTTTAAAACTGTATTTAATTAATATTTGTGTTTATGTATTACGGATAAAAAAATATTAGCTGAATAAAAGGAGGGGCTCATCTTAACCCCTTCCAAGCCACCCCTCTCCCTTTAAAATAGTTATTTTTTTTAAAATATTCTACATTATTTAGAAATATCGCAAAACTATAGTGATAAGAACGATAATCAATTTACAAAATTTCCCGGCTGAAAACGAGTAATCAAAAATTTAAAAATTTTTTTAAAAATGGCTTAAATAAATTAAGTTGTTTAAAATATATTAACACTTCACTTTAATTGGAAAATTTGAAAATATTATAAAATCTCAAATAAATTGTTTATTTGTATTTACAATTATGCAATAAATAAGTATTTAACGAGCAAATGAGGGCATTCTCTATGATATTAGATTCAATTTGATACCATATTCACGAATTTAATACCTTGCGTCCTCATATTATTCAGAAATACGAGACAAAAGTTGTCCTTCTTTATAAAATGTCTATAAAAAATCTTGAGAAATTAAAAATACACACAATCAATCTTCCCCGGTCAAGACATCACAAAAGACCAAATATTTCATTTTCCCAAAAATTGGCAATAAGAAATTATTTTCAATTTTAAAACGTAGAAGAGTTCGAATCAGACGTGAGATCATACTTATCACAAATATTCAAATTCTACTTACCCCCAAAACAACCCGATTAGTATAAACAATGCTGGAAAGATCCAGCAGTACCTAACACCCGAGCTGACCATTTCAAAGTGTACCACGTGTTCATTAGTAGCGAGCACAAGGTCCTCAATGTAAATGAACTTAATAAGATCGAGATATTGATATCTTACTATACTAAAGGTATGCTTTTGTTTGGCGTCTCTAATATTTTCTATACCATGGCTTATATTCACAATTCACAAACCTCCAGCACGAGAGATGACTTTTTGGAATACGCTCTTATGCCGCAATTCTTCGTGTACGTCATGATGTACAGTCAACACGCTATATAATCTTATTTTAATTTAAAAAGGTGTGTTGAAATGATGAAGGAAGAAGGATGTCTTTTACGAGGATTACGATAGATTATTCTTAAGGCGTTACAAGCATCAGTATTACACATTCTCCTCTATGTATATCCAAGAATCTAAGTAATGATAATACAATTCTTAGAATGTGTATGGTGGGCAACAATGAATAATTATATTAGGAATTTTCGGACACGCTTAATATGTGTCATAGTTATGAAAATAAGCTAAAACGATTAATCCAGCTATGTGGGTGGGAGCCGTGGAAAAGACCTCACATTGATTTTGTATGACCTCAATGAAAATCATAGTTGAGGAAAATGATCAGAGATTAAGTTAGTCAGTTCAACAAACGGTTCAGGAACTACATAGTGCTTAAACAATCTATTCGAAGGAATCAGAACCCCAAGTTCAATCGTGACTGATAATTGACACCCCCACCCTCATTTCAAGGCAATTTAAAGATATAATGGCTTATCCTAAAATATATTTTAAACTCGCCATATCATGTGAAATCAATGAGGAAAACGAGAGATGTGACACACAAACTCAGAAAAGTTTCCTTAGAAAGACGCCTAACTCGAAGAAAGAAATAGCTAAATTTTTTATCTGCTCAGAGAAATTCTGCCCATTGAGATTCGTATTGCAAGGGCCGTTAAATAAATAAAAACCACAAAACATTGAAGAGAAGATGTTTGGAGGTTATGTGGAAAATAAAACAGGTTTTATTATTGCAAGAATTTTCAAAACCTGTTGAATTCCAGAAAAAGTCATGTAATAGATCAGTCATATGTCATATTTAATTAAAGAAAATGATGAAATTAGAAAAGACATTTATATCACTTAAAACCTCATCTAGCTATGGGTATAGATATTAGATAGTTAGATAAGAGGGAAGATAATCATGATTTAAAATTTAAAAAAATATGACAGAACAATCAAGGCAAATGGTCATGGATAGGTCAGAAAGGAACCATTCATAGTTTCTTCGATAGTAGCCTTGTCAACCTCAGAATCTTTATCCAACCTGATATCAGGAGACTGACCGTCGAAAATAAGATATCTCGAAATAGCCTAATTTTGACACCCTTTTGTTTGTAAAAATATTTTAATTTTAAGTAGCTATATTCTAAGGTTAATTCTTCCTTCTTATCTTATAATCATATAGTTTATTAAACCCTTTATTTGTTATATGTATGTCCGAGATTATTTTTCTGCAATTTTTATTCATCAGCAAATTTATATCACATGAAAAAGTAATCCAAAATCATAAGCACGTGAGAGGTAATCGATAGTACTAAAAATATTTGTGTCACATACACCTTAGAAATATGTTTGCCATATATATATTTTTTTATTAGAACCAATTAGACCAAAGTTTGAACAATAAAATTGTTCCTATAGCTGATTCCTATGTATGTACATTTAGAATTGCCCAATTAGTATTATACACTATATATCATTGAGGCAAACAAGATAATTCTGATTTAATTATTGAAGCTTATTTTATTTTTTTTTACCCTTTTCAAGAGCGGTTTTTTAGGCTATATTTAAACTTTTATATCACTCATAGTTAGCGTAAATTAGCGGCGAAATTATAAAAAAAAATAGCTGTGATTTTGCAGTCTCGGGCCCGTCAATCTGCGCTAACTGTGAATGAGGGGTTACCCATATACGATATAGAATCTTAAAAAATTAGCCCGTTAAGTTCATTCCGTTCAAAAAATTCTTTTAAATTTACCCTCCCGCCCATCAAATTGTTTTTAAAGATATTTTCAACCCGCGCGTTAACTCTTCCCTGCAGGCCTAGATATGATTGACATTTTTTTTTTAAAAAACCTTAGAAGTTTTGTTAATTATATTCTTATTACATGTTAATTACGTAAGAAACTAAAAATAAAGATATATATATTTTCTAATCTCCTATTGATTTATCATAAAATAAAACAATAAAACAATGTTAAAGGTGGAACATCTTATCACCTAAGTGCTGACGACATTATCTCTCCTCATGCTAAAGCAGAAGGTTAGATTATTATTAGGAAATTTATTTTTAAAAGTAGTGCCTTCTTTAATATCTTTTAACCCAGGACTTTCGGAAGGGAGGGTGAAAGACTTTTAGACGATTATTTTATTCCCCCAATAAATTTTATTTGGATGGTTTTAAAAGTCTACTTATTTTTTTTTTAAATTACTTTTTTTTTTGATCTTCTTAAAAATATATATATATATGTATACTGTCTAAAACCAAATCAATATCTTATATTTCGTGAACCGAAATTGAATCTTCATCTTCGAACCCAATTTAAACAGAACCGGAAAAAACCCCCGGAAAAAAAGATAGAGTGCTCTCATTCACGTTCCAAGTTTCTGGAGGAAATCCAGGCTCAATTCGACGTGTTTGGAATTGAGAATTGCTTCTTGCGACCTCCTTTGATACTACCATTGATATAATTTTTAATTATTTATCCAATATTAATATATTTCCATGGACATTCGCTTATAAATTTATCTATCAATATAATTTATTGCTAGGCTATATAATAAAATATATGAGCAACCTTAAAAGCAATATACATTCAAATTTGTAAAAAAAAAGTAAAACATCAAAACAACATTTACCTTGCTTCACAACCCCCATATATTAATATGATAAGCATCTCTAATAATTTCCCATTACTCTTTGATCTTGGATTCGAAGAAGATCTAGTAAAAGAAATCCTATGTTATATGTGAGAATTTCTAAAAGTGTTATTTATAAGCGTTAAAATTTAAATTTTTTAAAATTTTACTTCCGGTGATTTATTTTTTTATTTCCGGGGTTATTTTTTTCTTCCCATTACCGTCAAATTATTCGACAATAAAAATAAATATGCGTTGTGCCCACAAATTACTAAATATTGATATACTTTTATTATAATGTCGCATCTGACATTTTATTTAATTGAAAAGACGTACCTATATCAGAATTTAAGATATGTTTGCCTCTATCAAAATTTTTAGGATTATATTGATTGATATCTAATCCAATGACATATAATAATACTTAGACAGGACATTAAAAGTGTACATCAATGTAAACAGCTGGGGACGCCATTTTGGTTACCCATATCATTATTAAAAATTTGAAACGAGAGGCCAATTTATTCCTTTGTCTGACGCAAACTTTATTTAGATAATGATCATCAAGATAATAGTTTTTAACATGGGAATTACTATATGGGGTTATCAAAATGGCGGGTCCAGCTGATTTGCATTCAACGACATTTTCAAGCGCATTATTATGAATGTATCGTCAATCTAGGTATTATTATATGTCATTTATCTAATCAGAGTGTTCTACATACGTCATAAGACCTAAGGATGGTAACCTTAAATTGACAAATGCTTTGTGCCAAAGTTAGATGATAATACTGACAACGTGAAAATAAAATATATTGATTTTAGTTAACCCGGAGAAGAATTTTGAATAGGTTGAGTGATTGATTGTTTTATTTTAGTCTAATCATCTATTTGATACATGTTTTTATCAACGGGTAATTTTTGTTTTCAATGACCGCCATTTTCCCCATTTCTATCTTAATCTCCAACAAATTAAGAGTAATATTATATGATGAATAAGGGTTGTTTATGTTAGGAAAATCAAATTATTTGTGTTTAAAAAAATTTAAAATGTTTAGAAAAATGTCGGGTCAAAATTTTTAATTATATTATAAACTTCAATTTTGTAAATAATATATATATATATATATATATTATATAATAATTAATCATAAATATTGGGAAAAAGTTTCGCCGCAATCCAGTATTCAAAGTCAGATTCCTGGATGCTATAGTAGAAGGTTCTTAATTTGCAAATTTATAAAAAGCATATTACGTTAAACCAAACTCAAAATGAAAAGCTTATAAATGGTTTATATTTTTTTATAACAATATCTGTCCAATGGAACAGGCCAGCCTTAAAATAAGTGAAACCTTTATGTATGATGAGTATAATCGAAACATTCAATTTTTATTTTTTTTCCCCCTTTAGCTTTCACCTTTTCTGGTGGTAAGCTCCTTCAACATCTCTCTCCTCTTTATGTTATTCATGCCTATCTCGTTTATCTATTTTATACTTCTTCGTAATGGCTCTAACTTTATGGCCCCATTGAAGTTTTGGCCTTCCTCTTTTACGTTTACCCATCACTTCCGAACTCTCAACTTTATTTCCTATGTAGTTCATAGGCCCTCTCATTGTATGCCCACACCACCTAAGCCTGTTCATCATTATCTTAGTCTTAATGGGCACTACCTTTAAACTTTCTAGTATTCTTGTACTTCGCACCTTATCTTTTCTTGTTACCCCAGCAGCAATCATCCTCAGCATTCTCATCTCCATAGTTTGTAGACTTCTCTCGTCTGATTCTTTGGTTGGTCATGTTTCCGAACTATATAGAATAGTTGGTTGTACTAAGGAACTGTAAATTTTTTCCCTTCAATTTGTGCGGGATTCTTTTGTCAAAGAGCACTTCAGATAAAGTAAATAATCATCGTAATTTTAAAAAATTGTATATTTTCTTTATAATCAAAAACAAACGCCAATCATTTACTAAAGAGTCTCAAGATTCCGCCATATAAAATTTCACTAACATTTTGATAAGCTTTTTCGTAAACAAAAGAATCACGTGATTCAAAAACCATAATCATTTCTTCTCGAAAAAAAAAATATATTGAAAAACGTCCATTATATGTCAATTTACAAATCGACAGTTACAACATAACTTTTCATCTTTTTTTTTTGTCTTGAGTTTTGAACTTTGACCTCCCTAGAGCATAAACATTTAACATATTTCTACAGTTATTATAAATATTTTTTGGAAGTTTTATAGGCATTCCCGGAATTTAGCCAGGGAATATTCATCTTTATTTAAAAAATAAAATGATCGTTTATTTGATGATGGAGTAGAGGGGGGGGTGGAGGGAGGGTGACGTAGGTTTTTAAGGATGATATATTTTTAACCTAAAACAATATTTATGAAAGCCTTAAGAAATATCTTTAAAGCTCACATTACCCCCTACCCCCAAGATACTTCTATAGACATTTCGTGACTTACATAGAACATCATATTACATGTATACTGTCTGTAAATGCGCCTTTGAATATATATATATAAGATTTCTTCTATTTTTTTAAATATTTTTTTTTTAGAAAATTTAGGAAATATTTAGTATGTTGATGAGCCTCCTCTGGTAATTAAATTAAAATACACTGAATTAATATCGGAGTTTGGAGCAGTTTAGACCGGTCCGAACGGCCCCCTAATTCATATATTGATAAATGGCAAATAAGCAGAACCTTTTTTTGCATATCTAATCTAAAATGCGTGACTCGGTCAAATTCTAAGGCCCAATGTGAATCTTATTTTTTTTTTTCAAAAAATAAAAGTTCCATCTTCAAATACCGATCTGAAAATTTTAAAAATTATATTTCTATCGGCCATAACTTATTTTATTTTTTTTAATCCCCGGGTTTTAAACTTGGTTGTGACCGTAAGATGTCAATGGCATAAAATAATACCTGAAGATGCATTCGTTAAAGGTGTACATCAATGAAAACAGCTGGGGACGCCATTTTGGTTACCCATATGATCATTAAAATTTTTTAACGAGAGGCCAATTTATTCCTATGTTTGGCACAAACTTTATTAAAGAAAATTGCCTGATCATCGAGATAATAAGGAAACGAGTTCTCAATCAGTAGTTTTTAAGATGAGAATAATTACTTATATGGGTTACCAAAATGGCGGCTCCAGCTGATTTGCATTTCAACGACGCTTTCAAAATACATTATTATGAATGGATCATCAGTCTAGGTATTATTGGATGTCATTGCGTAGTTGCCAATAATCAATTTTTTTTTCAGGAACATAATTTGGCTAAGCTGCTTTGGAGTTTTCCAAAGTTAAGCGATCTGAAGGTCCTAGGGAATATTCATCTTGAAGGTTTATAAACATAAGATATAAGACCTCAAACAATTATTTTTTTAACTTTAGAATGTATGCCTATGTAATATATCATTACACGATTGCCTTAGTCGAGCATGCGCAATATCCTAAAAAAAAATGTCTCAAATTTAAGATAAATAATTTTACGCATGCGTGAGTTTGATTCGGAAAAACCGGATCATAAAATTTTTTAAAATAAAATTAGCTTATTTAAGGTTCGCAAATAGCACAATTATTGTTTGTAGGCGTTTTAATTTTTTTTTAAAAAAATCTGGTTTTGTCGATATATATAAAAAAAATCCCTATTTTCCTTGGGAAAGAAATTTTCAACCTCCCCCCCCCTTCCCCCACATTTATCTTGTAGATGCCATTAGTTCCGTAAGATAATTTACAATAAAGTTAAAGAATAATATATAAAAGATCAAATTTGCGCTTGTCCTTCTCTTCTCTTCTCTTCTCCACTATTGTTGAATTATACCAATTTATATTATACTACGTATAATAAAAAGGAATTCTATATCATAATCTTTGATATTTCTATTTATCATAACAAAATTGTCCTAAAAGCGTTTGGAAAGCCAGGAACGGACATCTACGCATTGGGGCAGCTCTTTTTAGGTTTTTTTTGTAATTTTACGACTAAATATCATAATTACCTTATAGATACATTTTATTGTTTTGAAAAACGACTAACTTAATATTTTAGCCAGAAAATTATTGTCTAAACCTCAAGATTTCGTAAATGGATGTGCAAATCCTTTGTAGTCCCGCACAATAATTTTCCTTATTGAACTAGTCGTTTGTAAAAATAGGCTCAAAGAGAGTCTTTTAACAACACTAATGCATTTTTATTATTATCATGTTAGTATATATATTCCTTTTCAAATTTGTTTTTTTTTGTTTTGTTTTTAAAAATTAAAAAACATATAATATATTAGACGTATATTGGAAGGAAAGTGAAGTCATCGAGATTTATTACCTTCAATCAAACTATTTATATATTATTTACGTTATCTTTTTTTTGGAGGGAAATTTTTAAAACACATATATACTTTTTAGACTTGTATTGTTTTAGTAAACTTGTGTCATTAAAATTTATTACTTTTACACCATTCATATTTACATTATCATTTAGTGTAGCTAACTCAATATTTTAGCCAGAATAATAGTGCCTAGGTCCAGAGATCTCTAGAATATATGTCTAGACCTTGTTTCTTCTATGAGCAAAATCATCAGGCTTGCGTGATATTTTTCCGGGTGAAATATTGAGTTAGCAGTTCTTAAAAATCGGCTCAAAACGAGCCTTTTAACAACACTAGAAAAAAAAACATTACTTTTAACGTATTATTTAGGAAATTTAAGTCATCAAAATTTATTCTTTTATAACTATTTACATATTTTCGTTATTCTTTGGGAAAAAAATGTTGATTTTTTTTAAAAAATCTTTTTAAAAATAAAATGGGTTAATTATTATAGAACGTTGGCTATTTTTGTATAAATAACTGAATCAATTTACATTTGTTTTCTAGAAATAGAAAAAAATTTTTTATTTGGGTCTAAGAAGTGAGGAGATCGATATTTTGCTCTTGAAAGAGTATGGATTAAAGGGTTCTCAATAATTTCATCTCTCAAAAATAAATAAGCTGGTCTAGAACAAATAGTTTAGTATAAAATATAATAAATTCCATATGTTAGCGTCAATACGTTTTTTTCCCGGGGCAAGTGTGTTATTTTTTCAACTTTAAATCATATTTTGAGCGCGCTATTTAAAAAAAAACTTAGAAAATATGATTTTTACTGGAAATTTCCATCATGCTTGGAATATCTATCTACCTACCCCATGAATTTCAGACAATTTTTTCCAAGAACTTTTAAATTTCATAGTAATTTATTATATAAGTCTCAAAGGTTAATAGCAAAAATTTGTTTACAATTAGTATAGATAAGTATTCCAAACATGATAAAATATATTTTCGGTTAAAATCCTATGATTTTTTAAATTTTTAAAAAAAAACCGACGCTGAAAAAAGTGATTTAAAGTTTGTAAAAATAACACATTGCCGATATTAATTACAAAAAAAGTAATAGCTTATAATGTTAAAATCTAATTTTCTTTTAATTAATTTATCAATTAATTCAGAATTAAGCGGTGTTAATCTCCGATAAATATTTAATTACCTTTTTTTTTCCCTTTCAAATTGATGTTTAAGATATAAGCCTACGAACCAAAGGGGGTTAAAAGAAGCAAAAAATAATGCAAAATGATTTTATTTAAAGAGAGGTTTACATTATATCGTTAATTTTCTTTGTAATCATTATGCCAAAAATAATAATTACCATGTTTATAATCTTTAATATGTAAGACCTGTACGAGTAGGACTTGTGCTAAGGGTTTGACAATTTTTCAAAAATATATGTATCTGAATATATATATAGATACAAAATACACAAAAAAGTATCTGAATATATAATAAAAAAAATACATTTTAAAAATAAGTATTTTAAATATAAATTACTAAAATTACCTACAGGAAAAAAATTAATATTTACAAAGAAAAAATTCAAATATACATATTCTTTTTTTAATGAAAACATTTTGCACAAATAAAAACTTCGACGATTATTTTTTTTTGTCAAGATTCAATATTGCCTTAAGCTTTATTTTCTAATTAAAGATAATAAATTTAGTCTCCATGACCCAACATTGTCCAGATGTAGGATTCAGACTACAGGGTCCACTTCTTAGTTTTATACCACCTTCTACTTTAAGCATACCTACCAATATTGAACTGGAAAATCAAAATTCTTATTTTAGTAGCATCATCTAATGATTTGCATTACAATTTTACTAACTTTTCAGGATAAGTATCAAAGTATCAATATTCAACATGATTCTGCGATACCTAAAAAGTTGAAAATTTAAATTTTCGAAGGATCCAGATTATTGATGGTCTAACACATTCTTGGCCACACACTTCCCCCAACATTATCCAGGCTACCTCGTGGAGCCAGATCAGCAGAACAATCCTTCCTGGTAAACATAATCAAATCAATATTACAAGATTGCAATAATTTGTTATTAAAGATTATTCCAATTACTTTTCACATACTTAAGGTCCCAGAAGACAAAGAATCTCCCACATCAAAATCTATCAAAGATAATTTAATTAAATTTTTTAATAATAATTCAGATATGTATATATCAAAAAATAAAAATCTTTGGCTAAAATTATATCGAAAAAAAATATAAATATTTTTAAATAGCAAGGGTGCTTTAGAAGGTTTTTTTTTTAACATTGAACAAATTTCTCCTGATACAATATAAATTTTTAATGAACTGCTTTCCAGACTTCCGGATAAGGCTAATAACAATATTTTCTCATTATTAAAGACACCTTCAATCAAATTAACCCTAGATGAGGTACTCGAAGCTATTATTCATTTTTATTAGTCTCCGCAGGAGGATTGATTTGTATTGGGACAGTTTGACAATTCTTGCTCTCTGATCCCGGCATTGACTGATCTTCGTAACCTAATAGTTAATGTGGTCTACCCCAACCATTGGTTTCACACTATTCTTTGGAGCAAGACTAATCGTCTTACAGAAGCCAGATCAAGGCATCAGCCCAATTGCTGTAGGTGGAGTTATAGGAAGGATTATCTCAAAAATTATATACAAACATATAAAAAAAGTCTGTTACCAGAATTGCTGTCTCCTAACACCAATTAGGGGTTTGGCATTAAAGCGGGATGCGAAACAGCTAGTCATTCGGCAAGGATTACTTTGGATATCCATGCTTCAGAACACCGCATTCGTAAAACTGTGCATAAAAAAATGTCTTCAATACTTCAAATAGTAATTTTTTTTAATCCAAAGATTCTTAGTGATTTACATATTATTTCAATTATATCCAGGTCAAGCTGTATCCCTACCATATTACGATGTGGCAATCAAACTATCCTTTTCAGCACGAAGAATGCAACAAGGGGGATCCATTGAGTCCACCTTCATACTGCTTAGCTATAAACAACATCATATGAAATAATAAAAACCAATTGTAATCTAGATCTGAACGTCGGGTCTTATCAGTAAAATAATTAAAGCTGTAGATATCATCATTCTAAATTTTCATCAACTAAATTTGTCCTAAAATTAATGAGAAATATATTCAACTACCAATTATTGATCTTTTTTTTCCTCGTGTGATTAAAGATAAAATCTTCGTTCTTGGGTCACCAATTAGGAGGATCTTCATGGATCCAAATTATTTTGATAATCTGATTAATCTTTATTCAAAAATCTCAACAAGCATTTACGTTCCCATCAGGCGTTTCTACAATTCTGCTTTAGATCATTTGGCGAATAAAGTCAACCTTATAAATTTCACCAAAATGCTAACCACTCTACCAACAAAATCTGACGGGTTTTGGGTTAGGATCACTATTACTCCTTGCATTAATTTCATTTATTTCATCTTTATTTTTATAAAAAAAACTAAAAATCTAAATTTTCAAATTAATGTAATCTTCTGAGGACATCGTGCTAAACAATGCTTCGATATGCTGGTCTGCTGAAACATCCTTTGGCGCAATTTATCCCCTTTCTAAATTCACAAAAGGATCGGGATGCTTCAATCGTGTCAGGCTCCTTCTATTATCTACTTTCGAGGAATGAGCTATAGTGGGTAATGTCTAAATATCGGCTAATCTGCCAAATCTTCAAGCGCTTGCCGGAGAAAATCCGTTAATATTAAAGCTTTTTAATTTATATAAGTTTCTTCCAAATTTGAGTTGCTCCCTTTTTAATGCAAAACTCACCGAGACTAAAGTGATAGATTTCAGCTAATAACTTGGTTTAACCGATTTTTTTTAGCCGGCTAAAAAATTGACTTAAGAGGGTAAAAATATAGTAACGACCCGCACTGACGCACAGCGTGTACTAAATCTTCGTTCATTGGTCATGGATAAATCAGGTGACAAATGTTTAAAAGCTTACTCAAGCATACAAATAAGGAATTTAGAAATGATTTGGCTATCAGGCTTGGTTTAGATATATCTCTACCACTAGACTGTAAAAGATGTGGGATTAGTTGATTTTTCTTACTCTTACTCTTACTTTTTCTTTTCTTTTCTTTTCTTTTCTTTTCTTTTCTTTTCTTTTCTTTTCTTTTCTTTTCTTTTTCTTTTCTTTTCTCTTTCTTTTCTTTTCTTTTCTTTTCTTTCTTTCTTTCTTTCTTTCTTTCTTTCTTTCTTTCTTTCTTTCTTTCTTTCTTTCTTTCTTTCTTTCTTTCTTTCTTTCTTTCTTTCTTTCTTTC
This sequence comes from Gordionus sp. m RMFG-2023, assembly GCF_954871325.1. Lineage (NCBI taxonomy): Eukaryota > Metazoa > Nematomorpha > Gordioida > Chordodea > Parachordodidae > Gordionus > Gordionus sp. m RMFG-2023. The sequence goes on along the minus strand of NC_088778.1, from coordinate 32,878,870 downwards.
TTTCTTTCTTTCTTTCTTTCTTTCTTTCTTTCTTTCTTTCTTTCTTTCTTTCTTTCTTTCTTTCTTTCTTTCTTTCTTTCTTTCTTTCTTTCTTTCTTTCTTTCTTTCTTTTCTTTCTTTAATATTATGTAAGTAAGGAAATTTTGCCTATGCAGAAAGGCTTGAACCTCTATTTGCCAAATCTCTATGCTTGCACAATATTATTTTGGCCAAAATCTTAATCTGTTCCCAGAAGCAACACTATGTCCCTAAATCCGAGAGGTGCAAAGATCCATTTCGAAGTATCCTGAACCTTCTTTTTAGCAACTGCTCGACTCTAAAACATCTTATCTCAGTATAATCTGAAAACTATTTTCACTTTCACATCTTTAAATATTACCTCGTGGAGTAAAAAAAGAAAGAAAGGATTTGTTTTTATTAAAACCACTCCTATCTAAATATTTTATCCCGTCCAATAGTATAATTTAAACTTGAAAATTTTCTCGCCTGTTAAATGAGAAAAAATGATATTAATATCAATGGAACTATCTTCATAATCTTCGCAAAACTAATCTGCTAAACACAATCGCTGAAAAAAATAGGGGGTTTGTTACAAAAAATATTTTTAAATTTTCCTAGTGGGGTTAATAAACACTGAAGCGATGAATATAACCTATTTCCAAACTTTTTATAATAAATTCCTTATATTCTTTATATGTTTCCATGTGGTAGTTAGTACTATTACTTTCTAAACTATTCCTAAATTTGTTTTATAACACTTGTGCTACTCAAAATGTTTTATCCACTCCCAAGCCCATTGTCTTGTGCAAATAAAATATTTTTAAACTTTCCTTGAGGACTAAAGGGGGAGAAATAAAAGGACTACCATCAATTTTAAATTTTAACCTATCTATAACTTTTTAAATACATTTTACTTAACAACCGAGACGATATAGTTAGCTTCATTCTAAATAAGCCTATATTTGGTTTATGAAATGAAATTAACAATTCTCTAATACTAACTACCTCATTCATTCATTATCACTCCAGAAATTACACGAATGCAATTTTATCACCCATGAAGGAGTTGAAACGTGTATCATATATTTTCGATAATCTGTAGATCCCATACATGATGATACCTCTATAGGTGGGGGGGAGGGTATTTTTATGATTACGCTGTCTTCGCGTATATTCGTTCTACGGGGTATGTATATAATAGAGCTTGCAAAAAATTGATCCTTTCATTTTAATTTTTAAAAAAAACGTAACGCTTCCCGTCTAATTTGAGGTTACCTTCTTTTTTTTTTATTAATATCCGTCGATTCAAAAAATTTTATAACTAAAAAGAATTTGTCTTTGAAAAATTATATTTTATCGTCTGCCTTTTTATTTACTTTTCTAAAATATTCCATTTTAAGATATTTTTATCGTCTGCCTTTTTATTTACTTAATTTCTTTTTCCTTACATTTTTATATAATATTACAAAACGAAAGAATAGAATAAAAGTATCGAAAAAGCAAACCTATTTGCGTTTTTTTAAATGGCCACTATCGCCAAGCGGTAATTTCAATTCGCGCGATGCCATTTGAAGGGCCGAACGCTCAATTTATGCGCATGCGCACTATTATTTATTAAACTAAAGTATTTATCAGTTAGTAACTAATACATTTAAAAACAAAAAGGTCTTATATATATTTACGTTATATAATGAAAATTTTCTTATGATGTTTAATCGAATTGTTTCCGCTAAGTTTTTAACAACATGAAAACTGATAAGACTTATAAAATGGAAATTCAACAACGTTATATTAGTCAATGTTTAAAAATTTCGACGAATTTTAAAAACGGATTTATCGTAAAATTTCCCAATTGACATCATTACTTAAAAATTATTATGATATAAATTTGTAATTTTTGTACATAAAAAGAAGATAAAACGAAAAAAAACAGAAACAGGATCTAACATGATAAATTTATATTATAAAAAATTATCTTTATTACAAAAAAAAAAATATGATAATTTTAAAAGAAAAAAAAAATGTCATGATTGTTGACAAAACTAAAGATTTCTTATTCAAAATAAAAAAAAATATATATATTATATTAAAGTTTTTTCATTATTATTATTTTATATATTATTATTTATCGTAATTTAATTTTATATATTTTTTGATATTACATCTTAAAAATAAAAATTTTGGCTTTCAAAACTTAATTTATTATATTTAATAAAAAAGACTAATTCTCTAAATTTTTAAAAATATTTTTTTAAATTTCGGAAAATATTGGAAATATTCAATGTCATTGGTAAAATTGTTTTTACAAGGTAAGTTTGTTTGTTTGTTTGTTTTGAAAATTTAATTTTAAATAATTTAATTTTATTTTTTGTTATTATTTAATTTTTCTAAAAAGGTGAAATTTTTGCTCGTAATTTTGTTAGCTTTTTTATTTTTATATTTTCTTTTCTAAAAATTAAGTATTTTGGGTAATCTTATTTTTTTACCTTCTGTATACACTTGGTTTAAATATATATAAATTATTGGAAATTTCTGTTTCAAGTTTTAATCGCGTCATGGACATTTGAACACGGGTCGAACTCGGTTTCAAGACCTAACGGGGTCAAAACATTCGATTCGAAACTAGCCGCCGCGAATGACCAATTCGCTTTAGACTTATTGAAGACTATCCTTGCGACGAAGGCGGGCGATAAAAATGTGATATTCTCTCCTTTTAACATTGTCCAAGTGCTCTCCGTGATTCTCTTGGGATCCAGGGCTGATACCTTCTCCCAATTAGCTCGAGGTCTGCACTACAACGAAACCGTGATCAAAGGTTTGACCGAGGGTAACCAAGATCTGATTCACAAAACCTTAGCTGACGTGACGCGGGCCCTAATAGCGGCTCCTAACGTTACCTTAGAGATTTCGAACGCTCTGTATTCGGATAAGAATTTTCTAGCCAATCCCACCTTCACCCAATCTCTGGCCAATATTTACAAATCGGTGCTCTACAAAAATTTGGATCTAGCTCACGATTCTCGAAATTCTGAAATGGCCATTAATAAGGACATTTCTAAAGCTACCAAAGGTAAAATCGAAAATTTACTGCCGACAGGTTCGTTAGGCGAAGATACGAAGATGGTGGTCACGAGTGCCATCTATTTCAAAGGCGATTGGAAGGATAAATTCGATGACAAGTCAGTAAAAAATAGAATTTTTTTTTTGATTGATTGATTTTATAAATTGCATTTATTTGTTTGTTTTTTTATAACCTCTTACATCTAAACAATGATCATAGACAATTTGGAAATAAATAATTACATGTTAAAACATTTTCTATCGGACATTTTCTACCATGGGGAAGAGTGGGCTGGGGTGATAAGAACGTCAGTGAAATAAAATTTTAATAAAGTTAGCCCAGAGAAGGTAAGAGGTGGGTAGGTTAGGTGGTAGGATATTAGTTCAACTCAAGGAGTGTTCAATTGAAAGATTTTTTTTAATTGGGTGAAATCAATACTGACTTGCACTTGAAGCGTAGTTTAATACAAATCAGCTGGGCCCGCCATTTTTGTAACCCATATAGAAATTATTCCCATCTAAAAAACTATTTAAATTGATAATTTGCTTCTCTATTATCTCGATGATCAGGTAATCCTTTAATAAAGTTTGCGTCAGACATAGGGAACGAATTGGCCTCTCGTTTAAAATTTTTAATAATGATATGGGTAATCAAAATGGAGTCCCCAGCTGTTTTTCATTGATGTACACTTTTAATAAATGCATGGTCAATCTAGGTAATTTTATATGTCATTGGGTGTAAATTATAAACAAGTATTTGAAATGAGATAGGATTTAAGGTAAGAAAATATAGTTTAGGGTTAATTAAAGGTTTCAAAAATATGGGTTAGGGTTAAGATAATATTAAAAAATTGGTTTTTAATAAATTTTTAATCTTTTTTTTAAAATATTTTATATAATAATCCGTCAAATCTGACAGACCATGTGATTATAAATAAACGAATAGAAATTTAAATATATCAGATGGGCTGAGAGGCACTTTTTTTTGAGTTGGATCATAATCGTGAGTAGATGATCGTAGAGAGAACCAATTCACCGATCTTTTAAACAGCCGCTAGCTAGGCCCGATTTAAAAAAAAAAATTTTTAAACCGTCTTGGAATTATTAATTTAGAAGGGTATAAATTTAAAACGCCATTAAATTGAAGTTGTTCTGTTCTTTAGGGATAAATTATATCAAAGAGATAACATGATTATTCTCTATTGAAGTATTAAATAATTGTTTAGATGGGTAATAAATGGGAAAAACTAAAAAGCTTGCCAAAAAAAACTCGGCCGAAAATAAAAACCTGTCAAAAAAGATGAAAACAGCTGGAAAAAATGAAACTTAAAACATGTGTGAATTCCTTCTATATTATTAAGACTTAAGAGAAAAATATAATTAAACATAAAACAAAACAAAACAAAATTTTTTACTATTTCTTTTATATAAATTGGACGAGAAAGACTATTTTGTTGATATATTTAAATTGGATAATACTCAATAAAGCTTTGGATAAAATATTCTGGTGGAAGAATATAGCCAACACAAATGAACTATTTTTAGAATTCTGACTGTTCCATCGGGATACCTCGACAATTATCTAATATGAGAATATTTTATATATTAAGATTATTGATCTGCATCGGGCCTAATATTTCAAGCCCGGTCCGGCCCGATTTTTCTTATAGGCCCGACCCAACCCGAAGGCCGGCTCGCCTCGAAGCCCGTTTGGGCCGGGTACGTGCCGCGTCTTACTTTTGCAGATCCCTAATTTAAATTATATATATATTAATCTAAAAAGCTGAATTTTATATTATTGACCTCAATTTTTTTTTTTAATAATATTTTTTGCTATTGTTTTCTATTTTTTAAAATATCTTGTTTGTTCTGCAATGCTATTCATCATGAGATATATATACGACATTTTCCTTTTTTGAAGATTTAAATCTATTTTCGAATATATCAATCATCTTGTACCAAAAAATTACCATTATATATAAGAATTTTTTTATTGTTTATAAATATCAAGGATCGAGGCCCGGATTTTTTCGATCGAGTTCGGTTTTTATAGATAATAATAGCGATTTAAAATATTCGGTTTTAAAATGCCCGGCTTGTGTATTTTTTTTTAAATTTTAAAACCCGGCCCGGGTATATTTAAAATAATTAAAATGCAGTCCGACCCGTATACCCGTGTGCTTGGGCTAGGCCGGGGCTTTCAGGTTCTCAATATTGATATACTCGCTGTCACTTAAAACTGTCATATGTAATTTACAAAAAATTACAGTCAACAATCTTCATAATGTCATTATAGGTGTTCTCATAAATATGGATGTTTTTTTACTATATTAAAAAATTTCTGTCAAATAATGACTAATAAGCACCCCACCAAATCCTGCTCAGGTCTTCATATTACCTTAAATATTCGTTAATATTTTTTTTTTCACACGAAAAATTTGTGATTACTTTATATTAATTTAAAATTGATATTTAACTCTGTATATTATTATACAACTTTTATAACAAAATTTTATTATATATAAAAAAAATTTACTTTTTGAAACTGGATAAAATTTAAATTTGTATTTGAAACTTTTTACAAGCATTTTTCTTGGCGAAGCATTTATAGAACCATCGAAGCATCTTATAATATATTTAGGCTCTGTCCTAAGTTCGATTTATTTTTGATATATTTGTGTACAGCCTAGGCTAGAGTCCGCGTTGGGCGTGTTTTTCGCCCGCCCAACCAGCCAGCTCATAATTTGAATGGGCATGCTCAGGTTTTTTTTAAAATATCTTCAACATTTGGCGGATGGCGGGCAGGTTGGAAATTTTTTTTTTAAGTAATGGGCGGTTATTTTTCAAGCGAAATGAGCAGAAACAGGCCTTAAATTTATTAAAAATAACAGAGTTGTTAAAGGATCTAGATATAAAAATGTGGTATCTATATCTGTATCTAGATAGATTTTTGATTAAAATATCTGTATCTAGATATTATTTTAGAATGTATCTGTATCTAGATCCATTTAAAAAGTATCTTTTAACAACTCTGAAAAATAATAGTCTTTATTTCATAATATTTCATATTATATATTGTTTAATTAAAAAATACATTTAAATTAATAAATAAATAATAGCCCAAACCAACCATTTAAATAATTTTTAAACATTAGGCGGGGGGGTTAAACAAAATTTATAAATAAATTGGCGGGCTGGCGGATAAAATTTTTTAAAAAGTTATCAGTGAAGCGGGTGGGCTGGTTAAATAAATTTCAAAACAACGAGTAAGCGCGGGCTTTTTGGCTAAAAAGCCGCCCATTGCGGACATCTAGACTAAGCGAAATTGCTTTTGAACCTAGGTCACCATATTTTGACTTTTTAAAGGTTGGGTTTTTTAAATTTTTTTTTCTGTTTGTTTCATTTAATTGTTGCTGGCTGTAAAAAAAAAGGTGTTTATTTTTTAAACATTTATTTCTATCCCTACTATTACGTATACACTTCGTTTTGCTATATTTATATTATGTACAATCTCATTATTTAGAAAAATTAAAATGAGTGACACACTTTAAAAAAAACTAGATTGCCTCTTACTTTTATTTTTGGCTTTTTAATCTAAGCTTAAAATGGCCTGATAAATATAATTATTATTGAATTCATTTTTTTTGTATAACTTCGTCGCGAATGTGTGGTTACGACTCATTTTTTTTGAAAAAAATGCTTGTCAAATCAAAGTCAAATCAACTGCTGACATGTCTGTTTTCCGTAATAATTTTACATTTTAAAATTTTAAACTCAAAAACTATAATTTTTCCAGTTTTTTTTTAAATTTATTTTATAGAAAAAATTCTAATACGAGAAACTAAAATCGCGTTTCACCAGCTTATTTTTCAACGTCCCTTGAGGACGTCAGTTTCTAAGTAAATAACATGATCATTGATTTCTATCTCCCACCCCATCTAAAATAATGAGGAATTACCCCCTCAGAAAATCTTTAACACCCCCCCCCCCCACCACCTCCTAACAAATCAAACTTAGTAAAGAAAGGAATTACAAATCAAAACTACCCTTACTACACACAATTTCCAAAAATTTTATTTAAATGACGATAACGTCTTCATAGCTACCTACCTTCTCCATTTTCAATGGCGATCTGGGCGTCATACATCCCTCCCCATCTCCCCTGGTAGAAGTTCCTGTTGCTATTGAGTATATTATATACTCTAGTAGGATTATAGGCTGAGACCTAATTTATAGTGGCAAACCTTTACGAGAATAAACCATTAAAATAAAGATCCGTATTTTTTTTAATATCCTCAAATAATTTTCTTCAAATTTTTGACCCGAAAAAAGTCCTCAAAACGTTTTTATTAGAGGCTCGAAGTCCTGATTAACTTTCACTTTATATACAACCCTGCCACGCTCATTAAATTTGTTGAAGAATAATTTCAACCCCCCTTCCCCCCCCCCCAAAAAAAATTCAGGCCTCAGATGAACTGCCCTTCCCCACCTACCTCCGTATCTGACATTTATTGGTGTGTGTTCATTAATATAAAAGACTATTTACATATAAATATAATAGTAACTCGGTAATAGAACCCTTCTATCTGGACGACGGTAAAGTGATTGACACGCTCATGATGAAAGATTTTAGGAAAGTACATTATGGGAGGTTCGAGCTTCCTTCCGAATATGTCGACAGTCCCACCATGAAACACCCCCAGTTGGTAGAAACGCTGAGATTGGATTACGCTAACGAAAATTTGGCCATGTACATTATATTACCGGAACGCAACGGGCTCAAATTCTTGGTGGAAGATTTAAGCTGGGAGCTATTGCAGAGTCTGACCAAAATGTACCCGCAAAAGACTTACATAACCCTACCAGTCTTCAAAGTAGATTACGAGCTGGAACTAAAAGAAACGCTGATGAAATTGAACATAAACGACCTATTCGACGCGTAATATATGTAGTATATTATTTATAATATCGAAATTATTCTTCATAATTTTACAGTATATTTTAATATTTATGCAAAATATATATACTCCCTAGAACTAAAGCTGACCTCCGCAAAATGGCTGCTAATCAAGAACTCCTGAAGAATAGTTCCCAAAGGCTCTGTTTGAATAATGTTTATCACAAGGCCCAAATAGAAGTCAACGAAAAGGGAAGTCAAGCCTCCGCGGCCACTGGCGCGGTTATAAGCGCCAAGGCTATATTCCTGCCTCAAAATTTTACCGCTAACCGACCTTTCCTATATTTCATTGCTGACCGAAGAGATTTAAACATACTTTTTATGGGAACATTTATCACACCTCCATCTCCACTCCCTTAGAAATCTAATAATTCGTTTTTTAATAAAAAAAGAAAGAAAAAAACAAATTTCCGTTTAATAATGTTTAGAAAAATATAAATTTGTAAAATTATTATTTCATTTTAAAATCTTTAATCAGCTGATACTATGTCAATCTATAATAGTCATTATTTTTTTAATAAAATTGTTTGCTGGATTTGTATATTTAGTTTAAAATTTTTATATTTTATATTTGCAAATTAAGATAAAAAACGATTCATTGTTTTTTAAAAATAGTGTTTGTTTTAAACGACTCGTTTTTTTAAAAAAAAAAGTCTAATAGTGCGCACAAATTGAGCGTTTCCGTGTTGCCGTATAATTTAATAAAAAAAACGTAACGCGTCCCTCGTTTAAAATTGAGGTTGTTCTTTTTTTTTATTAATTATCCGTTCAATTCAAAATTTTAAATAAGTTTTAAACAACAAATAGCGATTTTTCTTTTGAAGATTATATTAACGTCTGCGTTCTTATTTCTTTAATATCTAAAAATATTCCTTTTTTTATTTTAGGATATATAAGTAAGTTATTTATAATTTCTTTCTTTCTTTCTTTTTTTCTTTCCTTTTATATAATATTTACAAAACGAAGAATAATTAAAAGTATTGAAAAAACAAACCTATTTGCTTCTTTTTTTTAAAAATAAAATAAAATATGGTTGCTAACGCCAAACGGTAATTTTACCAATTTGCCACGAGGACCATTTGAAAGGCATTATTGGTGCCTTGCAATGCAGCGTTTGTAAGGCTCAATTTGTTTCGCCCTATAACTTACTATTTTAAGCCAGAAAGTTTCAATTAATCCTAACCTTTCTAACCATCTATGACCAAAAATCTCCAGACTGGCGTAAGATATTTGGCTAAGGGTTACCTGCCGTTTTTTAAAGACCGAGAAGTTTAACTAAGCTAAGTTTTAAATATGCTTCTCCCTCGATAACTCGAAAATCTCTACCGCTAACAAATTCAACTCGACGGTCATTTCAAGGGCTTGTGCAGGGACCAAAATTTTTTAGGTTCGGTTAATAAAGATGAATATAAAATTAAAAATTCCTTTTTGTTTCGTGGAATTCTGTTTTTTTAATAACACATTTTGAGAAACATTTAGAAGAAAAAACAAATGAGAATCATGAAGTTAGAAATTCATGTTAGAAAATTTTTTTAAATATTTTTTTTTGAAATTTTACAATGGTTTGTTATGTATGTTATGTTTAATAACTAACATGTAAGAATTGCCATTTTTCGAGATATGAAATTATTTTTGTCATTTTGCCAAATGTATTATAAAATAATTATCATAAAATCTTTAATTAAATGAAAAAATTTTGTATCAACCCTTTTAAACGAATAATGAATATATACGAAGCGCGTAATTAATTATAATTTATATTAAAATGGGACATAATAAAAAAATATGTATACAATAAAGATTTTAAAAAAAAATCTAACAATAAAGACCGGGGATGGTATAAAGTAAGTATCCGCATCGGGCCTAATTTTTCAAGGGTCCGACCCGAAAATTTTTTTAAAAAAGTTTTGCCCTAGCTCGACTCGAACTCGATTTTTGTTTTAAAAAAATTTACCGGCCCGGCCCAGCCCGAATTTATTTAAATTTAGAAGATAATTTTTTATAATTGCTCAAAATAAAAGATATTATGTTATTTGTAAGGCGTCTTAGTTTCTATCAATAAAATCCATAAAAAATTCAAAATTGATAAATTTAGATATATTTTAAAAAAAATTCTCTTAAAAAATATTAAGCCCGAACTCGATTAGGTCCGACCAGACTCGAATATCGATCAGGCCGGGCCTACTTTTGCAGATCTCTAATTTAAATTCAAATCATATTTAACCATTAGAACTTGAATAATTGTATTACCCCCCCTCCCCCCCCTCCCTCCCAGCATTCATCGTTTTAGCGCGAATTCGTAGCGTATTTTGAATATACTTCGCTGCTATAATTGAGGGGTTATGCGTCGAGCATATAGACCTGAAAATATTTGATCGGATTTTTCGTAATGATTTTTTTACCCGACGCGGATCGTAAAAAAATATTTAGCGCAATTTGAGCTGCCACTAAAAAAAAATTTCGACCAACTGAGCCCCGTGTATCAGATGTTTATAAATGATACGGTTGCCTTTCTAGTTTCAAATTACTTTTGACAACAGAGAGTTGTTCTTGATCAAATTTTACCCTGAAATTTTGAAATTCTTATCTTATAAGTGTTGTGTTGATTGTCGAGCGTTTACGTTTTGCCGTAATCTTTAAATAAATAAGAAGCGTAACGCGTCCCTCGTTTAAAATTGAAGTTGTTCTTTTTATTAATCATCCGTTCGATTCAAAATTTTAAATATTTTCTAAAAAAAAAAGGATTTTTTCTTTGAAAATTATTATCGTCTGCGTTCTTATTTCTTTAATTTCTAAATATTTCTTTTTTAAGATCATAACTCATAAGTAAGTTATTTATAATTACATTTTTATATATAATTACAAAACGAAGATTTTTTTAAAATGGTTGCTAACGCCAAACGATAATTTTACCAATTCGCACGAGGTCATTTGAAAGGCATTATTTGCGCTTGCAACGCAGGGTTTGAATATTCAAAAATTTTTGATCTTAAAACAAAATCTTCAAAGATTTTTCTGTTCAAAAACAAATCTTTTAAAAACAACTTTTAATATTAATTATTTTATTTTTTTAAACTCTTCGCTTTTAGTTGTTTCTAATTTACCCGTTGGAATTTTTATAAGCCATGCGTCACAAGGGCGTTTTGCCCCGGGGTAAACCACCATTTTACCGACTTCTTCTACGTAACTTGGGAGAAGCTCATCGATGAGACCTCAAAACTCGGGTCATTTGCAGTTTTATCATCATTTTTTTCTAACGATTATTGTAGCAATCTAGATATAAAAATGTGGTATCTGTATCTAAATAGATTTTTGATTAAAATATCGGTATCTAGATCCATTTAAAAAGTATCTTTTAACAACTCTGTTAAAATCCTTTAAATGATCCACTTTATTATACTCATTTAATTTTCATATGTAAGAATAACATGATAATAAAATTAAATTATATTATTTTTTTTTTATTATCCATATATAACGAAAAAAAAATAAAATAAAATAAATTCTCAAATTAAATAATATAAAGATGAAATATAAAGTGGAAAAAATGATAAGAAAATAAGGGAAGAGAAAGTGAAGTCTAGCAAAGATCTGTGGAGAGAAGAACTGCCATTGAAACTTTGATAATTAGCTTTAAAGGATAGCTATATAGCCAGTTCTCTGTGATTGAAAATATACATACACATTAACATGAATTGGAATGACTTAATTCCAAGTAATATACTAAATTCCTGAATCCAAAAATTCTATTTAATGGCCATCCTTTGTCGAGGAATAAAACGGTTTTATATTACGCGAAAAAAAAGGTTATATAACATTTCGATATATTTGTTTTGTTTTAGCCGTTAGCCGAGTTCTTAATCACAACATTTTTTTTATTATACCCACACATGCCCAAAGTTAAAGTAATTAATGTAAGTTCTTCTGTAGCAGACTAGTGCGCTAGAACTGTTATACCCAATGACATGTATAATACCTACTGACCATTCATTCATTAAGATGCATTTTTAAGCGTCGTTAAAAAGCAAATCAGCTGGACCCGCCATTTTTGGTAACACATATAGTAATTATTCTCATTGTTAAAAACTACTATTAAATTGATAACTTTGCTTCCTTATTATCTCGATGATCCGGTTAATTCATTAATAAAGTTTGCATTCAGATATAGGAATAAATTAGGCTCTCGTTTTAAAATTTTAATAATGATTAGTGTAACCAAGATGGCGTCTCCAGCTGATTTGCATTGATGTAACACTTTTAACGAATGAATCGTCAGTCTAGGTATTATATAATGTCATTGGTTATACCTAAGAATATCATACAAGCCTCGAGATTTTGTCCATAGATGACAGTAAGGTTTGAAATAGCTATTAATGAATTCTAGAGGCCCTGTATAACATTTTTTTGGGCTTATCTTATATATTGGTAGTCGTTTTTAAAAAATCGATCCGCTTAGCAACACTTACAGTGTTGGTGCTAAATGAGTGAAATGAATTAAATTTTAGCAATTCACATTGCCTCTATATAATCAATTTATGCGCTTGAAGAATAAACCTTTTCGGGAGCCCTATTAAATTTGAACAATGTTCCAATCGAAAGAAATTTTTCGAAAACTAAGTGATATAAAAAAAAACAAACTATTTACAGTTAATTTCCAGAAATAAAGAGATCGATACTCATTCATCATTCCTCAACTCGTGCTGTTCTTTAGCATGGAAATTCCTGAGTTAAACTACAAAACGTTCCTGGTTACAAGGATGATGAAAATTTTGGAAAAATCTACAATTCTCAATTCCAAAAAAACTAATAAGAAAAAAAAATTTTTTAAATTGGTAAATTTATATTTTATATTTTATATTATTACATATTATATATATCTATTTGATAAAATGAAAATATTTTAACGCGACGTCTAACTCGAGATGATAATATTATTATCCATTATTTTAAGGTATATAGTATATACGAATGAACGCGTACGCTGATTTGAGTGCGTTCCTCCTTTTTTAAACGCGAACATATTCAAATTTTTGTTTTTTTTTTGAGAATTTGCGCATAAAAAATAGATTGGACCTTGTAGTACCTTCTAGAGTTCCTAAATCTTTTTCCGTGTTCCGCCATTATATAAATTTATGCATCCTTTTAGATTTAGAGTGAGAAAAAAAGAAAGAAAGAAAGAAAGAAAGAAAGAAAGAAAGAAATAAATAAATAAATTTAAATAATTTATTATTTAATGGTCGGGCTTAAAATTTGCAATTAACCCCCCTAACCCTTTATTACAACTAAATGCAGTGCAAATCAAGGTTATTATTATTGACATATGAACAAACCATTACAAACCGATGAAAGCTTTTATTTAGTGCGTGCTGGATGTGTTGGGAATTCAAAATATTTATTAGTAGGGGTTAAAAATTTCTATGAGGACTTTAAAATATTAATGCGTCAATATTTGTCTAGTCGAAGCCATGGTATAGGCACTGTGTTCATTTTACTGCTGGTGAGAGTTGTTATCTCGTGTTTCATTTTATTGGGCCATGAATGATTTAGAAATATAATATATTTAAGACTCAAAAATATTGCCATTATCAAAATTTTTCATAATGTTTATTTTAGTCATATTACGCAATCATCAAGATTTCGTTAATGAATATCCAACATTTATGTTTGGCGTAAATATTGTTAACCGTTTCAACAACACTTAGGTCACTCCACTATAGCCCTAAAGCCTGTAGTTAGTCAAGCTTTTAGCCTAAAACTTGAATTAAGCCTCTAAGTTGAGTCTCAGCTTGGAGATTTGATTGGAACCATTTTTTGGTTTAAAAAAATGGCTACACTGTTTTACAGTTGATTAGAGTTAGTTAATTTAGCAACACTAGCCGCTAGGCGTATTACTAGGCAAAATAACCACCATTTTATGAAATTGATATATTCGAAATAGATACTATTTTAAAAATTGTAAATTTTTTAGTTCTTATACAAGTTCATGCTGACTTTTTACTCTTTATTTTTTTAGCATTGTCTTATATAAGAGATTGAAAAACATGAAAATAATGATTGCATTGAGATAAAAATAATAATAATAGATAAAGTAGATTTAGAAATCCTTATCTAAAAAATTTTATGAAAATATTTTTAAAGGTTATTATTTCATAAAATTAAGAAACAATTGAATTTTAAGAGATAAAATTCTCATTTGAATATATATATACAATTAAGGTTACATTAATAATCATAACGGTTAAATGTAAACAATAGCTTTTTTATTTGAAATTTCGCAACTATTTCCATTGTTCCTTTGGTGCGAGTTCCCATTTCGAGAATCTAAGATGAAATACTGAGAACCCATCTATTCTGCCTGACATAGGATGATCAAATTTATTGCACCGAAATGAGAATGGCTGCTAAGAACTTCGTTTATTGAGCCCCTAGGCAACGCTTTAAAATATACTTCGATAACACCCACATCTCCTAAATAGAATTATTGGATCTAGTAGAACAGTTGAAATCGTTTTTTTACATCATTAAAATAACGATTTTGAATTATTTTTTTTAAAAAATTCTCTTCTCTTCTCTTCTCTTCTCTTCTCTTCTCTTCTCTTCTCTTCTCTTCTCTTCTCTTCTCTTCTCTTCTCTTCTCTTCTCTTCTCTTCTCTTCTCTTCTCTTCTCTTCTCTTCTCTTCTCTTCTCTTCTTTTCTTTTCTCTTCGCTTCTCTGGTTTTCAAAATATAATAAATCCACTAAAAAAAATTCAAAAATATACCCTATAAGGAATAAAGTTGATTTTTTTCATCTTTTTCGAAATAATTTAACCTTTATAAGAAAGTCATAATGAAATTATTTTTAGATAATTATAAACATGATAATAATCTTTCTTTTTTTTAAAAAAAAATACATATATTCGTATATTGTAATATATTTTTGTAATAATTAAAATTTAATTAAAATAAATTTCTTTATCGTTTCTGACAAAAAAAAACATGGAAAAATTCTTGAAAATTTTAAGTAAATTAATATTTAACAATTTTCATATCCCTAACAAAAATAATGTATCGGGATACAAATATCCCTTTAAAAAAAATTTGTTGTACATTTATATCTTAATACATTTGTTTTTAAGAAAATGTCATAACATACCCATACATGTATCCGATTAAGGCTAGATTTAAAGTGGGAATCCAATCGGACACGATTTAACAGCTGATCCATTTTTTAAAAAACATCTGTTTACGAGATCAATTTTACGTAGTAATCATTGATTTTGATAAAGGAAGATTGATCTCATTGAAAAGATTTTTCTCAATATCGTTAAGTTATTGAATCGTCTTGCATCGGATCTTGGCTGGACTCTGCTCATAGTTCAGAACAATAGACATAGATGAGTTGGATCTAAAAAATATATTTTATTTCCCTCATGCCTTCTCATATATGATCCTCTAATTAATAGTGTAACTCAATATTTTAGCCAAAAAATTATTGCCTTAGCTTCGAGATTTCGATACCTTTGTTCCTTCTATGAGCAAAATCTTCAGACTTGTGTAATATTTTTCTGGATGAAATATTGAGTTAGCCGTTTAACAACACTACTAATTACAACAAAGCCTAACAACGACTTAAATTCTGATAATAACCATTGTATAATGTATATAAAGAAGCAACATGTGTTTTATTTAAAAATAAATTAAGCAGTACTAGAAATGTTATTATAACACTTTATCTAAATAGAATAAAATAAAAATTTAGTCCTTAATAGTGTTCGAATTTACATGTTGTACTGATTTTTATATAATTCTATAAAATTAAGGTAAATATTATAAATATCTTTAATTTAAGGGGGTGTGTTTATATTTACTTATTTTATTTGAAGGGGTGTTGTGTTTTGATATAGACAAAGGTAATGGGGCCATTCATTGTGTTTGTGTGTCATCTAATTTTAAAAAGAATATTTGTTAAATAATTATACTTCCTAATTAATATCGAATATAACTGGAATAAGTTATTAGGATTGGATATCTGATAACGATTTTTTTTGTCAATATCTAGTCATTTCTCTAAACACTTTATTTTGTATGACTGGCTGCTAATAATAGTTTATTGAATCATACTGATTTTTAGATTATTTTTTAAATTAGATTATGAAAGAATAATAATTTAATGGTTAACAACTTAATTCGGATCAGTAGACATGTGTTTAATAGAGGAAAAAATTGATTGGGAGGAGGAGGGGGGGGGGAGGATTATTAACCAACAAAAAATAGTATCAAATTTATAAAATTTTAAATTAATATGAATAATTTTTTATTGCGACAAAAGCATTATCGGTATTGGTTCTAGGTATCCAAGTAATTAAATGCGATGAAATTGGCGATATCCACCCTGTTACTACTACCAAACTCACGGACACTTTGGCATCAGGGCGCTTAGAAAATATCGGCCAGAAATTCACCTTGCAATTATTGAAATCTTTGCAGGACAAAAATATAGGACATACAAATGGCATCCCCGTTTCGGATCAGAAAAATTTGATATTTTCACCTTTTAACATTATCGATGCTCTGACTCTTTTGTTGCTGGGAGCCGGAGGTGAAACGTTTAAGGAGTTGTTCAAAACTTTACATTACGGAGATGTATTCCGTGGATCGAAGGATATTACTGCCAAAAATCAGGAAATTTTACACACGGCCATTCACGGGGCTATTCGAACTCTTAAAAATTATCGAAATACGACCATAGAGATATCGAACGCGATTTATCCGGAAGAAAGTTTTAAAATCGATCCTACCTTCATCAAAAAAGCCTTCAAATATTACGAGGCGCAGGTCAAGACTTTGAATTACAAATCTCAAGCCGATGCCGGGGTTAAGATCATCAATTCCGAAGTTTCTAAGAATACTAAGGGCTTAATCAAGGACTTATTACCTCGCGGGTCTCTTGATTCGAACACCAAATTAGTCATGGTGAATGCCATTTACTTTAAGAGCGATTGGGATGACCGTTTCGACACAAAGTAAGCGATTTATAAGGCGTTGCGTTTCATAATCATATTGAGAAGGGTGAGAGGAATTTTTATCAAGTCAAAAGATGCAAAATTATAAACCTACTAAGGGTCTGGCCCTTTTCTTTCTTCTCTTCTCCTTTCTTTCTTTCTTTCTTTCTTTCTTTCTTTCTTTCTTTCTTTCTTTCTTTCTTTCTTTCTTTCTTTCTTTATTTCTTCCTTTCTTTCTTACTGTAGGGAGGGGGGTTCTGATTTTCATTTAGTTGAGTTTTTTTATTACAAATAGAATTTTTACTAAATATTAGGTTAACCACTTTACAGGCCTTTACGAGGGACGATGGAATAGTCGAAAATGTTAAAATGATGTTTGGCCACAAGAATGCTCGATACGGTAGCACTAAGATGAAGATGATAGGAGACCTGCCAACTTCTGTTCCAGATCAAGAGATCCAAGTTCTCCGAATGCAATATGCCAATCCCAATTTGGCTATGTTTTTTGTGCTCCCCGAGAAAAATGGATTATCAAATTTGATCAAGGTCTTATCCAGCGAATCACTCTCTTCCCTGATGAAGATGGTCGAAAACACCTTGGTAGATATTACTCTTCCAGTTTTCGAGACAAGATACGATGTCGCCCTCTCCGAGACCCTGAAAAATCTTGGTCTTAGAAACATATTTGAGTATAATTTTAACATACTTTTTAATCTTGATATATAATACTATTGTAGGTTTCTTGATTTAAATAAGGTATTTATTAAGGATGATTTTACAAATTCTTTCTATTTTATAATGGGAGTTCCAATGCAACATGCCCCTCTTTTTACTTTCTTAGAAAGATTAGATACAATTTATTCCCAAATAATTTAAAAACCATTCAATAAAAAAAAAAGTATTTGAAATACATTTTTTTTCCTTGTGTTATTAAATACCAGTTTTTAAAAAACGCGTAGAAACTTTTCTTTCAAAAATAACATAAATATTGGCAATACTATGTTAAAATAATTATAAGTTCATTTATTATATACTATAGGAAGCTTTATAATATATAATATAATAATGTTTAAAAATAATAAATAGCTCCACTGCAGATTTTACTGGTTTGACAGGATCAATTACACCTATCACCGATAAGCTATATGTCAGCGAAATATTTCACAAGGCGGTTATCGAGGTGAACTAAAAAGGAACCGAGGCAGCTGCAGCATCCGGTTCAGTGATAACCTCATATTCCTTACCAATTGTTAGAAAATTTAAAGCCGACAGGCCGTTCTTGTATTTCATCCTGGACACCACTGGTCATGTCTTGTTCATCGGGACTTATATCAAGCAATAATGATCATAATTATATGATATAGCTTGCAAAAAATTTTATCTAATATATATATATATACCTTTTATTGTAGCACATATACTGTTTTGTTATATTAATATTGAATGAAGGTTTTACTTTGATTCAAAAAAAAAACGATTACAAAGGATTACAATTTATAATAAAAAAGAAATATATTTTTAAAAAAAACTTGAGGAAGTAAGTCTTGGCTATGGCATCATGGATTGATATACTATGTGACCCTTCAAATTTCCATTTAAATTCGATGACGTAGGTAAAAAAAAACCTATCCTAGAATCTCCAGAAAGGAAGCGGCGCATTTTCTGGCCTAGTGCTTAGAAGAGATCCCGGGCTCTAAGTTCAAAAGCACCTATTGTGTCAGAAACAATGAGAGTATTAACTTGTTTTTTTGCAAAATGACATGAATAGTTTTACATTTCCAGATACCGCTCTCGGATTGTATTAGTTAGAAATTTATCTAAGGGTGGCATAAGAAATGTCAAAAAAATCGGGGGAGAAGATTTATATCGTTAATTACAATTTTTTAAGAAAAATATTTTGCATATGTTTTTTCTGCTTCACATTTTAGCCTGAATTTAGCATATTTTTGGTGCCTTTAACTTTATGTAAGTACATTTTAAAAAAAAA
Source organism: Gordionus sp. m RMFG-2023 (assembly GCF_954871325.1). Lineage (NCBI taxonomy): Eukaryota > Metazoa > Nematomorpha > Gordioida > Chordodea > Parachordodidae > Gordionus > Gordionus sp. m RMFG-2023. Next base: position 32,859,883 of record NC_088778.1, on the reverse strand, counting down.
ATTTGCGGAAATGTATTATTTTTTGCGTCCATTTTTCGTCATTTTCCATCTTTGCATCATTTCTCTTTTATGATACCGATCAAATATTAAAAAGAATCATAATCTATATAAATAATCGTGCTATCATATTTATCCAATAGCATTTCTTAATAGGAATATTCATCCAATGATATTCTTTATACCATATATACTTCTAATAATATTTTTCATACCAATATTCATTCAATAGTATTGTGTTTAGACCACTATAACTTTATGTTAGATCGTTTAATAAGTTAGTAGATATGCCCAATATAGGTATCAATAGTTAGCTAATAAAAAAACCTATCCAACTGGTCAGTCTTTTCCATATTAGGTGAGTCTAGGCTTTGGGGTGGGAGGGGTCTCAGAATCATCTATGCTAATATAAAATCTTGATATGGGTATTAAATGAAAGGTAATCAAGATATCTTTTGACATTCATGTTAAATATCAATTTAAGTGGTCGGGTCTAGGTATTGGGGAGAATCAGTAATATTTTTATTAACATAATAAAATTAATATGGGATATCAAATAGAAGAGAATTAAAATATAGTTATTGTTGTATCTGCCTATTTGTAATTGACATTTATGGACGTTTTGTTATTAATATATTTTCTAGAAGATTATTATTGACTTTTAATTTTCTTTGTTTTTAATTTTGTAATCAGGTGATTGAAGTTGTAAATATTAATATGAAGAAAAAATAAAGATAATTTAAACAGGTTTTGTAATATTCATATTTTGATATATATATATATTCATGGGATGTAATATTGGTTTTTGATATTGGTCTGATATGAAATATTTGTATTATATACTAATAGTTTATGAGTATCAAATAGAAGCTAAATTAAAATAAAAAGAGAAAATTCTGATTCTCCACAACATTCTTGAAAGGTCTGTCAGCTGGTTATAATGATAATAATAATACTTATAAAATTCTAATTGAGTGGCTTCCCGTCGCCTTAGAATGATTTTAAATGAGTAGATAGGTGATGGAATAATATGTGAAAAGTATTTGGAAGAATAGCGAATTTTTTTTTTTAAATTTAAATAATGAATTTCAAAAAAAAAAAATAAGAAAAGCTTTCAAAATAATTAGAAGTGTGGGGAAATATGTCATTTTTTCTTTAAAATCATATTTTTAATTATATACCTTCTCTAAGCTCGATCAAATAAATTACAAATTTATTAATTAATATTATCAAATGTATGTGTTCCAAGACACTTTGCTAAAATTAACTAAATTTAGCGAATCTATTAATAGGAATTATAATTAATATCCGTTACAAAATATGATATCTATTATGAATAATAATATCCGTTACAAAAATATGATATCTATTATGAATAATAATATCCGTTACAAAAATATGATATCTATTATGAATAATTTCCGTTACAAAAATATGATATCTATTATGAATAATTTCCGTTACAAAAATATGATATCTATTATGAATAATCTCCGGTACAAAATATGATAGTTTTTACTATCATCTTAATGTATTTAAAAAAAAGAAGTATCCCAACCTAATGTCAATATTTTGCAAACTACCAGATGATATTAAATCCGGAATAACCACGATTTAGATGGGAATACTTTGCGCCTGCGCTATCATGTATTATAATCACGTGAAAAATATATTCCAACTTAAGGAAATCGCTTAGCACAGCTGATATTTTTTAAAATTTTGCCAATTTATCACCGTACCGAAAGATAATCATTACAATCAAAAGACATTTTGATATCTTATTAAATTTTTTATATTATTTTACGGTCCATTCCCCAGACCCAAGTTCTACCGGTTAAGATTAAGAGTAAGTACTTTTAGTTAAAAGATATCTAAATTCGATTTTAATTTGATATCCATATCGATATTTTGTGTTAAGAGACAACGTTAAAAAAAATAAAAATTTAGAAATACATGAAGGTATTACGTAGTGTTGATAAATGGCTCTATTTGAGCCAATTTTTAAAAACGTCTAACTCAAGATTTTAGCCAGAAGAATATTTGCCAAAGCCTCGAGATTTCGCTAATAGATGTCCAAACCTTTGTTTTTTTATTGGCTAAAATATTGAGTTAGCGGTTTTAAAAAAAAATCGGCTTAAATTGGGCCGTTTAACAACACTAGTATTACGCTAAAGCTGGTGATCGACATATGTTCGGTTACCGTATTAAGACGTTAGTTCGATTCCAAACCCCGAATTGTTACCACTCGCGCACAAAATATGTCACCAAATAATGTGGACAAAAAAAAATATGTAACGAAAATGTCGATCGCGACAAAGCTTTTTATTATATACAAAAAAATCTCACTTATTATTTTATATAACACTTCTGTGCAAACGAATTCCTGAGATGTAACTTAAAATAAGTATATAAAAACATGTTTAAAGATGGTTAACTCTATGAAGGTCAGATAAAGATAATATTGTTATTTATGAGCTAATCAAGCATTATAATAAATTTTAAAATTTACAAAAAAAAAAAACTAGCATAATTTTATATAAAAATCCGGTTGATAAAATTGTTAATTAAGATTTAAATCCATTTTATTTAAAAAAATAATTTTTTGCGTTTCGCAAATAGATTTTCCAAGTCTGAGATCGACATAAATACGAAATCAATTTAAAAGAAAGGGAAAAAAAAATTTTAAAGAGATACCACAAGTTTCATCATATATTTTAGTCACAAATAATATAATAACTTTTTCTTTGTGAAATCATGTTAATAGCATTCTTGGTTATCCTTAACGTGTACCTCATTTGCGCCTCTATTCCTGCTGTAAATAGTACTTTGGAATCAACGCAACTAGGAGAGGTTAACCAAAAATTAACTTTTCAATTGCTAAAATCTCTCCATGACAAATATGCTGGCCACAAAAATGATATTCCGATAACGAATCAAAGGAATATTATATTTTCGCCTTTTAACATTGGCCGTGCACTGACCGTTTTAATGTTGGCGGTTGGAGGCCAAACATACAAGGAGTTGTTTAACACTCTACATTATGGAGACATACTTCAGGGATCCTCTGGAATAACTGCTAAAAATCAGGAAATTCTACATTCCGCTGTTCAAAAAGTTACTCAAACTCTAAAAAGCTACCAAAACGTAACCATAGAGATATCTAACGGAATATATCCGAATGAAAAATTTAAAGTTGATCCAATATTTGTTCAAAAAGTGTCTAAATACTATGAAACCCGTGTGCAAGTTCTAAATTACGAATCTCAAGCTGATGCAGCGGTTGTGACAATCAATTCTGATGTTTCAAAGTCTACTAAAGGTTTAATCAAAGATTTATTACCTCCCGGGTCTCTTAATTCAGAAACCAAATTTGTCATGGTGGATACTATCTACTTTAAAAGTAATTGGGGAATTCCTTTTAAACCAGAGTGAGTTTTCTAAACATTATGTTCCAATCGAATTATTTGTTTAATTTTTCAAATATATTTTAAAATATTCTGAGGTATAAATTACAGTTTTCTGTAAATTTTATCAAACGCAGATTCCAAATTTATGCATATTCAAAGTTGGACAAACAAATTTCCAACTTTCCAACAAAAACTTTGCAATTCAGCATAAACATGAAAATATCAACATTTTAATTTAATTTGACTCTAATGTTGTAATAGCATTCGATCAAATACTTGTTTTTTTTTTCATTTAAACTGCAATGCACACCCTATCATTTTGCAAATTGTAAATTTATCAATGAACCATATTAAATGAAATGAATTACCAGGTTAGCAATCTTATTCGCATCTGTTAGGTGTCCTGGAATAGTTTCTTTGTTTAAACATTTTAGTTGAAGCTCTTCTTGGATAATCTATGTCACTGAAGTTTGCGAAATGTCAGTTTCCTGGGAACACTTGACGAATCTCGTTCCATGTGTGCCAAGTCGGTCTCTTAGTGGCTCAATACGAGTATTTCAACAGGATATAATTTTTTATAATATGGGATGTGAGCGGGTCTACCACCTTACAGCACTTTTCATCTTGTAGCATCAATTTTTCCAATCAATCGGTTCAAGGCTGCGATAGGCCAGTTTCTGTTAGGAAATTCCTCGAAAATTTATTTGGCTCCGACCTTCTTCTCTTAAAGTTTTAATTTAAACTCAAGCCATATATTACCCCACAAAAAAAACCATTTTTTTAAAAAAATTTGAATTTTTGTTTACCCATATATGAATGTAGATAACTATAGACGACACTCTTTGATAAAATTTAATTTAAATTTCAGAAAACATTGATTCCTATTTTCCACTCTCAATCTCTATAGTTTATTTTTGAATCATTTTCACCATGCATCAAGTTCGATTGGAACACAGTTTATGAATATACATATAAAACTTTACAACTTATTTTTGATGGGGGGGGGGGTTCGCGAAATCAAAATTAATTAAATATTTTTTATCATTTAATTAGATTAGCATTTTTTTTTGTAACTTAAAAATATTCCTATTTATAAGTAATAGGCTGAATTACTATTCAACTATAGATATTACTACAACTTTTTACTCTACTCAAATTGACTAATTTTCTTATATAGACTAACTTCTGTAAAGGCCTTCACGAGAGATGACGGAAAACGCGAAAAGGTAAAAATGATGCATGGTACTATTAAGGCTCAATATGGCGAAACGCAACTGAAGAAAATTGATGGCAAACCAAGTTCCACGCCAGACCAAAAGATCAAAATTCTCAGAATTCAGTATGCCAATCCCAATTTGGCCATGTTCTTTGTACTTCCGGAACAAAAAGGATTGCCGAATTTGATCAAAGTGCTATCCTTTGAATCCCTAGCTTCACTAATAAAAACTGCAAAGGAAACTTTGGTAGACATTACTTTGCCAATATTTAAAACAAGCTTCGATGTCAAACTTCCTGAGACTCTGAAAAAGCTCGGTCTTAGAAATATATTCGAGTAAATATAGCAAACATTTCCATCTCTAACACTATACTTTATAAATTATATAATAGAAAAAAAATATTTAGATGAAATAATTTTAATATTTATTCGGTAAAGAGAATTATATCAGAGACTTGTAGAGGTACCATTTACAGGGCCCGGCCCGAACCAAATTTTTTTATTCGAGAATTTTTTTAGGCCCGGCCCGGCCCGGGTTTTATATTTTTTAAAACCGACCCGCCCAGCTATTCTTTTAATCAGGTACGGTCCAGCTCGAGTATTTTTTAAAGAAGAATCTCAGACCTCCCGACCCGTAGATTTATAAAAAAATTAAAAAACGGCTTAGCACGGGCACCCGGGGCAGGCTGGCCTAGTCTCTGATTAGAATATAAGATTTAATTGATGATAATTGACAATATTAAACACGATACACCTTTTTTTTCCCCCTATAATGATAAAAAAATTTTTTTATTGTATTTCAATTTTATTTATTATATAATAATAATTAGAGGATCGGCAGATTTTTCCGGCTTAACAGTATCCGATAAATCTTCCGGATTGTGCATTAGCGAAATATTACACAAGGCGGTCATTGAAGTTAACGAAAAAGGAACAGAGGCGGCAGCTGCCACTGGTGTGGTTGCGGGATTGACGTCTATGCGTATTACTGAAAGTTTTACGGCAGACAGACCCTTCCTCTATTTTATACAAGATCTTACAAATGGACATATCTTGTTTATCGGAACTTATATAAAAGTTCAATGATAGATAACACATCTCGCCAAAAAACTAAATCTATTAAATTTATTTAACTTCTAGCTTATTTTGTCAAACAAGAAAGTTTTACTTTTTTTAAAATATAAATTTATATATGCACTTTTGTCAATAATAAAGTAAAAATTTACTTAAATACTATAATATTTCCTATTTCTCTTAGAAAATATATTTAAAAACATACATTTGAATAAAAATATTATATTCTATTATAAATCATAAAATTTAAACAATGAGGCATCCAAATGAGATTATCTTTTAAAATGATAAAATGAAAAATGCTTGTATAAGCAATAATTTAAGGGTAGGACTACTGAATAAAGCAAAGTAAAAATATCCACAGAAATTTTGAATTCGTTAACTAATTAGAAACAACAAGGAGTTTTACTATTACAGTACACCACTAAGGAGTTTAATCTAAATTGAAAATAAAATACTTTTTTTTATATTACAGTTTAAAAGTGAGGTTCCTATTTTCTTTGCATTATAACAAATCTGATTTTGCGAATTTTTAATAACTAATGACAATGTTAAGAAACCCTGAATATATCCATCAAATATATTATCAGGTTATCAAATTATAAGATAATCCCAAAATTGTATTTTAGCCATTGTGCATATTTAAAACATTTTTAAAAATTTTTTAATTTTTATGAAAATTTTATCAAACTTAAAGCTAATTAATTTTTTTAAAATTTACACTATATAGTGAGTCGAATTACAATATTAGAATTAATAAAAAAAATTATCAACGTTTTACAGGTCTCCAAATCTTCAATGGCTTTATATAGCGTCTACGGAATATTTCAACTAAATTTACATTGTTTCGTATTTTTAATGTTGTACGAATAATTTATGGTGTAAATAATAGATATTATTCAAACCCCTTTTATAAAAATTCCTATCACCTTAAATCCTTTTATCAATGGAATAATAAATATAATAGGCAATTCTATTTGGAAATTATAATCAAGGAGGAATGAGTCTAAATTTAATAGGATTTCTTTCAAGAAACAATATGGGAAACCATTCAAAATATATTTTAATAAGTGAATTATTAAAAAGAAAATGAAATCTAGCATTAATCCTGGTTATTTTATACTTTTTCCTCGTGGAGTTTTGGTCTTATTTATAGAATAGTTAAGGAACAGCTGATCTTAATGATTTAGTTTTATAATATAAGAGTCTTTTGATCTAAGGATTCTTATATTTCCATTTAGATTAAATGGGAATGGGAGAATCTCTAAGTTTAAAATTATAAGAAATTCTTTTATTAGTCTTATCATATAAATTTTTTAAAAAAATCTAGGCAATAAATTACGGTTTTTTTTTACTAAAGAAGCCAGAGAATTTTTATATTTGCGCCAAAAATAAATCAAATCGAGATTTTATACACCTTATGGTTCCTTTTTGGGAACTCAATTATAAAATTGTGATAGTTAAATTGTAATCTTCTTTTAAACCCTTTTTTCCTCGAAAAAAATGCGAGTAAAAATTGGCCAATTGATTATTAAAATTTAATCTAATGCGCATGCGGGGAAAAACCTATTAAACTATCGTCTTACCCATAATTAAATTTGAATTTCTAAACATGTCTAGCTATTTTTAATAAAAAACGGCTGAACAGGCAAACCCTTTGCGCCTACTAGCCCTGGTTTACCCTATTTCAGTCTCTCCTGCTATATCAGGAAGAATATACTCATCCACTAAATAGTTCTATATATCGTTTTAGTCGCTTACAATGTACTGCATCATAATAGAAACATGATAATTCCACTGTTTCCGGAAAAAAAAGATCCACATAATTTTATTTTATTATTTACATTTTAGTATCATCTATAGAATGGAACAATAAGTGAATTTTTCTCTTTTTCAAGAGAAAATTTTGTAATTTTTATTCGATAAGAGTGACAGTTAAAGTAGTACCGTAAATTAAAGGGCGCATAAAAAATATATTAAAATAAATTAAACATTAATTATTTACCTCGGTGATCCTAATAGTCTTACAACCAGGGTTGCCTCAAGGATATATATATATTAATTGAGGAGTTTAACACAAATCATCTGTTAGCACGCCATTATCATTTCCCGTGTTAACAAATTTTTTTATTTTATTTTAATAAATTTTAAAATTATTTCATTATAAAAATTTCTATATTGTAGGAATTATTGAAATCTCACTATTCAATTCATATAATTTTTTTTAGTATTCTTGTGTGTATTTTATTTTTATATTATTTTTTCAGAGATCTTTTTTAGTTCACTTTGTTTTGCAATATGCTATGTAAACAAAAGTTTGTCAAAATAAGCATTTTTACATTTAAATTAAATATTTGTATCATATTATATGATTTCATAATATATTTTGACTAGGGATTGATTATTCTAGCCATTTCATGACTATCAGCTGATTGAAGGAGTTCAAAGGAAAGCTAAAAATTGGATTGACTTATATATTGATTTGGTTATTTCAATATAAAAGGTTGTGAAATTATTTTTTAATGAGCAAATAATTGATAGTTAATTAGTGTTAAATATAATAATTATCATTGTAATAATATCTTGTAATAATAATAGATATTATATTTGTTGTGTTATTTTTTCTAATGGATGGACAGTCTAAAACATCCTCCACAAAAAAGGTTAAAATAGCTCCCGTGTATTTTTCATAAGATCCTATTTAGTGAAGTTCGTATTTTGCTAAGCGGTGCCTCTAACACATTTTCGGCCATTAATGCAGAAATGATTAATTCGATCAATTATATTATCTGTGTCTAGGAAATAAAAAATAATTGCTATAAATGTGGCTAGGGTAACAGCTTTAAGAGAAAATAAATTGTCTGGAAGTGACTTCATAATGAATACGCGGGAGACATTTTAGCTTTTTGAGTGACATATAATTTTAGCCCATCATCTTCTAGACATTTTATTCATTTTCACAATAAATATAATATTGATTGATATACAATAATTATTCATTTATAGATTTTAGTAACATTTATTTTATAGATAAAAAGGATGGATCAAAATAGTTCCATGTACCCAAAAAAAAATGAAAATCGCGGCATATAACACCAATAAATCACTCCACTGTTTCTTCTTTAAAAAACTTATTTAAAAAATAGAGCATTTTTTTTTTATTCTTTAAAATAATTAATCTTAATAGAGTCTTATGAGTTCTATAACAACGATCTCCCATAATATCTCGTAGGAATTTAGCAAATTTTTCAGCAAATCATAAATTTTAATGTTAATTATAGCACTTAGTGCAGCAGCTTAGTAAAAAAATCATCTTTTAAGCTGTAATTTTAGTTACAATTTAGTTTTTACAAGTGTATACTTTTACATATTAAGGAAAACTTTGTAGCAATATAAATTTGAAGTTAATAAAATATTTTGAAAAGTATAATATATAAAATTTTAAGTAATTGAGGGATGTTTTCTATATGTTACCCAACATTATTCCTAACTTTAACTCTAAATGTAAATATTATTTTAAAAAATTCAAGAATTATTTATCGGTATGTTAAACAAATTATAGTTAATATTCGAGTTGTGTAATTTTTGATAACGGGAGTTCTTGGTTTCGTGTTTCATATGCCACCATTTGATTATGATATGTTAAATATGGCTATGTATTTCACACCAGTTCTGTATTATCAACAGGAACAGTGCTGTATTGGTAATGATTTCTTGCCAAAAAATAGGTTTGGTATAGTACTATCTTCCAAAGCACCCTGGTTAAAGTAGGGTATATTTTAGGGAACCTGCTGTAATATGACTTCTAAAATTGCCACAAATTTTTTTCCCATTGATGTGTTAAACGTAAGAAACTTGATTTAACTATTAAAAAATAAATAAAATATTATAATCATATTGATATTCAATGGTTTTTATAAATTTTTTTTTGATTAGATATATAATATATAAAAAAACTATTTAACAAAAAAAAAACTATTCTTATCTTCTCTAACAACGAATTTCAGAGATGGACTTTTAAAAAATATATATATATATAACATGTTTCGGATTGTTCATGTATGAAGGTCATATATATTCTATTGTAATTTTTTGATTTAAATGTTATTTTTAAAAAACAATTTTAAAAAGGCTAACATTTTTTTATAAAATCCATGTTTATAATTTTGTTTTAAAATGTTAATTATTAGGACTTAAAAAAATATTTTGCCTTTTCAGAAATAATTTCCCCAAATCTGAGATCGACAAAATATAAATCATTTTCGAAAGAAATCAATTAGGGAAGAGACCACAAACTTCATTATATATTAATCAAACCTTATTAAGAAACCATTTTTTTTTGTGACATTATGTTAATGGCATTCTTTGTTGTCCTTAACGTGAACCTACTTTGCTCCTCAATTCCTGCTGTAAATAGTTTGGAATCAACACAACTAGGAGAGGTTAACCAAAAATTAACTTTTCAATTGCTAAAGTCTCTGCAAGACAAAATTGCTGGCCACAAAAATGATATTCCGATAACGAATCAAACGAATGTGATATTTTCTCCTTTTAACATTGGTCGTTCACTGACACTTTTACTGTTGGCGGTTGGAGGCCAAACGTTTACGGAGCTGTTTAACACTCTACATTATGGAGACATACTTCAGGGATCATCTGGAATGACTGCTAAAAATCAGGAAATTCTACATTCCGTTGTTCAAAAAGTTACTCAAACTCTGAAAAGCTACCAAAACGTAACCATAGAGATATCTAACGGACTCTACCCGAGTGAAAAATTCAAAGTTGATCCAATATTCGTTCAAAAATTGTCTAAATATTATGAGACGCGTGTGCAAACTCTGAATTACGAATCTCAAGCTGATGCGGCGATTGTGAAAATCAATTCAGATGTTTCCGAGTTTAGTAAAGGTTTAATCAAAGACTTATTACCCCCTGGGTCTCTTAGTTCAGGCACCAAAGTTGTATTGGTGGATACTATCCACTTTAATGGTGATTGGAAAATTTCTTTCGAACCAGAGTAAGTTCTTCTATTATACACTGTGTTCAAATTAAAAAAAATTCCATTTTGTTTAACAATAAATCTATCAGTTATAAATAATGCAATAATATTATTAAATATTGCAAATTTTTTTTTAACATTTTGCAAAGCTTAGAAATTTGATATAATTTGATTTAAATTTGATTTAAATTTAAAATTTGATATAAATTTGATAAAAATTTGATAAAAATTTGATATATTGATATAAATTTGATATAAATTTGATATAAATTTGATAAAAATTTGATATAAATTTGATATAAATTTGATAAAAATTTGATATAAATTTGATATAAATAAATTTGATATAAATTTGATAAAAATTGCAATAAACGTTAATAACTTATTCGTCTCTCAATCGTTAAAGTTTTATTGAATTATTTTTATATTTAGTTTATTGTTATTAAAATTATTCGTATTTAAAATAATAGGCTGAATTACTATCTACTTATAAATATGTTTTATTCTAAACAAATAATATATTAATTTGCTTATATAGACTCACTTCTGTAAAGGCTTTTACGAGAGATGACGGAAAACGCGAGGAGGTAAAAATGATGTTTGGTACTAATAAGGCTCAATATGGTGAAACGCAACTAAAGAAAATTGAAGGCAAGCCAAGTTCCACTCCAGATCAAAAGATCAAAATTCTCGGTATTCAGTATGCCAACCCCAATTTGGCCATGTTCTTTGTACTTCCGGAACAAAAAGGATTGCCAAATTTGATCAAAGTGCTATCCTTTGAATCCTTAACCTCTCTAATAAAAACGGCAAAGAAAACTTTGGTAGACATTACTTTGCCAATATTTAAAACAAGCTTCGATGTCACTCTTCCTGAAACTCTAAAAAAGCTCGGTCTTAGAAATATATTCGAGTAAATATAGCAAACATTTCAATCTCCAACACTACTTTATAAATTATATAATAGATCAAATATTTAGATGAAATTATATAATATTTATTCGGTAAAGAAAATTAGAAATATAAGATTTAATTGTTTGATAATTGACAAAAATACACTTTTTTTCTTATTACGATCTAAAATTTATTGTTATTTCGATTTATTTATTATACGATAATTAGAGGAACGGCAGATTTTTCCGGCTTAACAGGATACAATAATTCTTTCGGACTGTGCATTAGCGAAATATTTCACAAGGCGGTTATTGAAGTTAACGAAAAGGGAACTAAGGCAGCAGCTAGCACTGGGGTGGTCATAGGAGATAAATCTTCTTTACCTTCTACCGAAAGTTTTACGGCAGATAGACCATTCCTCTATTTTGTACAAGATCTTCTAAGTGGACATATCTTGTTTATCGGAACTTATATAAAAGTTCAATGATGGAATGAAATAGCTCGCAAAAATATAATCTATTAATTCATTTAGCCTGATTTTAACACCTCGCCTATTTCCCCAAAAAACGAACGTTTACTTTTTTAAAATATAAATTAGATATGCACCTTGTCAAAAAAAATAAAGTAAAAATTTCCATGTTTTCAACTAATTTATAAATTTTAAAATTATTTTATGATACTTTTTCAAAATTTCGGCCAATAATATTTAGATGATTTTACTAATAAATTTTGTGTTTTTTGTAAATTTGTATGAAAAAATTTTGGCAGAAATATTCGCTCTCTCCATTTTTTAAATGTGATTCAAGAAATATCATCTTTCAAAATTGAAAAAGACATTTTAAAAATTTGCTCAAAGTCTAGATTTTTCTAGATCACTAATGGATATATATAACCCACAACATAATCAATATAATAGCAAATTTGTAAAAGCTGTATAGGAACAAAATTTTCTTAGAAATATATAATATTTTAAAATATTTATATATATAATAGGAAAGAACTTAAATATCTATGATATAGATTACAGATTTTTTTAAAATTAAAATTCTAAATTGTACGGCTTAGTATAACCATATTTATCTTCTGTAACTGCCTTCTTACATTTAATTAAAACCTTATTACAATATATTTGAAGTAATTAGATTATTTTGAAAAATAGTAATTATATAGATTATAAAAGTTTTACAAATCAAAGTATGTTCTATCTACAAGCATTTATTATAAATATTACGTGATTGAGAGGTGATTCCGAGGCGTCACTAGCCTTTACAATCCCAGGGGGGTTCGACTAAAAAAATATTATCGGGCTTTTTATATAAAAGATATTTTACATCTTAAAATGAAATTTACTAGCTCTGAACTAATATTCAAAATTTCATATTTTGTCATTTATTATTTATACATTCTAATAACTAGCATATAAAATGATAATTAAAACAATACAAGACATTTGGTAAGCTTATGATAATATTTTTTTAATACAAAATATTTAATCTATTTATTACAGTACAGTATTTAATATTTGCTATTGCAGAATATATATATTATAATTTATAATATCAAAGAAAGAGCATTAAATAATTTGTGATTTATCCTTTATACCTTTATTATATGAATTGTTGCTACCGATAATAAGGCTATAGCATTTTCATCAGAATCCAAACCTATATTTAATTCAATTTTTCATTACATTAGAAAATTTAATACCATAGGAGATATCTTCAGATTGAACCTCACATATATATTTTTATTATATTAAAAATAAATTGTCTGATATAAAAAAAATAGTATCACCTATTTTCTTTCTCTTATCATTTTTGGTTTCAATATTTATTTGTCTCAGAACTACAATTACTTTTCATTTATTATATCTTTTAGCATAGTTTGAAATTGAAAAACTGTATTTTAAATGTATACTTTCTTCAATAACTTTTTCATCGCCTCATCTTCATTTGTCTAAAATATCATCTATATTAATATTACTTCTATTTCCCATTATTTAAAGCTTTCATCCTCAACATCAATATCTCTTCTTTCTTCATTATATCTAATAAATATAAAATTAAATGAGTTAAAGATGTTTTAATTATAATACTTACTTCAACCCTTTCATTGCTCTTTCTTCTTTGTCTAAAATATTATCAACATCAAAATTGTTTCCATTTCCATTTTTTAAAGCATTCATATCAAAATCAATCTTTTCTTTCTTCATTATCTAATAAAAAATAAATGAGTAAAAGATGTCTTCATTAAATATACTTAGAGTTTTAATAACCAAAAGTAGTTTCGATTACTGGTTTGTATCTTAGAAATTTTTTTAGAAAGAGATATAATAAATTAAATCTAAAAATGAGTAATCTAGTTGATTAGTGATTTAGAACTAGGCTAACACAAATCACAATATTAAATTGATTTTATTTTATTTCCAGTCAATAAATAATTATATTTATCTTATTAGGGATATAAAATAATTTAAATGATAAAAATCAATTAAGCTTCACTGTTAATGCTAGATTGATATTAAGTCATTATTGTTACATAAAATATGTTTTATTTGTTATATAACATGTCATATTTATTATCTATTCAATATCCAATTTCAAAAACTAATAGTTCTAAAATATGAAAATAGAATAATTCTAAAATGATAATATACAATGATAATATACATATAAAATTATCATAACTATGAGTGATATTAATATAAATATAATTTATATTATTAATCTAATAATTAAAATAGTACTTATTTAATAAAAATTTATAGTCTTATTCATTTTTTAAAAATAATAAGAATAAATTAAGCTTTACTTTTAATGCTTGATTGATATTTAGACATTATTATTACTTATTATAAATATTTTTATTTGTCATATGATATATCATATTTAATATCCAATTTCAAAAAATAATTCTATAATATGAAAATAGAATGTATAATTCTAAAATAATAACATACATATAAAAATATAAATTATTATAACTCTGAGTGATGTTGATATTCCATATTTAAAACAGAATTTGATTGCAATTGATAACATAGTGAAAATATAATTTATACTATTAATCTAATAATTAAAATAGTACTCATTTAATAAAAATTAATATAGTCTTATTCATTTTTTAAAAATAATAAGAATAATGCTTGATTGATATTTAGACATTATTTTTACTTTTATAAATACTTTTTATTTGTCATATGATATATCATATTTAATATCTATTTAATTTTTCAATTTTAAAAACTAATAATTCTATAATATGAAATAGAATGTATAATTCTAAAATGATAATATACATATAAAAGATATAAACTTATTATAACTACGAGTGATGTTGATATTCCATAGATAACACAGAATTTGATTGCAATTGTTAACATAGTGAAAATATAATTTATACTATTAATCTAATAATTAAAATAGTACTCATTTAATAAAAAAATTTATATAGTCTTATTAATTTTTTAAAAATAATTCAAAACTATATACAATAAAAAATAGTTCAGAGGACTATCAAAATTCTTTCGTTCAGGGGACTATTCAAATTTTTGAGGGAGCCTGAGCCCCTTCATGTATTCCCCAAATGACGCGATTTCTTCTTAAATAATATGCATGCACGCAACATTATTTCTAACTAGATATGAAATATATTAAAGGAAATTTTCCAATTTATTTATCATCTTCCCGTGTTGCGTGAGTGAATTTTTTGGTTTTGTGTTTCATTTAACTTGCAGGCTATGTACTTCCGAATGGTTCTGTATTATCAACAGAACAATTGATTTAAGAAAAAATAAGTTTGGTATACTCTTCTCTTCCTATATTGGCAATGCTGATTAAGCAGTAATTATATTGCTGGACAGGGTAGGGATCCTAGTTTTTAAAACTTATAGGATTGCTAAGAAATGCTTTCTCAGAAAAGTGATTGAAAAGTAATCGACTTGAACACTATGTTTTATTTAACTATTAAAAAAATAAAATAAAATATTATAATCATCGACCTTAAAAGCCTTCAAAAATTATTTTAAGATCTTCCAGATATAATATAAGAGATTATTTAACCGATAAACATGTTTAGCGATGTTTGAGTATATGAATGTCTCATCAAGATAATATTATAATTTTTGAGGGATATCATGCATATAATAAATTTTAATAAAATTTAACAAAAAAAAAACAAGCATATTTTTATAAAAACCGGTTAAGAATTTTGTTAATTAAAATGTTAATCCATTTTATTTAAAAATAATTTTTGCGTTTCACAAATAGATTTTCCAAGTCTGAGATCAACAGAATACGAATCAATTTTGAGATACCACAAGTTTCATGATATATTCAAACAGTATAAAAACTTTTTTGAGAAATTATGTTAATAGCATTCTTTGTTGTCCTTAAGGTGTACCTACTTTACACCTCTATTCCCGCTGTAGATAGTACTTTGGAAACAACAAAGCTAGGAGAGGTTAACCAAAAATTTACTTTTCAATTGCTAAAATCTCTGCAAGACAAAAATGCTGGCCATATAAATGATATTCCGATAACGAATCAAACGAATGTGATATTTTCGCCTTTTAACATTGGTCGTTCATTGACACTTTTACTGTTGGAGGTTTGAGGCCAAACGTTTACGGAGCTGTTTAACACTCTTCTACATTATGGAGACATACTTCAGGGATCCTCAGGAATAACTGCTAAAACTCTAGATTCCGTTGTAAAAAGTTACTCAAACTCTGAAAAGCTACCAAAACGTAACCATAGCGATATCTAACGGACTCTACCCGAGTGAAAAATTTAAAGATGATCCAATACTTGTTCAAAAATTGTCTAAATATTATGAGATGCGTGTGTAAACTCTAAATTACTTGTCTATCTCAAGCTGATGCGGCGATTGTGATAATCAATTCTGATGTTTCAAAGTTCACTAAAGGTTTAATCAAAGACTTATTACCTGCCAGGTCTCTTAATTCAGACACCAAAGTTGTCTTGGTGGATACTATCTACTTTAATAGTAATTGGGGAATTCCTTTTAAACCAGAGTGAGTTCTATAAACTTATGTTCCAAATTAATACTGTCCTTTTTGTTTGGCAATAAATCAATCAATTCCTAAAAAATAATTCAAAATTTTTTTTTTACAGATTGTGACGTATAAATTATCAAAGTTTTCTGCAAATTTCATCAGATGAATAGTAATGCATATTCAAAGTTTGAACAAAGAACTTTCCAATATGAAAAAAAGATTGTACTTTTTTTTTAAAAATAAAACATCAAGATTTCAAATTTAATTTGACTCAAATATTGTAATAGCAATTGATCGGCTCAAACTTGTTTTTCTATCACTGAATTATTGCAAACTCTATCATTTTGTTAGATTAACTTATGGAGTAAATTTTGATAGAACTCACATCTAGTGTTAATAAACGGCTCAGGCTAACTCAATACATTATTAGGAAAAATATTGGCTCATAGGTGACACAAAGATTTGAACGTCTATAAACGAAACCTCGAGGCTTAGAGCATATTTTCTAGCTAAAATATTGAGTTAGCCGTTTAACAACACTATTCAAGTCATCTCATCTTTATTGAAAGCCATTTTTTTAAAATATTATCGATAAAACCAATAAAAACTTTATATTTATGTTAACCATGGATAATTATTTTATTATACTGGTTGTTATATAGCGCAAATTTTTATATGTCGCATTCATTTAATTAACACAATTTATATTAACTTCACTTAATAGTTTCATTTAAATTTTTTAATAGATTTTTTTTATATATAAAGAATAAATTTATTGTATTTTTAGTGTAAAATATTTTATATATAATATATATTTATTAAATAAAAAATTTGTTAAATCTTGTCTAATTCCCTGCCAACCTTAACATTTTTTATATTATATGTATTTTTTAATAAAATCTCTCTCTTCAGAGATTTAAACTTTTTCCCTTATTCTTTAAAGCAAATAATAACTCAAAATTACTGTTTTCTTTTATCTTCAATAAAAAATAATGTTTTAAAGTAGTCATTATTACTTACATATGTTTTGTACTTTAAACATAATTTAGATTTCATTGTTTTTAAAATTTTAAATTTGGGAAATTCGTCCACTTTATCATTAATTATACAAGGCAAATGTTTATTTGTATTGTCTATTCTCTTGATTTTTTTATATTTGTAAGTGTCAAGCTTTAATGATTTGGATTCTATTTTTTTTAAATTTTGTGTATGGGAATTTCATCTATTTTATTTTCACTGATTTTTTCAATATTAAGATTTATATCATTATTTTTACAGTCATAATACTCTTTTAAAATTTCACCATGTTATCTTATGGGTATATTTATATTTTCATCATTTTTATCATTAGATACTAAAATTATTTCAAACGATATTATGTCAACAAAAATTTCCTTTAATTTATAAGTATTAATTATTATGTTTATCAATATTTTTATTTATAATATTTATATCATTACTTTTATAAAATAATTTTAGCCTTTTCAGCAAAACATCTGGAGATTCAAACTCCTCATCTGTCGATATGGCCCTAACTAAGTTAAAGATGTTATCAGGTAAATTAATAGTTAATATGTTGGATAGTTGGAATTTTGTTAAGAATTTATTTCTCTCACAGTCTTTAAAACTGTATTGAATTATATCTTAGAATTGACAGATTTATTGCTAAAATAAAAGGGTAACAGTTCGACTGTGAACACAAATGTGTTAAATAAAATTTTACATAGTATATTTAATGAAGTTTACGGAATCAAATTTATTTAAGTATTTAATATTGCGGGTTAGTGTTATTGTATTTAAGATTATTCATTGTTAAGAATAGGCTGAATGACCATCTATTATAAATATCACTATAATACTCTTTTCTTGACAAATATATATACTAATTTGCTTATATAGACTCACTTTCGTAAAGGTTTTCACGAGAGATGACGGGGAACTCGAAAAGGTTAAAATGATGTATGGTTCTAATAATGCTCAATACGGTGAAACACAACTAAAGAAAATTGAGGAGAAGCCAAGTTTCACTCCAGATCAAACGATCAAAATTGTCAGAATTCAATATGCCAATCCCAATTTGGCCATGTTCTTTGTGCTCCCCGAACAAAAATGATTGTCAAATTTGATCAAAGTGCTATCCTTTGAATCCTTATCTACACTAATAAAAACGGCAAAGGAAATTTGGTAGATATTACTTTGCCAGTATTTAAAACAAACTTCGATGTCACTCTTTCAGAGACGCTAAAAAAAAATCTTGATCTTAGAAATATATTCGAGTAAATATAGCAAACATTTCAATCTTCTAATACTACTTTCCAATTATTTAATAGAAATACTTAGATGAAATACTTAGATGAAATACTTAGATGAAATACTTAGATGAAATACTTAGATGAAATACTTAGATGAAATACTTAGATGAAATACTTAGATGAAATACTTAGATGAAATACTTAGATGAAATACTTAGATGAAATACTTAGATGAAATACTTAGATGAAATACTTAGATGAAATACTTAGATGAAATACTTAGATGAAATACTTAGATGAAATACTTAGATGAAATACTTAGATGAAATACTTAGATGAAATACTTAGATGAAATACTTAGATGAAATACTTAGATGAAATAATTTAATATTTATTTGATAAAGAAAATTAAAATATAAGATTTAATTTGATAATAATTGACTGTACTAAATACAATACACCTTTTTTTTCCTAGTTATTTCAATTTATATATTGTATGATTATTAGAGGATCTGCAGATTTTTCCGGCTTAGCAGGATCCGACAAATCTTCCAGATTGTGCATTAGCGAAATATTTCACAAGGCGGTTATTGAAGTTAACGAAAAAGGGACAGAGGCAGCAGCTCCCTGCTGTGGTTGCGGAAACTTTATCTTTACCTATTACTGAAACTACCGCAGACAGACCCTTCCTCTATTTTATAAAAGATCTTACAAATGGTTATATCTTGTTTATCGGAACTTATATAAAAGTTCAATGGTGGATGGAATAGCTCGCCAAAAACTAATCTATTAAATTTATTTAACTTCTAGCTTATTTTGTCAAACAAGAAAGTTTTACTTTTTTAAATATAAATTTATATATGCACTTTTGTC
The DNA here is from genome assembly GCF_954871325.1 of Gordionus sp. m RMFG-2023. Taxonomy (NCBI): domain Eukaryota; kingdom Metazoa; phylum Nematomorpha; class Gordioida; order Chordodea; family Parachordodidae; genus Gordionus; species Gordionus sp. m RMFG-2023. Next base: position 32,840,151 of record NC_088778.1, on the reverse strand, counting down.
AATAATAAAGTAAAAATTTACTTATATACTATAATATTTCCTTTTTTTGACTCTTAGAAAAATATATTTTAAAAACATACACATTTAATAAAAAATATTATTTATTTTAAATATTATATTTCTTTTTTAAAATCATAAAATTTAAATGGATCTCCAAATGAGGTTATCTTTAAATTGGTAATATTTTTGGTAAAGCATAATTTAAGTATTAAAAATATGAGGCTACCTGAAAAAAAAACCTTAAAATCAATATATCGACAGATACTTTTTGTATTAGATATTTTTTTTTAGTTACAATTTTAAAGTATCTAAGGCTTTTTTTACTAATACAGAAAAACAATTAAAGAGTTTAATATAATACATTTTTATAATTCTTATTAAAGGCGGCTCCTCCCATTTGTATGAAAAAATGTGGATTTTCTGGAATTTTCATAACTAATTACCTCAATCAAGAAACCATGAATATGTCAGCCAAATATTTTGTATGGTTTTTTAAGTTGCAATACGTATATTATATGGAATTTTAACCATTTTTTTTGAATATATTAATATCATCAAAAATTTTTTTTATAATGATATAATAGACAAAGCTGGAATTACAATATTTTAATATATATAAAATAAAATTATATATGTCGCAAACCTTCTACGATTTTATAAGGTGCCAATAGAAAGTTCTAAACTAGCGTTACGTTGCTTGATGTTTAAAATTTTGTACCAAGAGTTATGCCGATTGAGGTGTACTCCTGCAGTGGCATAGTTTTAATGACCATTCCTCACCCGGTGTATTCTAATCTCTTTAAAAAATAATAAAGAATAAGAAACGCATCTAGGGATTAATTTTACAATTTTCGGTATCTCCGGCGCGGTTAAGGAGATTCTTCCAAAATCTCTTCAAGCTTTAAATATCCAGAAATGTTTTCAATCCACGGGTTATTTGGTCCCACTGAATACTTTCATATACGAAAAAAAAACTTAAATATTCTATATTTCAACAAATGAAGACCCTAATGGGATTCACCAAATTTTACCTGAGATCATTGTGCCACCATAGGTAGTTATAGTTTAATTCCAAGTTCATCTTCTCAAATGGAATTGGTCTTAGTCCAGAGGATATTATCTCCCATTCTATAACTTTCAAATAGACCCCAACTAGAAATGATATAATACAGTCAATTCTAACGCACATAAAAAGATAGGCAGAGACGAAGCCACAAATCTGGAAAACCTCTACTACACAAGCAAAAAAAAGTGGATATAAAGATTGGTTCCAGTGCTAAAATTGTTATTTATGGGTTCCTTGAATCTTATTACCCTTAGAATCATTATTGTACACTAATATCATGTTTTTCATGTGTATAGAAGATGATAGGCTAAATCGTCCTCCAGAAAAGGCTAAAGATCTCCCGCATATTTTTCATGAGGCCACTTCCAGAACATGCCATTTTTTTTTTAAAAAAAATATTTAATTTCAATATCCAATTAATTTTTATTTTTTATTTTTATTTTTATGTACGATACAAATTTGCTAACAAAAAAAAATAATTTTTTTAATGAACGAATTAAAAATAAGATTCCCGAAAATTTCATTTTTTTTAAAAAAAAAAAAATTTTTATTATGCGAAAATAAAAAGATATTCAAATATGTTCAAGGCCGTCCAAGTCCAAATCGTATTCACATATATGTATATAAATCATAATATTAAGAAAAATAAAGGTAGTGATAATTAGTGTTGTTTAAACGGCTCAATTTGGGCTTGATACTAAAAAAACGTTCAAAATCCTTTGGTTCTAAGCAGAGTTGTTAAAGGATCTAGATACAAGTATCTAGAGCCTGTATCTAGATATAAAAATGTGGTATCTGTATCTGTATCTAGATAGATTTTTTATTAAAATATCTGTATCTAGATATTATTTTAGACGATGTATCTGTAGCTGTATCTAGAACCATTTAAAAATTATCTTTTAACAACTCTGGTTCTAAGTAATATTTTGCCCCCAAAAACGGCTAACTCGTTATAATTTTTTTTTCCCAGAAAAAAATATATTATGATGCAAGCCTAAAGATTTTTGCTCTTAGATGGCACATGGGATTGAACATCTGTTGCTGGCTATAATTTTGAGTTAGCCGTTTTTTAAAAATCAGCAAATCAAGCCGTTTAACAACAATAGTGAATCATTCATTCATTCATATTTTATTTTTTATTTAAATTGAGGCAAAATATGCCGCCATAATTAATAATAATATGGATAAAATGACCCCAAAAATATTATGGTTCTCTAATATATAAGAAAAAAAAATTTATAAAAAAAAATAAAAATAAAATAAATTAGTCACATTTTTTAAAATTTATTATAAAAAAATAATTTTCTGCCAAATTAAGGAAAGATTTTGAGGAATTATTGGAAAATAAAGGATAAAATTTCGATGCTTCTTAAATGGATGAGTAAAAATTTAACCGTTCTAATTTTAAGTTTGAGGAATTTTTGAGAAGAAAATTGCCCTAAAAAAAATTCTAGCCGAGTCGGGTCGAGCAATGGTACATCTGCAGGTCTCTGACTATTATATCACGAAGACCCGATGCTCATAATGGCGAGTGATAACTTAATGGTTCTAATCTAATTTGGGACCCTGGAATAGTTTGCCAGAAATAAAAAGCTTCACATTTAAAAAAAATTCATTTATTTTTTTTTTGAAATATATTTACTCTGATCCTAATCCTAAGAATATTTACTAACCTAAACCATATTGGATTCTCTAAGAATATCTCAATTCATTATTATAATCGTCACTAACGGGCTTTATAAAACTTAAAATTAATATACAGTTATCCACTCGTTGGTAAATGCTATAATTTAATATCCTCTTTTGCATCTGCGTATAGTGGATCCTCAAACATGTGTACTCTTCCTTCCTTCCTTTATTCCTTCTTTCTTTCTTTCTTCCTTCCTTCTTTCCTTCCTTCCTTCCTTCCTTCCTTCCTTCCTTCCTTCCTTCCTTCCTTCCTTTTTTTCTTTCTTTTGAAATACTAATCGCAGAGCTCTAATCCGAACATTTTAATAAAAATAAAAAAATAATACTATTCTTATTCGAAGGATTCGACAAATTGAGTATTCGACAATACTTTAATGAGATGGTATTTTTTTAAATTAAGGTCTTAAAAAATTTTTTTTTTTTAAAAACACTTCGAATAGAAATAAAACGATTAAAACGGTGTTTTATTTTTAACATATTATGCAAATAAAGAAGGAAAAGGCAGTTTTTTTTAAAAAAAATATTCCAAATATTAAGTTAATTATTGGCTTTATTTTAATGGCATAAACTAAAAAATTAAAACGAAATATTGTAACATAATAATTATATGTTTTTTAAAAATAATATTCTTTCCTTTCTCTTAAATTTATTTTATTTTATTTTTTTGCCTTGGAATATGGAATATTATGAGATAATTTGTAGTAATATTCGTATTTAAAAAAAAAAATTTTTAATGTCCATTTTAATTTTAATTATTATTTAATATTAAAAAATTTTTTAATGAATACTTAATTTTATATAATATAGAGTTCAATTGTAAGACATAATGAAGATATACTTTTAATTAAAATTTTTAGATATTGTTTTCATTGAATCTTTTATAATTGTAATTTATGTCATTAAGGTTATACCGAAATATTTTTTTCCCCCATTTTATGTAAAAGACACAAGATAAGGTTAAAATGAATGGTGAAAACGGTTGAACGTAGAAGCACTAAATAGGTATTATGCATAATATAATATGTTATTTTGTTATTTGGGTGATATGCTAAACGCGGATGGGTGTAGATTCTACCGTTGTTGCAAGGGTCAGACAAGCTTGTAAGAAGTTCAGTGTCGTCTATTCTTGCAAATAAAAAAAGTCTCTCTGAAGTTAAGGGGGGAAAGTTTACGTAAGCTGGTGAGAAGTTGTTTAGTTTTATGGCGGCGAAACATGGACAATGAAAGCGACTCACGAAGCCATATTAGAAAGAACAGAGACTAGGGTGATTAGATGGATGTGTGGGGTATCTCTGAGAGAGAGAAAAAAATTAGCAAGGAATTGCGAGCAAGATTGGGTATACAAATGATTGGAGTGGTAATGCGACAAAATAGACTAAGATTTTTTGGGCATGTGGAACATATGACTAAAGATGACCGGTTAAAGAGATGCACCTTGATGGAAGTAGGAGGATCAAGACCTACAGGAAGGCCCAAGATGACGTGGACAAATGTGATAGCGGCGGATATGAGAAGCATGAATCTTACAAATATTGATGCTCAGGACCGTCAAAAATGGAAAAGGAAAATTAGAGGGAAAAATGGCCTACCCGGGTGAACCTGGAAATAGCCATAAAACGGAGAAGAAGAAGAAGATTGAATGTTAAGAATCAAAGGAACAACTTCTGTGCGATTATACGTTTTCTAAAATAAAAAGAAATTTTTATTTTTATTCCCTCTCAACTAAGATTTCCCTTCAGGTTTTAAATTATGACCATTTAAAGGGACTACGACATCTAAATTAATTTTTTTTTACTAATAAAGTATTATGGAAAATTGAATTGGGCCTAGAGTGCAACAAAGATTTTCCTAAATTTTTTTAAAATTAAGATCTTTAGAATACTAAGACTGAGACTAATCAAACATTGGAATTTGAAATTGAACTCATTTTATTTCGATTTCTGGCTGAATCTCTTGACTTATCAGAAATTTAAGAAATATTCTGGATAATCAAAACTCTGGAAGTGGTTAAACAATCAATTCCTTTCCTATATTCCGCGCACAGAACCTAATTTATCAGAAAATTTAATTATAAGAAAGTTAAAGTTTTTTTTTGGTTGTTTCCCGGCCTATAGCCCAACGTTTTGTTAACCCATCTAAGCCCATTTTTTGAAGAAAAAGAATAATTGAGGATCTCTTTAACCATTTTTAATCATAATTCTCTTCTAAACATTGAACTTTTATTTAAAAAAATTTTTTTGGGTAATTAAGTTTTCGATAGCGAAATAAATATATTTTAAGTGTTAATAAAGGATTTCAAAACGCGACGTTTTTTTTAAGCCGCCTTATATATTTTTATCCCTATTCATTCCCGTGTGATATTGATATGATACCCGCTTCTAACCATTAATCTGTTAATATTATTAATCCATTTTAAACCACGAAGAAAGTATATTCTAACAATCGAGTTTAATAGACCCTAAAAGTTAAAGAGCACTCTTCCACTAAAACTCAAGTTCTGTCAAATATATCGGAAAAATAGCCTGATTACAGGAAAAAACTACTAAAAAGATTCTAACGGAATTACAGGAGCCTTTTTTTTAACGCAAACGATTAGGTCGGGGTAGAGTTAGCTTAGCCCAAATTTTGGGGTTATAGCTTGCTCCCAATCTTTAAAATATTTAATTCATAAAACTTTTCTCATAGTTGGCACTAAGGTTAGAAACATCTGGTAACGAAATTTCGAGGCTTTAGACAATACTTTATCTGGCTAAAATATCGATTTAGCCATTTCTAAGATATCTGCTCGAATCTAGCCGTTTAACGACACTAACTGTGACAAGACAACTGTATCGCTAATATTGCCAATTTATCTCCTATTTCAAATCTTTCTTGTTTGTTTTTTTAATCTTCTAATATATATACTTCTTCAAAAAATTTTTAATAACTGAAAATCATTTTTTTTTGTATACACTTATCTTATAAAATAAAAACAATGTTTCTTTTTAAAAAAAATGATTAAGATATCGTATAAAAGGAAAAAAAAACCTTTAAAATAAAAATTATATTAAGAATTATATACATTTGTAAATAGAAAAGTTTTAACTTTTTTTACTCTCGGGGGAATAATTTTCCTAGTGGAGCCTTAAAATTAGATATCTCAAAAAATTTCATATATTTTTTTTCGTGATATTTGTTAAATTATTAATTTTTATTTTTCAAAGTTTTCTTTCAATCTTTTCTATTTTGTTTTCGAGTAAATCAAGTTCTCATTATTGAAAAAAAAAAGATGATATTTTTTTTTAATACAAAAAAGTCATTTAGGCCAAGTTTTTTTTTTTTTGTATTTTTCTTTTCTTTTCTTACCTTCCATTTTATTTTATTTATTTTTTTTTGTATTTCAATTACATTTCTTTTATTTCTTTTATTTTCTTTTATTTTCTTTTATTTACTTTTAATTTTATTTATAAATGATTATGGTAGCGGTTTTCCGAAATCTGTTAATGCTCTCACTTTTCTTTTCTTTTCTTTTCTTTTTTTTTAAAAAAAAACTTTTTAAGATGGAATTACGTGATATTTTGAAATGACATACTTTATTTTGCACTTTTGTTAGAATCGGTTTCCTGTTTACATAAACTTTTTGTTTAAAGAAAAGGTGTTCTAGATTTTCCAGTTACAAGCTTATAGGGAGAGGGGATTTTCCTCTTTCTGGTTGCTTCAGCGTTGCGATATACGGTTCCGATTCCGATGACTCCAATCTCACTTATTTTTTATCACGTGTTCTTTCCTTTTAAAACCTTAAGTAGCATTATTTAAAACTAACATTCTCCCAATAGTAGGTAAATTTATCAATAAACATGAATATTAAATAAAGAAAGAGAAGAGAAGAGAAGAGAAGAAGAGAAGAGAAGAGAAGAGAGAAGAGAAGAGATCACCTTTTTATCATTGTAACCCGCTTAGAAGAAGATAGCAAAAATTTATTAAAAAATTCGAGAATTAGACCTTCCATACATCGGTCGCCTGAGAATTATATTGTTCTATATCCACCTTTTTGTCTAAATTGATTTTTTTTTAAACATAAATCAATTTTTTTTTATAGTTATATTCTATTTATACAAACAAAAATTCGAAATATTATATAAAACAAGTTAAATTATAGAAAGAAAGAAAGAAAGAAAGAGATATAATATTGATATTCCTATTATATATAAAATTACATATATATTTTTCATATTATGTAAGTTTTGAGGTTTCATTTTTTGCCATTTTATTTGCTTTTAAAACAGCTTTTCTTTTTGGTTTCAGAATTTAAAGTTTTTTTTTAAAAGCAGCATTTCTAGCATTGAATGGGCCTATCCAATTTAGATCTAATTAGAGAATCAGATGGATTCGAAAATTTATTTGGGCTAAGACTTGACTTTGGGCATATTCCTAAAATAAAACTTTGGATCTAATTGAATGAAAATTTGGATCTTTGAAAGGAAAAAAAAGTTACTCGAAACTGGGTCCGGTCGGAAATGATGAAAAAATTTTTTTAGGATCGTACCTGAAACAAAATAGGCCCTGTGCAAAGGGTCCTCTAGATTAAAAATGGAACAGCAGTTTTCTACTAAGATTTTAATCAGCAAGAAATTTCTAAGGAACTCTAATTCCAACATCATTCTTTAACTTGACATTTCGGTGATTGACATTATACATATTTTCCAAGTGTTTTTTTAAAAAAAAAAAGTTTTTGATATTTCATCGCATTTTAAAATAAAATCTAAACTAGATAAATTTCCCTTTTTTTGATATATATATTTATAAAATATATTTACTATAATAATAAGTAAAAGTATATTATACATAATAATTATAATATTATTCATCGGGAAACAAAAAATCCATTAGCCAGATTAAAATCTATCTTATTTAATATATAAAAACTTTTTTTTTTGAATAAAATTAATTTAATGATATCGTTATTTATTTTATTTCCAGTCAAGAGATTAAGTATTATATCGATAGAAATAGATTTAAATATCAAAAATAATTTTATATATTTTTTTTTATAATATTCTTATAGACTCCCTTAAATAATGTCGTCATTACATTTTTTTTTCTAAAAAAATGGGTATGACTTGGTCTGGGGGGTGGGGATGGAAAGGGAGGCAGGGTTAGGGTTAAGGGTGAGGTTAAGGGTATAGGGTCAGGGAACGAAAAATGAATATTCTGACGAGTATTTTGAAAAGTAAATTTTAGAGGTGTATGTTTTTTTTGTTTGGTTTTAAAAAATTATAGTTTTGGGGACAATCTTATAAAATAGAAGTAATGGTATTGCCAAAAAATAAATTACTTTTAAAAAAAGAAGTAACTGGATTACACTTACAAGTTACATTTTTTTAAAAAAAAGGTAAATTGTAACTGTAGTTAAAATGTTACATTAAAAGATACTTTTTAAAAGGATCTAGATACTTCTAACCCTAACTTAACTCTGACCAATATAATTAAATTTATTTTCAATATAGACAAAATAATTTTACAATTCGTAAATTTTAAATCAATAGGAATCTAAAATGAAATACATGCAATTTAAAATAAAAGAAATAAAAGTATATTGATAAAAAAAAATATATATATATAGGACAAAATGTATAATATTTTATTCGTACTGGGGGGAAAAAAAATGGCGCTTAATAAATTTCTTTTGACTTTAATAAAATTAACTGGTTACTTTTATCGTTACATTCCAAAATATGCAATTAACATTCAGTTACATTAAAAGGTATCTAGTTATAGTTACACTAGAAAATTTAAATATCCTTATTTTTTGAACATTCCTTTATGCACACAATAATTTTTCCAAAATGATGAGTTTAAGTGATTTCTGAAATTTTGAATACGATTATCAATGAGAATATGAATTTTCCTTCCTTTGTAGTTTGCCCTTTAATTTCGGGCTAAAGTTTCTTATTAAAAGGATCGTGATCATTTTTAAAGAAGTTAATTTTTAGGAGGAAATCCTAAAAATTGTTCTATCTGCCGAGTATTATCGAGCAATATAAGATTTGCGACCTAATTTTTTTAAAATAATTAAACCTTTTTCAAAAGGGGGGTAAATATGATTAAATTATTTTTCTGGCATTCCCTTCCTTAATGCTCTGGTAGGATTTCGAAGAAAGAAAGAAAGAGAGAAAGAAAGAAAGAAAGAAAGAAAGAAAGAAAGAAAGAAAGAAAGAAAGAAAGAAAGAAAGAAAGAAAGAAAGAAAGAAAGAAAGAAAGAAAGAAAGAAAGAAAGAAAGAAAGAAAGAAAGAAAGAAAGAAAGAAAGAAAGAAAGAAAGAAAGAAAGACAAAATTATTGCCAATATTAGCCATATATATAACTAAATAGGCCCTAAAGTGGCAATTTAAATCCCAAAAATTTTAAGCTGATAATTGCAATTGAATTATATTATTTTAAAAAATAAATTTATATAAATAATAATATATCTACCTAATAATGGTTATAAAAATTTTTTTTTTAGTTTTTATTGATTAATTAATTAAAATTATCACAGAAATGTGTCAAAAAGAAAATTATACAATAATAATTATATATATATATTCTTAACTAAAATAAGATATTTTTTTTTAAAGTTATTTATATTAATATATATATAAAATATGATTATAATAAGTAATCATTGATTTATAATATAAAATTATTTTTGCTACGTTTTTTATTGCCATTTGCACAGGGTCTCAAAATATAATTTTTCTCTAAAAAAAATTAATATAAAAAATGAAGAATTTTGTTTTTAAAAAAAATTAAATTAACAATTTGAAAAAATTTAAGATAGTATTCTACACAACACTCTTTATAAAAGGTAAAATTATTTATTTATTATAAACAATTATTTTCCTTTTTTTTTTGACTTTTATTTATTATTAGTGGTGTTGAACGGTTATCGTTTTGAGCCGGTTTTTTAAAACCGGCGGTTTACTCACTATTTTATCCGGAAAAAAAAATATTAAGCTCACCTAAAGATTTTGCTTTGCTCATTTTTAGGAAGGAAGAGTTTAGACATATGTCATAGCAAAATCTGGAGACTTAAGGCAGTATTTATTTTTATGGTTAAAATATTGAGTTAGCCTAAGGAAGGGTTTGTCTAGGAATTTATAGAAAGCTCAAAAATTGAGCTTATATATATATATATATATATATATATATCATTCTCTCCAAAACCCGAATTAAAAGATAAATATTATGGTGACCGAAAAAAAAAATGATATTTATTCGGGTATCAGGTCAATTCTGCCAAACCTTTATCGCGAAAGAAACATGGCGAAACCAATTCCGCGAATTTTATTTCCCCGCGGGACATTTATAGCGAAAACAATATCGGGAACCCATTTAACGCGGATTTATTTCTGCGAAATAACTTTAGGGCGAATATATTTTAGCAAACCTCTGTAGCGATCCAGTGATAGCCCTAAACTTTTTATCGCTAACCCAATTAATAACCGAATTTTCTACCGCCAATGTATTCGCGCCAAGTCATTATCGGGAACGCATTATACCGCGAAACAATAAATATATTAACGAATGCATTTACATAAAAAGATTTTTTAAAAAAATATATATTTAATATCAATTTATCTACAAGAGTTCCTTAAATCACAAAACGCATATCATAACAGCCCCCCCCCCACCTACTCTTTCTATGGCTAAGATATATGTTTAGAAAAAGATTTAAAAAAATTTGATTCTTCCTTACGATTTGTAGTGAATGGAGATAATTTTTGATATCCTTGTCTAGATACTGTTCTTGTGGAAAAATTACTCGCCATCTCCTCATGCCATACCCCACTAGAAGTTGAAAACTCAGAGTAATCATGCTTACGCACGTAAAAATAATAATTACTTCTAAGAAATTTCAATTTTTTTTACTTGGAAAAACTTATCAGTAAAACAAAATTACTTTTAAGTCGTTTTAAATTCTGAGTAATTTAGGGTTAATCTACATGTATTGTACTTACTCATTATATAATGGGCTTAAGCTTCGTAATTAGTGCTTGTCAATGTGGCAAACCTCGTGCTTAAGGACTACGTCTTAATATTGGATTCAGATTTCTATCATATTTGTTCAGAAAATATGACCAATATTTTATATCTAAGAAGAAAAAAAATTTCTATAAGGATCGTAAAATCATAAGTTTCAGCCAATAATCAGAGCCATTCAAAATCCGATAAAGACAGTGTCATGAGTAAATGTTATAGTTTTTATTTGTTTAAAGCTTATAGCTCTCTTTTTTTTTTGGTTTTAGCGACTGACGACACTGATTGATAAATTTATGAATATTAAGTATACTCATTCAGGGAATAAATATTGACGCAGCCCCGGATATCGATTTCGCAAGAGAAGAGAAGAAGAAGAAGAAGAGAAGAAGAAGAAGAAGAAGAAGAAGAAGAAGAAGAGAAGAGAAGAGAAGAGAAGAGAAGAGAAGAGAATAGAATAGAATAGAATAGAATAGAATAGAATAGAATAGAATAGAATAGAATAGAATAGAATAGAATAGAATAGAATAGAATAGAATAGAATAGAATAGAATAGAATAGAATAGAATAGAATAGAATAGAATAGAATAGAATAGAATAGAATAGAATAGAATATCGAATAGAATAGAATAGAATATCGAATAGAATATCGAATAGAATATCGAATAGAATATCGAATAGAATATCGAATAGAATATCGAATAGAATATCGAATAGAATATCGAATAGAATATCGAATAGAATATCGAATAGAATATCGAATAGAATATCGAATAGAATATCGAATAGAATATCGAATAGAATATCGAATAGAATATCGAATAGAATATCGAATAGAATATCGAATAGAATATCGAATAGAATATCGAATAGAATATCGAATAGAATATCGAATAGAATATCGAATAGAATATCGAATAGAATATCGAATAGAATATCGAATAGAATATCGAATAGAATATCGAATAGAATATCGAATAGAATATCGAATAGAATATCGAATAGAATATCGAATAGAATATCGAATAGAATATCGAATAGAATATCGAATAGAATATCGAATAGAATATCGAATAGAATATCGAATAGAATATCGAATAGAATATCGAATAGAATATCGAATAGAATATCGAATAGAATATCGAATAGAATATCGAATAGAATATCGAATAGAATATCGAATAGAATATCGAATAGAATATCGAATAGAATATCGAATAGAATATCGAATAGAATATCGAATAGAATATCGAATAGAATATCGAATAGAATATCGAATAGAATATCGAATAGAATATCGAATAGAATATCGAATAGAATATCGAATAGAATATCGAATAGAATATCGAATAGAATAGAATCGAATAGAATATCGAATAGAATAGAATAGAATAGAATAGAATAGAATCGAATAGAATAGAATAGAATCGAATAGAATAGAATAGAATAGAATAGAATAGAATAGAATAGAATAGAATAGAATAGAATAGAATAGAATAGAATAGAATAGAATAGAATAGAATAGAATAGAATAGAATAGAATAGAATAGAATAGAATAGAATAGAATAGAATAGAATAGAATAGAATAGAATAGAATAGAATAGAATAGAATAGAATAGAATAGAATAGAATAGAATAGAATAGAATAGAATAGAATAGAATAGAATAGAATAGAATAGAATAGAATAGAATAGAATAGAATAGAATAGAATAGAATAGAATAGAATAGAATAGAATAGAATAGAATAGAATAGAATAGAATCTTTCTTTCTTTCTTTCTTTCTTTCTTTCTTTCTTTCTTTCTTTCTTTCTTTCTTTCTTTCTTTCTTTCTTTCTTTCTTTCTTTCTTTCTTTCTTTCTTTCTTTCTTTCTTTCTTTCTTTCTTTCTTTCTTTCTTTCTTTCTTTCTTTCTTTCTTTCTTTCTTTCTTTCTTTCTTTCTTTCTTTCTTTCTTTCTTTCTTTCTTTCTTTCTTTCTTTCTTTCTTTCTTTCTTTCTTTCTTTCTTTCTTTCTTTCTTTCTTTCTTTCTTTCTTTCTTTCTTTCTTTCTTTCTTTCTTTCTTTCTTTCTTTCTTTCTTTCTTTCTTCCTTTCTTTCTCCTAATAAGACTCGAGCAAAAAGTATAGGACAAGGATAGCAAAAATTTTTTTTATAAACTAAATCTACGTTTCCATATTCATAAAATAAATAATTTATTAAGGTTTAATATAAAATTAAAAACTCCATCGAATTAAAACACATTCATGATAACTATTTATACTATTATAATTATATTTTTTATCAGTAAGAAAGAAAGAAAGAAAGAAAGAAAGAAAGAAAGAAAGAAAGAAAGAAAGAAAGAAAGAAAGAAAGAAAGAAAGAAAGAAAGAAAGAAAGAAAGAAAGAAGAAAGAAGAATATTAAGCAAGCCTAACTGAAGATTTTGCTCATAGAAGGAACAAAGGTCCTTATATTATCGAAAGCTCGAGGCTTATAGTCAATATCTTTCTGGCTAAAATATCGAGTTAGATTGATGACATTTTTTTTACCTTACACTTTTGTATGTTGGGTGTCTTTTTAAAATTATTATAATTTAATTCATTATTTAGTGCATATAAGTTAGTTATATGTTGCCGAATTCTTTTAAATATTATAAAATATTTTGAAAAAAAATTTGATCATTAAAATGAATTTTACAAAAGATTTTTTTTAAAAAAAAGAAGCCATTTTTAAAATGAAAGGGGAAAAAAAAAATATTCTGAACTTAATCATTCTTTTTTTTTTCTTCGCCATTTTCTTCTAAAATTTGCGAAGCGTGTAGCCGATTTCAACTAAACCGATCTAATAAATTTTAAGTCCAAGGACTGTTGTCAGAAAAGATAGCTTCATCCCAGGAGTGGCGGTAGCGGTGGCGGTAGCGGAGGCGGGGTCGATAGGTTTTCTCCGATTACGCAAGTTCTTTTTTTTTTTGGAAATTCGAATTTTAAATAAAAATTGAAATTTCGAAATCCAAAAAAAAAATTATTAAGAAAATTAAAACTCGCTCTTATAGTTTATTAAAATCTAAAACCGGATATTGATTTTTTTTGCGCATATAAAATCTTTAGCAAATTAATCGGCTCCTGATTGGCGAATCTTGATTAGCCGATCTTGATCGACGTGTTTCCTAAAAAATTATACAATTTCATTGATTATTATAAATGTACTAAGAAATAAAATTCACTCTCCAGGGGCAGACTGGCCATAAGACCAGGTGGGAATTTTGCCCAAGAGGCCGCGAGAAAATGTCGATTTTTGAGGTCGATCAGAGGAAAATATCAAAAAAAAGGCCAATTGGAAAAAAAAGATATTATTATGTTTACATTATTTTCTCTTATCATTTATTTATTTTTTAATGATATCCATATTATTCGAATATCACATTCCTTGAGAATTATGTCGTTTACTATATTTTAATGCATACGTCTCTTGAACGCTATACAACATTACCACGTGTTTCTTTGTTTTTTTTACGCTTCCATTTGAGTTTGAGTAGGATGAAAGCTAAGTTTTGATTTATTAATTATATTAAGGCATTAGCGTTAATGATCAAGCAACCATTTGCCTACAACACATTATTATAATGGCAAAAATAGCGGAAAAGCTTTTCGCACTTACAAAATTACCAAACTCTTCTGGAAATTTTGATATCTTGAGTGAATGCTTTTAAAACATGGAATTCAAATGAGAAATATGGTGGGAGAATCATTTGATGGTGCTGCAAATATGGGGGGTAAAATTGTTGGGTTGCATGCTCTTATTAGACTAGAGGCTCCAGTTGGTGTTAGAGTCACGTATTAAATCTCTGAATAAGTGATTCATGCGATAATATTGAAGGCAAAAATTTATTTGGATTATTGAAAAGTACTAGCAACTTCTTTGGTAAATCATACAAAAGGATGGATGCTTGGGTAAATTAAAATAATTCATCTGGCTAAAATAAGTTGAGAAGGCTGCAAAAAATAGGTGAGACAAGGTGTTGGGCACACGAAAAAGCTCTTAGATGGATATATGGTAAAGAGAGCTTCCTCCCAACAATGATAAGCGTACTTCAATTTATAATAGATAATAAATCATCTGAGGAGAAAACCTCATGAGAAGTGCAGTCTTTGATCGATAAATTTATGTAAATTTAAGAATCTGAGTACAGCTATAATATATTAATAAATTTTTGATGTCATTATATCTTCAAACTAAAAAATTTAAATATTTTATCAGCATGGAAAATGATAGAAGATGCTAAGTTTTCTGTATCATCGATAACTATTACATCAATTCAAAATAAAGCAATAAAAATGGCTTCTAATTTAAAATGAAACACTTTCATATTTATAGCTCCCAAAGAGTATCTGAGTATAAAATACTCTGTAAAAAGATCGAACAGGACGAGCGAAGAGAATATATATAGTGACGGAGGCCAAGATGAACGTCCTCAAGAATCGATTGACGATCAAATTATCAATAGCTTGTCGGAACTATATTTTGCGAATAGTAGCTTATTTTGATGTGCAATATTTGCATCCAAGGCATTTTGATGAAATAAATAGTAAAGGTGTTTCTGAAAAGGCCTTGGAAAATCTGACACAATTTGGCAAATATATTGAGTGTTAAATTACGTAACGAATTTGTGTTCATTTGCCAGTGTATTCAAAGATTTAGTAGCAGGATTAAATGAAACAGACTATGACAATCGTATGTACAAGTGGAGGAGTCATATGAAGAAGATGGAATATTAAAAAAATCATAATAATTCAGAGTGTGATAGATAATAGATGTAACAAGTGTTTAATATGCGTGTGTGAAATTCTTAAAAGATGCAATAAGCATACAAGTGCATACACTAAATTATTTTTGGCATATGAATACATTTTTGTCATTTACGCGAGTTAATTGACAGAGAACATTTAGTATATTAAAAATTATAAAAAAAAAATAGGTGGAGGCTAATATAGACCCAAGAAAAATTACATTTTTAATGATGTCAGCTGATCGAGAGCTATCGGCGCAGATTTGACTAGAAGATATTCTTGTTTAATTTGCACAAAGGTTCTAAGTTAATGAGAGATTTATTAACGCAAAAATTATATATCATCTTAATTCTTGTATTTTAAATCTTATTTGTATCTATTTACAATATGATCGGTGGGTGCCTGATTTTATAAGTGCGGCAATTTATTTGATTTTATATATTGAGTATGTATTTATTATCCTTTTATTAAACACGTCGTGATATATGATTTCATTTTATGGTTGTAATATCGTTGTAAATCTAATATAAAATATATGCAATGAATAATTCTTAGATGTGCGATTTTTTGTAAAATAAAATATATGATTATCGTGTCATACTATATATTCTATTTTTATTAAAAATATAAATCGCTTAAACTTATTTTCAAAAATAAGAGGTAATAAAAATTATGTAATGGGGGCTCATAAAAACATGCCCACGAGGCCGTATATTCGCCAGTCCGCCCCTGCTCACTCTTATAGTTTATTATAATTCTAAAACCGGATATTAATTTTTTACACAAATCAAATCTTAAATTAATCGGTTCCTGATTGGTGAATCTTGATTAGCGGATCTTGATTGACGTGTTTCCGCAAAATTAAGAATTATTTCATTTTTTTTACCACCTTTATTTATTTATTGTTTAGTGTAATAAATATAATTTCATCGATTATAAATGTATTAGGAAATAAAACTCACTCTTATATAAGTAATTATAACCTAAAACCGGATATTAATTTTTTTGCGCCAATCAAATTTTCAGTATAAATTAAACCGGCTCCTGATTGGCGAATCTTGATTAGGACGCGTTTTCCGCAAAATTCAAAATTATTACATTTTTTTTACCAACCTTATATTTATTTAATGTTTTTTAAAGTAATAATCTCATTGGATCAAATTATTATATTCTTCGAGTAAATTCTCTATATTTTCTGGCATTTCCTTCGGTTTATAAAAAATTAAAAATTATATATTACAATTATATTTCAGTCTCATTTCCCTCCCACCCCCACCTCCTTAAGAAATTTTTTTAAAAAAGAAATTAAATATACCAAATAACCAAAATAAATCTGTAATTCTTTAAAAAAATAATTATATTTTTAAAAAAATATATATATAAAATAAATTTCTTAATTGCAAAATCGATATTATCGTAATGTCTAATTTATATTTATTATTGTTTAGGTTTTTTTTTCTTATGTTGGTCATAAATATTGATTTGTCACTTTTTTTTTACCTGTCCAAACTTAAAACCTATTTTTAAATTTCAAAAATAATATTAAAAATTTTTCCGATTTCAAAAAGAATTCAAAAAAAAAAATAAAAAAAATAAAATAAAATAAATATAACTTTTTTGAAAAAGATTTTGAATTGTTTTGTTAATATGTTTATATTTAGATCCGAATTTATTACTCGTTTTAAGGGAGATTATGTAGAGCGAGTTAGCATCTTGATTCTCGATATTGAAAAGTGTCTTAAGATTTATATGATTTTCCTTCCTTCTTTCTTTCTTTCTTTCTTTCTTTCTTTCTTTCTTTCTTTCTTTCTTTCTTTCTTTCTTTCTTTCTTTCTTTCTTTCTTTCTTTCTTTCTTTCTTTCTTTCTTTCTTTCTTTCTTTCTTTCTTTCTTTCTTTCTTTCTTTCTTTCTTTCTTTCTTTCTTTCTTTCTTTCATTCTTTCTTTCTTTCTTTCTTTCTTTCTTTCTTTCTTTCTTTCTTTCTTTCTCCCTACTCGAGTGTCGTTAAACGGCTCGTTCTTGAGCTGACTTTTTTTAAAAAAAAGGGACAACTCAAGATTTCGTCATAAGAAAGATTATCGCGCAAGCCTGAAGATTTTGTTTCGTAGGAAGGAACGAAGGATCAAGGACATATATCATCGAAATTTCGAGACTTCGGCAATATCATTTTCTTAGCTAAAATATTGAAATTAGCCGTTTTTTTCAACAACACTAGCTCAGGACCAGGCTTATATTTTACCCGAAAAACCTCTTCGTATAAAGTTTGTTGCATTTTAAAAGATTTAGGGATGTATATATATATAGAGTTCTCTAAGTTAATATTATATTTATTATTCGGTATCGAATATTGGCATAGCTTCAGAGACCTTCATGGGCCGGGCCGACCCACGACCCGTAGACCCATACTTGGGCCTAAAAAAAAATTTTTACTGTGGGCCTGGGTCGAGCTTGGTCAAAAAATTAAGGACCATGAAGGTCTCTACATAGCTTATAACCTTGCTGACTTAAATGTCAAAAACTAATTCTTTCAAAGATAGGAATATTTTATATAAATCCGATCATAGTATGCCAATGAAATCTAAAACGCTCCATTTTTAATGGCGATTTCTAGGTTTAGCCCAGGTTGACCAGTTTTCCCTCTGATTTTTCTTTCCCATTTTTTTGCACGGTCTGAGCATCAATATTTGTAAGATTATATTTTTCTCATATCCGCCGTTAATTCATATTTATCCACGTCTCAAATTTGGGTGTATATTTTTTGTAGAACAAGACTTTTAGCAAATTCAAGAAAATAGTAAAAAAAAAAATTTATTTCAAACGCGTTTATGGATGCTAAATATTTTTTTTAGGTATAGTGTCCTCGCATAAAATTATCTAGAATTATTTGAGTAAGTAGGCAATCAATGCCAGGAGCTTACCACAGAGCGGGGTTCAAAATATTTAACCAATGGGAAAGCGGTTGACGGGTTAAAGGTAATTTTTTTTTAAACCAATAGGCGAGCGATGTGGGAATTATCAAAACTTTTTTTTATTATTTATTTTCATAATATTTGAATATTATATAAGTTTAAGATACAAAAAAAAAAATTACATATAAATAAATAATAAATAATGATTCCCAAAACTAACCAATCAAATAATTTTAAAATATTTGACGGGCAGGGTAAAACAGATGTTTTATACGAATGAGCCAACGGGTGCGATAATAGGCCTGTGTAAACAATAAACGATTGGTTAAAGCATCCCTTCCTATTATAGACCTCTACTCCTCTATAGACCCCTGGAATATGAAAACCATAACCCCTGATCATCGCTAAAAGCGTAAAGACAAATTAAAATAGAAATCCCTCTCCTGTTTTATTTTAAAAGCATAAATAAATATTATTTTAAAAAAAATATATAGAGATAAATTATATATATAAATATATATATTTATTTTTTAATTGATTTTAAAAAATGTTTTCTTTAAATAATAAATTCCCAAATTCCTTGATCGACAAATTTGGGATCATCGATCCACTAAATCTTTTAATTTTCCTTATTTTCATTTATTTTATTATAATTATTCACTTCTCTCTTCTTTCTTCCTTTTTTTTAAATTAATTTTCATTAATTATTTATAAAAAAAAAACCAAATTTTCTAAATTACAAAATTTTTTATTTTTTTTTTTATTATATTAAATTAAAGTGGTTTCATAAATCAATCTAAGTCTCAAATTCCATAATTGATAAAAAAAATAAAATAATGATAGATAAATTAATCATTTTCAGCTTTCTATTTTCCTCGATACATTCTTTTATGGCCAAATAAGTGGGAGAAAAGGGACAAAAAAAATCATTAAAATTTCTAAGAATTTAAGAATTTTTAGATTATAAAATTCTAAGAATTTAAGAATTTTTAGATTATAAAATTGATTCGCAAAAAGTGGAATTTTAAAGAATCGTTGGTAACGTAATTATAAAGAAAATAAAATTTTTATGATAAATGTCAGAGACCTGTAGAGGTACCATTTGTTCGACCCGGCCCGGTCCGGATTTTTTTTTAAAATTTTTTCGGCCCGGATATTTCAGGCACGGCCCGAATATTTCAGGCCCGGCCCGGATTTTTCAGGCCCGGCCCGGATTTTTTTAAAATATATTTTATTTATTTTTGATTTTTACAGCTAATAATGGCGATTTCAAATATTTGTTTTTATCCGAGCCGGGCCGGGCTCAGGGCTGGGCCTGCAGGTTCTCTGGTAAATTATTAAAATAATTTTTAATTTTAACTATTTTTTTATAAAAAAAAAATATCCTAAATTTAATGATTTTTTTCTTTTTGAGCTTATTTTAATATATTTAAAAAAATAATATTAATTTTTTTGTTAATATATTTTTTTTTATAAAAATAAACTTACAAAATATTTTTAGTATATTAAAATTTAATAATAGTTTAATTAAAAATATTGCTATAAAAAAAATGTTTTTTATCTAATATTTTTTTTCCTTAAATCGATCCACTAAATAAAAAGTATAATAAAAAATAAAATTTAAATTAAATTTTAAAAAATAAAATAAAATAAAATTTTAATTTGTTTTTTTTTATTATTTTTTTAAATTTAAATAAAAAAAAAAATATAAAATTAAAAAATAGATAATTTAATTTTACAAAATTTACAAAAATATAAAAATTAATAAATTTAATTTTTTTTTTTTTAATAAAAAATGGATTTTAATTTCATGAATTTTATAATTTACGGATATAATTTTTAAAAATTAAAAATAATTAATTTTATTATTTTTTTTCTTCACCTTTTCACAAAGTGATTATTACCCAAATATTATCTTTAAAATAATGGGCAGAAAAAATTATTTAAAACTTGATTATGATAAGGTATACCATGTGTATAGACAAATGGGTTTAGTATATACATTGAATTATGGGGAAGAGAGCTAATATTGGATAATGATTTCGCGTTTAAAAGAAATTTCTACAGCAAAACCCTATTTAACATCGAGCTTATTTTGTTTTCAAAATCTAATTATGTGTTAACCTCACACAATAGTCGATTTTGCTAAGCTTTAAACCCCCTTCCCAAAATAATAATGGAAAAATCATTTTTATTATGACCCAAGTTTAGATAATTAGGGATCTATTTACGGAACGGCTTGCTTAGCGCCAGGGTAATCTATCAGCCCTTTGTTCTTCTAATAAAGTTCTATATTCCAAAAAACGGAAGAAGATTGAAATTCAACGTTCATTTTAGGAATTGGCGGTAAATTTTTTTGTAAAATTTTTAATATTTTATCTTATTTTTTTATGGAAATCATAACTTCTTCCTCCTTTTGGAAAGATAAAAAATATATATATATAATTTCAAATTATATTAAAAAATTTTTAATTGGTTTGATTGTTTAAAAATTAGTGTCGTTAAATTTGTCTAACTTTGACCATCTCAATTGTGGTATTGGTCAAGCTTTTAGCCTAAAAAAATTTGATTTTGGGCACTTTAAGTTAAGTCTAGAACTTGAAGGTTTGATTGGAATATTTTCTGGTCAATGTAATTTAAAGGAAAAATATATCTAATCGATGCATATATATATAAAGAAGGGGGGTGGGCTCCTCTAACAGGGCTTTATGATACCATTAGAGTGTTGTTAAACGTACGGCCCGGTTTGAGCCGATATTTAAAAACGGCAAACTCGATATATTATTCAGAAAAATAATAACGCAAGACCTGATGTTTTTTTCTCCATAGATGGCACAAAGATTTGGACATCTATTAGCAAAATCTTTAAGGCATAGGCAATATATATATTTTTCTGGCTAAGCCGTTTAGCAACACTAGAATGCCATTTCTTCAATAAAATTCTATGGAGTAATTAGCAACTGGGTAATCAACATACACAAATAGATGGTATACATCTTATTAATTTAAATCATTTTTTACATTTTAGTCATTGGACGGGAGGAGAAGGGGTCTCGAAGTGATTGGTTTGAGGTGGATCGGGAGAAATCTTCTGTATGGAATGGAAGGAGTGAGGGATGAGATGGTATTCAAAGATGAATGAGTTGGAATAATAAGAAAGATTGCTGTAAGCAAATTTCAAGAGATAAAAAAAAATTTATCATTGAGGGTTTGCTATTTTATATAATTGATTTCCCTGCTGCGATTTAGGCTAAAATTAGGCGCTAATATGATATCTATTTTTTTATAGCGGGAAAGTTTTAGTCCATTTTTTGTCATTTGATTGAAGAAGGAGATAAGAGACTTCCTGTTAAATAAACTATTACCAAACTACATTTTAATCGAGGAGATCATATTCATTGTTCCTTGGTTCCGGGTGGGGGGGGGGGGAGGGAATTAGAGGGGGTTAAGGGAATTCTTCTAGTTGGAATATTCTTAGAATCTTCACTAGAGAATCGCACCAAAAATGAAATAAATTTGCATCTTTTATTCAAGTAGCCCCTACGATTACTTCTAATTTTTACAAACTCTTCAAAAAATTCACAAAAACTAATTTTATATCATATGAATTTCAGAATAATAAGAATATGGGAATATTCATAATTATTATTATAAGGCACAAATATGCTAAAAATAAGAGTCAATAAGAGAGAGAAAATCAAGATCATAAAAAAAATTGTTCCAATTTTGGAACACAGGGGAAAAAACGGGTAGGGGATAAATTCTCTTAAATGACCATAGTCGTAGACTTGACAAACCTATCAACATTTTTATCTGCAGGGCGGTGGTCACTCCCCCACCCCTCCCAAAAAATTTCCCCCAACCCCCTAAACCTGTCTGTCACCCTAAGAAATGGCTTCCCAGAAAAATTTTCACCACCCCCCCACAGATCTTTAAACTTTATTCGCCAGTAGCCATGAATCTAAAGGAAAAAAATACCGAAAGGTCACTTAAATTCAATATGGCTTGAAAAAATGGTAACGTAAAGAAACATTAAATATCGACAATTTTAGTGAACCATCAAGTAAAGGGTAATTCTATTATTTGTGAACGTTATTTGATTTGATACAAATTATATCATCATTACTAAAGCCTCCCTTTTTGTGGGTCCGGTTCCAGTGCCAATAACTAATGCTGCAAGATGAAAATTATAATGTATTCTTCAGGGACCTTTAGTCGCAATGTTTTCAAGACATCCCTGCCAAGAAAATGCATACCTAAAAATTCTAAAATGATGTCATATCTATTATGGAAGAAATGGTGTTCTGGAATCTATAAACTAAGTGAAATGCCATTTTTTTTGTCTTTAATCTGATGAGACAACAGATTCAACAGTTTGTGAAAATTTTGAGTTTAGTTATATTTCGGTATAATTTTTTTTGCGAAAAAATTCAAGAGAATTTTAACAGGAATTATTGATTTAGAGAAGAACCTTTTCTGCTTGAAATTGTAATACAAATTGTATTCTAAAGACAATTTCATTTGATATAATAATAAAGCCAATCATATATTTTTTTTCCTTTTTAGCTTTCACCTTTCCTGGTGGTAAGCTCCTTTCAATATCTCTCTTCACTTTATGTTATTCACGCCTATCTCTTTTATCTAATTTATATTTCTTCGTATTGGCTCTAACTTTATGGCCATATTGAAGTTTTGGCCTTCCTCTTTTACGTTTATTTTCTATATAGTCCATAAACCTTCTCATTGTGTGCCCATACCACCTAAATCTGTTCACCATTATCTTTGTCTTAATAGGTACTACCTTTAAACTTCCTAGTATTCTTGTACCTCGCCTATCCTTTCTTGATACCCCAGCAATCATCCTCAGAATTCTCATCTCCATAGTTTGTAGATTTCTCTCGTCTGATTCTTTGGTTGGCCAAGTTACCGACCTATATAGAATAGTTGGTTGTACTATGGAACTGTAAATTTTTCCCTTCGATTTGTGCAGGATTTTTTTGTCAAAGAGCACTCCAGATAAAGATCTCCACTTTAACCACCCTTGATTAATTTTACTCTTTATCTCTTTCTCTATTGTGCCGTTCGTTTGTTGCAGCTCTCAATTGCCGATATCTGCCATTCATTTATATCAATGCCCTCTGTTTCATCTCCCCCCTATCACCATTATACCCCGTCTTTTCTCTGTTTACTCCTAGTCCCGTGCTTTTATAGGATATTTATCCAACTCTCTAATCTTTCT
This sequence comes from Gordionus sp. m RMFG-2023, assembly GCF_954871325.1. Lineage (NCBI taxonomy): Eukaryota > Metazoa > Nematomorpha > Gordioida > Chordodea > Parachordodidae > Gordionus > Gordionus sp. m RMFG-2023. The sequence goes on along the minus strand of NC_088778.1, from coordinate 32,816,488 downwards.
CTTTCATTTCATCCTTGGATTCGGCAAGTATCACAATATCATCCGCAAATATCATATTCCACGGGACTGTTCGCGGTATATACTGTGATAATACGTCTATCACTGTTAATATATTCATAATTATTTCCATTTAAAAATTTTCTTTTAATTGTCCGACTAATATTTCCAAAAAAAAATATTCTCTCACGACAACCCCCCCCCCGCCGCCTCCCACTCCAAATAAATAGTTGGCCTTCCCAGCTGATAATTCTTGGCTCAGGACCTTGGGACCTCTGCAAATCAATTTTTCACGATAAAAAATTACCCATTTCACAATCAAATTTACTTGATATTTTTATTATTATTATATAAAAAGCTTTTTAAATATTAATTCTTCACAAAAATATTATATGTATATAAAATTTACGTCATATTTCGTAAATGTGTTGACGTCCAAATGTGTTTTTTTCCCCGGAAATGTGTTATTTTTTTCAACCATTCAAATTGAATTTTTTAGCGCGTGTTTTTTTGAAAAAAAAAAAATTTTAATTTTGATTTTACCGGAAAATGTTTTTTTTCTAATCATGTTTAGAAAATACCTACCCTTATGACATTTCGAATAATTTTTTTTGTCACGAACTTTTGAAACTTAATATAATTTATACAATGACATATAATAAAACCTTAGACTGAGGCCGCCAATCATAAGACGCATTAGAAAAGCGTCGTTGAAATGCAAATCAGCTGGACCAGCCATTTTGGTAACCCAAATAAGTAATTATTCTCATGTTCAGAACTACGATTAAATTGATAACTTGCTTCCTTTTGGTAAATTTTGCGTCGGACATAGGGAATAAACTGGCCTTTCATTTAAAATATTTAAATAATGATATGGGTAACCAAAATGGCGTCCCCAGCTGTTTTTCGTTGATGTACGCTTTTAGTGAAGGGCATCTTCAGTCTAGGTATTATTATATGTCATATCTAAAATTCAAATGACAAGGTAATCCTAACATCCTAGAATACATTTCCGGAAAACCCCGAATTTTGAATTTATAAAAAAAAAAAAAGATGGCGCTCAAAAAAATGATTTTTAAAAGTTTAAAAAAAAAAAATAACATATTGCAGGAAGAAGAAGAAAAAACACATTGACACAAAATATACATTTATTTAGTAAATAACACGTGGTTTAGATGGACAGGGCTTTAGAAGTGGTCATAACAAAAAATTTATCATTAAATTCGAGGAGTTCTGATTAAATGGCGTTTACTAGGGTAATTCGAATATGTTACAAGAATTGGCGGTAAAAATTTAAACAAATTCCAAGGAAGGATGGATAACAAAATAGAAGCAAATAAATCGTCAGCCAGATGGAATGCTAATTGGGAATTAACAATGATCTTGGTGATTATCGATCTACTTGATAGACTCCTGTCAATCTATTATGCCGCCTGTCACACGAATTTTTAACATGCACCGTTTAAAAGAATATGACCCCATTTTTAAATGTGACGTATCACCCTGTGATCAAAATAAACAAAAATTAAATGATAGCCAGAGTTGGGAAAATGTGATTTTTAAATTTTTATGACCTTATAAAAATTAAGAATGACAGCCATCAATCCATCGTGTTTCTTATGGGCAGTTTAGTTTATGCGCATCTTATACGTTCAAAGAGATTTTTTATCTTTAGAAAAGATTTAAGACACAATGCTAAATCACTAACTAACACTCTTATATAAAAAAAAACAAACCCTTGCAACACAATTCTATTTACGGGGCTTGTTTGGTATGGGTCTGCGCTATCTGATATGAACGGTCTATATGTAGTGTAAGAACGATTAGAACTAAGCATATTTCGATGCTTTTTAAATGGTTGGAACAGTTTTTTGGAGAAATACAGGATAAATTAGGAGGACTGAAAATAAAAATTATAGATGCCGTAAGTTCCAGGTGATTTGGCATCAGGAACGGTAAAAAGATGCATTTCCGTCAATAATATCTTATTTAATATTATAGATTTTAATTACAATTTAAAATTTATATTAATCGGGGGCTCTTTGTATTCTAATGTATCTTTAAAAAATCAGTTTCAGCAGAAGTATCTGTTGTTTGAAGCCTATGATTATGTCACCGCCTGATTTAAGATTAGAATGAATATATTTTCGCTTTATTTATTTTTATAGTGGGCACAAATTTGATAGCGTTTCAAAACGCGAATAAAAATTTTTAAAAAAAAACTTAAATGCAGCCATGTTTAAATTTGAAGCGTTAATAGTAATTATTATTTTTTTTAATATAAAAACGTCTCAAAATGCTGTCCAATTTAAATGAAGTCCAATTTTGAGAGCACCATTAATCTAGCGAGAGATGACGATATTCCATATTAAATAAAATTTGTTAGGGAATGGGTAATATGTTTCATAAAACTGATATTTTTAAGATTTCCATTGAAAATAATGATAATATATTTAAAAGTTGTAATATTTTTTTTTTTAAAGATTCTATCATTAATTACATATTTTTTTATTATGATAAAAATTAGTGTCGGTAAGCGGCTCGTTTCCCAGGCGATTCTTAAAACGCGGCTAACTCGATATTTTAGCCCAGAAAAATATCGCCTAAGTTTCGAGATTTAGCTAATAGATGCCCAAACCTTTGTTCCTTCTACAAGCAAAATCTTCAGTTAGGCTTGAGTAGTATTATTCTAGATGAGTTGGTCGTTTTTAAAAAATCGGCTCAAAACGTGCCGTTTAACAACACTGAATAAAATAGTATAAACATTTCTCATCCAAATTCGTACCCGAATTATAATAATTGGCTATTCTTTGTGTAAGGGTAAAAAATTCTTCGCTTGAATTTTTTCGGTCTTCGATGTAACGCGGTGTCCTGGATCCTTGAAGAAGAAGGCTAAGGAGTGAGCTTCAAAGGAAGTTTAGCGTTGAAATTTATTTGGTAAAAATAATTGGTTGGAAGGTAAAACAGAAATTTTGGCAGATTTACTTCGTTCTGTTTCGATGGATATACACAGTTAGAATCCCGGGTCGAGAACTAACCGCACTTTTATAGAATCTTGAATAAACCATCAGGACGTTTAGAATCGCATTGCAAAGTCAAGTCGACTCAAGGGTGGAAGGAATTTCCGGCAGGTTTTAAGGCAGCAGATATAGTGTCATTACATTTTGTATATGTCTTAGAAATCGACCTCTATATCGTTTGCGACGTAGGGATTGGCCACCTTTTAAGCCAATCAGAGTCTGGTAAAATTGAAACACGATTATGGTATTATAGCTATATCGCGATTAAGTTTGAGTCCGATGGCACGAGCTACTTCGTCGATTATTAGAAAAAAATCAGGATTACTTGAAGGGAATGGCTTCAAGGAATTCATAACCCATTTTTTGGATGAAGTGGAAAAGAGAAGGTGGAGCCAAATTCTCCTTAGATGGGGAAGGGGTTACGGGGCAGATCGAATATTCAAAGTCATCTAGTTTGTTAGATACAAATATTACTCCCTTTTTAAAGGGGAGCTTTTCTTTTCTTTTATTTTTGAATTTTTGAAGGATGCGGGTCATATCGATATCTAAAGGAAAGCTCAGATACATGAGACCTGTGTTTGTAAAGTGCGAAAAGAGTATCTGACAGATTAGACGTTATTAAGCAAAGATGTTTGAATTCTAAGAATAAGATCTTGCTATTTGGGAGAGCCTAGCATCTTAAGGGGAATGCGAGATAGGAGGTGAGGTTTTTGTGGCAATGAGAAATGTCTTATAGCATTTGGAGTCAGAGATTTTGCGCAGTTTGTAGAGTTATCATGGAATTATATTTTGTAACTGGTATTACTGGTGCACGTAAAGGCAGTAAAGTAGTGGTTCGGTCCTGATTGTGAGATCGATGAAGGAAATGGGTAAAGGTTGGGAATAGATAACAGACATTTTCGATTAAAAGCATTTTAATTTTTTTTTACAGCTGTGGGGTGGCAGGAAAGCGACGTTTAGCGTTTTTGAACCTTTTGGTTCCACAATGGGCAACTTCTGTAGGAATAGTCATGAGAATTAAGGTATATATTAAATTGTTTATTTTTTATAATGTTCCATAATAGGAAATCACGAATATATTATGTATTGTACAATTAATATTAAATTTGTTTTTGGGGAACTTTTTAGTGATAGGAATTATATCCATAAGGTACAATGATTATTTAAGAAAAAAATAAAGAAAGAAAGAAAGAAAAAAAAAACAGAAAGAAAGAAAGAAAGAAAGAAAGAAAAGAAAGAAAGAAAGAAAGAAAGAAAGAAAGAAAAGAAAGAAAGAAAGAAAGAAAGAAAGAAAGAAAGAAAGAAAGAAAGAAAGAAAGAAAGAAAGAAAGAAAGAAAGAAAGAAAGAAAGAAAGAAAGAAAGAAAGAAAGAAAGAAAGAAAGAAAGAAAGAAAGAAAGAAAGAAAGAAAGAAAGAAAGAAAGAAAGAAAGAAAGAAAGAAAGAAAGAAAGAAAGAAAGAAAGAAAGAAAGAAAGAAAGAAAGAAAGAAAGAAAGAAAGAAAGAAAAAGAAAGAAAATCCGGTTAAAAATATTAACCCGATTTCGGTTCAAGTTAAAAAAATTAAGCGGGTTCGGTTCGGGTTTTGTTCAAAATATTCTTTGAACCCAGGGTTGGTTTCGGGTTGAGCTCGTGTTTTAGGGAATATATCGTTAGATAAAATGGGAGCTTAACACTCTGAGATATGGATGCCTTTACCATCGTCGGACGCAGAATATAATCTCAGGCGAACAGCTGAGCTAAGCAGGTGATATATTAATCTCCATTTAATTATTTTAAGCTATATCCCCCTTCTTTTCTTTTTTTTTTAAAATAAATAAATTATTCGAATCAAAGAGTATCCCGATACTTATCGATCGCGATACGATACTCGACTTCAAATTAATGAATTTTTTTAAAAAAAAACAGAGAAAGAAGCCTTCAAAGAAAAATTTTAAGAACAAAACACAAATTAATCTCAATAAATTATCCCGTATAATTAGTTCCTCTAAAAAAAAATGCGAAAACAATAATTAATAACGAAAAATTTGGTGTTACTATACATACATAATTTATGATTTCAATATATTTATTTTTTATTTTAACAAATGAAATTTTTTTTAATATATATTTCTTATTATTTTTTTTAAATTGATGGCTCTTCGCGTCACGTGACTGACCACTCTAAAAAAAAAAAATTTGTAAAGTCGATATAGATAAATTTACCGGTTAAAAATGATTAAATATTATTTTTATAAATTTACTAGGCGCTCTTGCGCATGATCGTAATTACTTAGTCGACCAAACCAAGTGTAGGAATCTAAAGATCCCAGAAAAGGATGAAAATGAGGATCAAATGTGTAATTCCGATGAATACGGGAAATGGATAAAATATGTGATATTCCATTTAATATATCCCCTTGATACATTTAATCAACCACGCACTGTTAATAATTTTCTTTAGAGGCAACATTCGAAAGGATCTCTGCTTTAAACGCTAAAATAAATTGATATTATAAGTTTTTTCAGCCCTAGAAGTTGTACAAAAGCATATAAGGTTTCTTTTGGATTTGGAAAACCCGGTCTGTGAAGTTGGCGGATACGACTTGAGGAATTAACAAAACCGATGCCAATATTTAGAGTCTCAATCGATCCTAATTGATCTTCAAACCAGACATTAGCGGAAAGATTAATGAGTTGTAAGCAAAATAAAGGAAAGTGTAGAAATTCTGAAGCTGACGGAACGAGCCCGTTATTTGATCCTAATTGTTGATCTTCTATCCGGACAGCTGCGGAATAAACCGTTACTGAGTTATGAGCAAGATAAAAAAAAGGTTTGGCACCAGCTAGAGCACTCTTCTACTTCTTCACTTTTTATATATACTTATTTTAGGTCTAAATAGTAGAGATTCTATGAAGATAGATATTCTGAAAATATCCAAAGAACGAGCAAGGATGCAGGTTTAAAAAAAAATAAAATTATCGATCCATATTTTAAAAAACTAAGCACAGGGAATTTGTTTTACCATCCGAAATTCCCCCTTTTAACCCCAATTTATCTTTTTAGAATTTGGTTTAACTTCGTAACGCTAACCCTTTATCACGCGATACTTTAATCGCGACGACATTTCGTAACGCGGATATTTTATATATTTAGGCTCCTATGTTTAAATTTTGATTAATTTTTTTTATCGAAAAATAATATTTGTTTCCTCAAAATTTTGGTTATCAAAAGAAAGGAGAAAAATTTTAGGAATTCAAACCAATTTCCGGCAAAATATTATATTACAAAACCCCGGGAGCAACTGATCAGATAAATCCGGGCCGGACCATAAAACGACAAACCAAATCTAAAATTTTGTCACGTGACACGAATGGACATTTTTGAATAGTATTTTACAAATATTTGTCTCCTCAAAAATTTACTTTATTTAAGAAAAGTAAAAAACATTGTGAAGTTAAAGCAAATGTATGTTCAGTTCAGATATAAAGGGGCTTAAAAATGCAAACCCAATGTAGGTCCTCCATACATCGACTTCCAATCTGCGATAGCAATACTTTTAATGGTGATGCCAAATATGGCCGCGCTGCGCGCTGAAGAGATCTTTGGCATCATCAAAATATCGAGCATAGATTACGCTTCTATATTTCTACCAAAACCAAAGGATCCAACTTTCGTTACATCAGAATCTCTCTAGAAGAATTGCTATGATCTGATTTTGAACCAGGAAACCATAAAATAATTAATGAGTAGTGATCTCCATATGAGCTGCTTAGGGGAATTTTCTAAATTAGATTTATGGATATGTGATATAATATTCTAAAAATTATATCAATCTAAAGATTACTTCTGTCTATATATAATCCCCTTTTCGGTCCTTGCCTACGTTCTAAAGGAGGATGCTGGCATCTGTGTTCGATAATTTAGCAGTTCCAACCTTCTTTACTACCTTGAGAAAACCTGTATCTTCGAGGAAGTTAGAAATTCTAGCAAAAATATTTTTATAACATGGAAGCGCGAACTAATTTTACCGTTCATCTCTATGTCAGATTTGTATAAAACAAATATAATTTCTATGTTGGATGGTAGGTATGGTATAGCCAGGAATAACTAATTGTGTTGAAAAGCTAGTAATTCAATCTCTTTTCAGGAATTTTTTTCACTTTACTCTTAAGTGAATATATTTGGAGGAAACAAATCTTTTATTTAGGATAAAAGTGTAACACAAACTTTCAAAATGTCCATCTTATGTTTTACGTTATAAAGTTGTCAATATTAGTTCGTTTTATGGTCCGGCCTGGATTTACAAAAAAAATTCGTTATTTTAAATAATTTTGGTTTTTAAGAAAAATTATAAAATTTGATCAGAGAAATATTAATGATTCATTAATTTGAAAAGGTGATTAAATATAGCTTGATGAAACGTCAAGTGATAAAATGTCATGATAAGGTGTCAAGTGACGAAATGTCCTTCTTTACATAGTGTCGCAATCATGAAGTGTCATCGCGATAAACGTTATAGTTAAGTTTCGAACGAAATGACGGGAGGCGAACTTTTCTTATGTTTATTAATAAGCAATAATAAAAATAATACCGGGATAGGGATTGGAAGGAAAAGGAATATAAACAAACTAATATGTTAACCGAAAAGAGTTGACCGGTTTTTCAATATCGGTTTTCAGTATTCGACAATTCACTTTAGGGTTTTTAACAGTTAATTTATTTTATTTTTTTACACATTTTGACTTCGAAAAGGCCGTATATATACACGTATTAAATAAAGATATATATAATATATAACAGAAGTGCGATCCATTTTTACTAATGACTATCACTAATTTATATTAACAACGTGTTCCTATCTCCCTATCTCTCTATATAAATATATTTTGCATAATTAATTATTTATTATATACCAAAAATTCTTTCAGTCCTTACATTTTCTGTTAATAATCTATTTTTATTTTTTTTGTTACCATTAACTTAATACTCACTTATGTTTTAATAAAATTTTGTTAGATAACTTATAATTAATTATCGATTTTTTTATTTAACGAAAAAGGGTCTAGTTTGTATTTTATTTAATAAGTAATTTGATACTTTATAATATCACACATTATCTTTCTTTGGCTTACGGACTTCTCTCATTGGCTAGTTTTTTAGAGTTTTTTTTTAGATTGAGTGACACCACGTCAAATCCTTTCATAGAAAATATCGTATACCACGCCCACGCATAGTGTTGTTTTTTAAAACGGCTGACTTCAATAATTCATCCAGAAAAATACCAAACAACCCTGAAGATTTTTGCTCGTAGAAAGAACAACAAATGTCTACATAATATTAACGAAATCTAGAAGCTTAGGCAATTTTCGCAACGAGCCCTTATACAACACTAGAATTTAGGTTAGCGGGGCGGTAAACTATTGGGCCAACAGGGGGTCGCGGGTCTTATAAGTACATTTATGGCTTCCTATCCTATCCCTTCTCAGCGCAATTCGTAAACATTTCCCAAAATTCTCTTTTTTTTCATATATAATTTCCAAAAACGGAATTTAAAAGTTAGGAAAGGAAAGGAAAGGAAAGGAAAGGAAAGGAAAGGAAAGGAAAAGGAAAGGAAAGGAAAGGAAAGGAAAGGAAAAGGAAAGGAAAGGAAAGGAAAGAGAGAAGGAAAGGAAAGGAAAGGAAAGGAAAGGAAAGGAAAGGAAAGGAAAGGAAAGGAAAGGAAAGGAAAGGAAAGGAAAGGAAAGGAAAGGAAAGGAAAAGGAAAGGAAAGGAAAGGAAAGGAAAGGAAAGGAAAGGAAAGGAAAGGAAAGGAAAGGAAAGGAAAGGAAAGGAAAGGAAAGGAAAGGAAAAGGAAAGTTTTTTTCAATATTCCCCGTATTCTTTACGCACTTCGCTCAACTGCCATATTTAAATTCCCCATTCCACTTGGAGTTTATGATAATGGGATCAAAATCCTTATCGAAAACATTCTAAATCTTAAATTCGATGAAATTGTTGGACACAAGCTTCTTTACCCACAAAGATGGGAGGTCTGGGCTTCAGATCTCCATCCGATCTCGCCTTAACGGCCTTTATATCCAGTTGCCTACTAACTAAAAACATAATAAATCCCAATTCTTTAAAACCCTACTCTTCTTTTAATGATGAATCATCGAATGGAGGACACGAATTTCTGCGGATCACCCTCTTCCTGAATCTAATAAGCAGAAGGACTGGGATAGGCCTATTACTGCACTCTGCGTTGAATCACTCCTTTCCAGAATGCAATTATCTGACCGTCCCTTATTCTCTTCTTTGCTTAATGGTTCAGGCCATGAGTTTCTCGAGGCCATTCCGTCTATTAATCTGCAACTACAACTAAATAAAAACGAGCTCCCACATGCAATCGGTATCCGTTTAAATTGCCTTATTACCCAACCCCACATATGTTCAGGTTGCGGCTCCGCAGTTTTGGGCAATGGAAGACATAGTCTTCATTGTCGCTCATGTAAAAGTCGAATTGTAAGACATAATCTATGCAATTCGATCATTCTTAGAGCTCTTAGATCTGCTCAAATCCCCTCCACTCTTGAACCATCCGGTCTTTTCAGATCTGATGGAAAACGGCCTGACGGTATTTCGCAAATTCCTTGGAAGCGCGGTCAATTCCTGGTCTGAGACTATTCTTGTATTGATCCACTCGCTCCATCAAATCAAACAGTCAATATACTCGAGAAAAAGGAGACACTCAAAATAGCGAAATATTCCGAAATCTCTCAAGAATATATTTTCATCCCCATTATTTCCACTACCCTTACTACTTTTGGGAAATATGCCTTATCCTTTTTCAAGGAACTCGGCTCCCACATTCGTCAACTAACCGGTGAACCCCGCGAGGGCTTCTTCTTAAGGCAAAGGCTCTCCATCGCAATACACAAGGCTAATTATATTAGCTTCATAAGCAGTCTCTCCCCACAAGATTATCCTTCCTAACCTCAATATATTTTTTTTTATTTTTTTTTAACACCGTCACTCCAATACTATATTTATTTATTTTTTTAAAATGTTTTTTTTATATGTATATAAATATATATACAAATATAATTATTTAATAGAATTACTTTATAATTGTATATGTTAGCGGCAAATGTGCTTTTTTTCCAGCGAAAATAAATTTATTATCATTTAAATTAGTTATTTATTGGTGAGAACAAATTTTAATGAGGATGTGTCATTTATTCAACTTTAAATCATTATTTTTGAGGCGCGATTTTTTTTCTTCCTAAATTTAAAAAATCTGATTTTACCGGAAATACGTTCCGGTCATGTTTGGAATCCTCATCTTATTAATCTTAGACAATTTTTGCTGTTAACCTTTTTGAATCCCTATATAATTTGCATAATACAATTTTTGGGAAAATCTAATATAACAAATAAAGTTCGTAGCTAAAATTATCTGGACATTTATAGGCTAGGTATTCCAAACATGATGGGAATAACATATCCGCAAAAATCAAATTTTTCAATTTTTTTTTTTTTTAAAAAGTGGCGCAAAAAAATGATTTTAAAGTTGGAAAAAAAAATCACACATTATCTGAAAAAACCGGTTCTCATGCCGACTTTTCTTGACTCATTTCCTATCGGCCATATTGTTGAGGACACTAACATATACATATATATATTCTTATTTTATTATATTACCTTTATATTTAAGGTTATGTCTGAACCCAATTTCGCAAATTTCAATATTAAATTAAAAAATTTTTGATTTTGAAACGCGTCCTAAATGTATCTAGAGGAACGGGGACGGAGCGGGGCTGGGGGGGGGGCGGGGGTTGGACGCAAAAATAGGACATTTTTTTTTACAAAATTTTTGGAAGAGGGGGTGGTGAATATAAACTTCCCTATCATGATCCCCCAAATGGCCCTTCTTCCTTAATATTTTGTTTTTTTTTTCAGTAACATGCTGTCCTTTTTTCGAAAAATTTAGTAAATTTAGTGCCATTTTCTAGTTTAATTGAGCATTGAAAAATGCCAAGCGTTTGATAAAGGACATCATATATTTGGGGGAAAAAAAGGCACCCTATGATTAAGAATGATATAAATTAGCTTATAAATACCTGATCCAGTCTCGAAAGTGCAAGAGTGATAATTTTATCTCCCTATCTTTTAGGGCCTCTAAGAAACAAATTAATAATAATAATAATAGAATATTATATTAAATAATAATTTTTTTTTAGGTTCCAACGACTTCAACAAGACAAAGACGATTCACGAACTCATTGATTCTAGATATTCTACGTACACGTATGTGGAGCATGCACGCATTTTTTCTTGATTTTCTGTGTGTATTCTTGGGTTAATGATATGTTCCAATATTTTTGACTAAAAAAGAAAATTCTCTTATCAAAAAAAAATATATAAAATAAATACAAATATTATTGCTTGAGAATACACCTAGATAACAATGTAACAAATCAAAATCATCATTCATATCCGAAATTTGAAATGTTTTGACAAAATATATGCATAATTAGCGCAAAACAAATATATGCCATCTATGAAGTCAATCGATGGTCCACTTCCTAGCGGAAAAAAAACCGATTTAATACTATCATATTTCAAATTATATAAAATTATGTTACCTTAATAATACAAATATTATGAGCAATTTGAAATTAGTAACGTGTGAAGTCCTCTTTTAAAAGAATTTATGGGGGATTCCAGAAACAGTTTTTTTTTCATTAAAAAAGTGCAAAAAATTTTATGTATACAACATAATACATTGTTCTAAAATGTTGTGCGATTCACTTTAGGTGGTTTATTTATTAGTTTAACTTTTCTGTCCTTTTTTTTTAATTTTAGATCTGGTGTCAGAAGCCTGAAACTCTCAGAACTAGTACTGTTAAACGGCTCATTTTGAGCCGATACGCAAGCCTGAAGATTTTGTTTGTAGAGGGAACATAGGTTTTGACATCTATTAGCAAAATCTTGAGGCTCAGGCAATATTTTTCTGGCTAAAATATTGAGTTAGAGCCGTTTTTAAAAATCGGCTCAAAACGAGTCGAACTACACTTCTCAGAACCTCAACCAATTTAAATAGCATATAACACTTGCTTTCTCAAATTTTTGGGGCTAGAACTCTTAGTAAAAAAATTTTTAAATTACCAAAAAAATGTGTCGTAGAATGCTTAGAATACAATTCTCGCGATTTGTTGGTTATTTTGAGCATTCTAGAATGCATTCCCGACACTGAATTAATTTTGCTAAATCTAGATTCTCTCAGAAGAACCGCCATTCTAATTAATTGTAAACAAAATAATAATTCTTGGATATACATCCATTAATTTGCTATATCCCTTTTCCTCGATATTTTCATTTATGGGGGGGGGGGGGGGGGGCTTTAGATATAACAACCCATTTTCTGAAATAACTTAGGAAGATAATTTTCAAAGAATCACGACTTTTTTCTAATTTTTAAAAAACTTTCGAGCTGATTATACCTTCGGATCTAAATCTTGGTCGCAGAAAAACCTAGTAATACGTGGCGAATTCCCAAAATCCTTCAATTTTAAAACAATAATTGGCGCCAATTTTTAAATTTGTAAAATTTTTTAATTTTAATCGGAAATGTATTCCAAATCAAATGTATTTTTCAATTTACATAAAAATTTATATTAAAGATTAATAAAATAAATTTCCTTAATCTTGAGGATGTAAATTTTATTTAATTTCCTTTATAAGAAAAATTTTTTTTTTGGTTAAATATATTTTATAATAAATATATTTTTTAATTAGAGATAAAAATTGGTTTAAAAATTTTTATATTAAAAAAATATATATACACTATCATATTTTTAACTCCTCGCGAAAAAAAAAGAAATTTAATCTATTAAATGTTTTACATATTTTTTTAGATTAATATTTGTAATACTTTATTTTAAAAAAAAATATATATAAGTTGAAAAATTATCATTTTTTAACGAAGTTGGTGGCTACAAGTTTTAGGTTTTATTTTTTAAAGTTAAATAGTATATTTTTGAGAGATTATGAAAATTAGATAAAACCAAAATAATAATTAAAAATAATTATTTTTAGTTTTTTTAAATATATATATATGTTTAAATATAAAATCTTGTTAGAATTATATATTATTATTTTTATACATTTGTTAAAATTATATTTTAAGTAATAATAAAAAAAAATATAATGAGATAAAAGTATTAGTACTATAATTACCATTAATGCTATTTATAATACTTTTTTTTAAAAAATAGGATTGTATTTTTTAAATTAGAAGTAAGGTAAAAAAAAAAAATTTTTTTTATTAAAATATAATAATTGTATATTTACGTTTATTATATCATGTTTTTTTAAATATAAAAAAATTCTTCAATCGATACAAAAAAAAAGATACAAATTAAAGAAGTTTACTAAGGTAAGATATATTAGTATAAACATAAACAATGTGTTCAGAAAATTGTGCGAAATACCTAGCATTTGGCCAATGTTGTAAAGATTCGATATGGGCGGCATTGTCTGGGATTAGTGTTGTTAAAAAACCCAATTTGGGTCAATTTCTTTCAAAACGGCAAGATTTAAGATTTTAGCTAAATATAATGTAAAGCAGAGATTTGGCAAATAGATGTCCCAAGCATTTCTGCCAGCTATGAGTAAAATCTTTAAGACTATATACATAATGTTTAATCTGGTTATGATCTTGATCGGGCCGGTTTTTAAAACCGACCTGAATCGAGTTTTTTTAACAACACTATCCGGTATTATCGCTAGTGATTGATCGTATAAATTTTTTATATTTAAAGATTCTTTCAAATTTATTTGATTTCTATTTATCATTTATTAAATTCTCGAGATGAGCCCACAATTCAGATATATAGAACTAATAGTTTTAAACATCTGGTACACACATAAAACAATTATAATTCTCTAGATGATGCTTAAAAAATCTATATTAGGTGGCTAAACATTGCCCGAGATTATATTGTACATGCCATTGTCATGCAAATTTACTAGTTACTATTATAGGTATTTAACATAGTGACGTGAGATGTCGTTCATTTCCACCTTTATCCCGTATCATTTCAAATATGAAAAATGTATATATATTTATATATGCAAATTCTTAATGATAATTTTAATGTGATACTACAGAAATTTGAAGTGATAGACCTCATTATCAAAATGCTATTCCATTATAATTTTATTATAATGCAAGATTAAACCCTTTTCTTCATTCAAATATCATGCTGGCTTAGTAAAAAGCGGTCTTGGGTCGGGGCTTTAGCTTTTACACTCTTTTTTTAAAATCATAATAACCAACCAATAAATATGCATCCACCAGATCTATCCTATAAATTATTACACACATAATTTTAATAAAGATGCGAGACAGACACGCCTATATTAAAGTTTGAAAACAGTAATAGAAAGGATTCCTAGTTCTGAATATTTTTCATAAAAGGGTTTATGGCTTCCGCAACTATAAAATTCTAGAAAAATTTTAAAGAAATCTTCCTTATATACTATCATCCAGCAGATAACATCCTAAAAATACTAGCCAAGATGTGTTGCCTAAGTTAGAGTTTGGAAACTATAATTCTTAAACTCTGTTAGGCTTTGGTCCTTTTCCACTGCTTTAACGCTTAGTTTAAAAGGGCTCGCAGTCAAGACTTAACCACAGCGTTAAAGAAGAAAATCAGGATCAGGTCCTAACAAACTCTGCAGGAAAATTTTTTTAAAAATAAATCACATAGCACTTTAATTTGATCCGATTCGAGTATTTCCGGTTTCCAACTCTCTGCCAATAATACACAAATACATGATTTCGACTTTTATATATATATATATATATCCATTTTGAGAGTATTTTATAAATAATATATCATTTTGCATATAAATAAAAGTTAATAGAGTAAAATAAAGAATCCATTTAAAAAATAATAATTTTAGTCCCCTCCCCCCCCATATTTTTTTTTTGTTATAAATAAATATTATTATAAAAAAATATATATAATTGTGGCAATATGAAATATTGGTTCGCGAAAATTTAATTGTACATAAAATTCATTAAAATAATGAGCTTATCAAAATAAATTTTAATTTATATAATAATAAATTTATATTGGAAAGATAATAAATGCGCTATTAAAATCAAAAAAAAAATTGACGAATCACGGGAGAAATAAAACGGTAAAAACTCAAATTAAATGATTACGATCGAGAATAGATTGGAATAATTATATAATATTAAAAATTAATCACTTTTTGACAAGCATATATAATAAGGCAAATTTACCGACTATTTGGACTATAGTGCGTTTAAAACAAAACAATGCGTTTTTTGAAACGCTGCATTTGAAACGTTCAATTTTGTGCGCACTATTATAACGGGGTTTCATTTGAGCTTGTAACTCTCATTTTCCTCGTGCATAAGATGAGTATAACTTTCGCCGCTAACTTTGTCCGTAATGTGGCCGCTCGTTCCGGGCGGAGTTATTTGGAGTGCAATCAGATCCGTACCCAGCCAAACCATAGCTATTACCATGCCCGTCCCACAATATGCGCTGATTAGGGCTAACGGCAGGAACGGAAATCGTTCTACGTAATCGTAACGTGGATAAATGTGACCCCATTTTTCGAAAATAAAAACGCCGAGATACATGATCATAAAGCCGCGCCAAAACAGTCCTACCACTACTTCCCTGTTACTCCATTTTCTTCTTCCACTAATTCCCCGTGCGCAACAAATAAAAAAAATATATATAAGTGTTGGTTTATAAATTATCCTCTAGGAAAATAATTATCATTTAAATCGCGATATCAACTTTCAATATATATATTTAAAAAAACCCTGGAATGTTTCTTAGTAATTAGTCAAATAATTTTTATTGGAGGATAATGCTTTAGAAAAGCATTCCAACTCAGGGTTATTTTTTTGTTTTTGAATATCAAAAAAACAAAGAAGTTAGAACAAATTTATACCAAATACTATGGATGAATTAGACCATCAAATCTGTTTTTTTTAAAAACCAGTTTTTTTGAATAATCTGTATTATATCTGCATGCAAAAAAAAACAAATTTTTTTATGTTGTTTTGTTTATAATTTTGTCAGCACCTAAATAGGAGCATCATGTAACTTATATTTAATGAACACGAGATGTGTTATGATAATTTGGATATTCGAGGAGTCGTGGGAATGAATAAGGGGAGGTTACAATTTGTGCTGATATGCCCAACATTTTATTGAGTGTTTTTGCATCTATCTAAAATATAAATTAGCCTATCCTCGTTTCATTTTATATTATATATATATTACACATTCTTATATAAAAAGTAATGAGTCACAAACCTGTTATTTAAGATGGCGCATCCGGCGGAATGGTACACGATAAAAAGCAAAATGGCTGTCAGAGTGTCGGCTCCCCCCGAAGGTAAGAGAGGCAAAAGGGAAAAATGGGAGGACAAGCAGACGAGAGCGACGAGGGATACAAAGTTTTGGTTTAGGGTTGGGGTGAAGGAAGTGACAAGAGAAGAGGGGTCTTTGCTTAGTTGTTGAATTTGACAGGTCTATGTAATTGTAAGGTGGGAGAGGGGGGAATTTTTTTTTTTAAAATAAATATTGGATAAAGTCTTGATTCAATCATGACAAGTTTCGTCCATAATTAAACCTGGGATCTGAACTGTAACGAATAAATGGGCGTAGGGTTACCCTGAATTCATAGCGGCGCGATCACGATCGCGGTTTAACAGCTGACAGTTTTAAAAAAAAAAAATCTGTTTATGAGATTAATTTTTCTTTATTGAAATCATTATTTCTTACATTATTATTATTATTATTATGAATTGATGTTAAAAGATAAAATTAATATTGATGGATAAAAATTGATCTCATAAACAGATTTTAAAAAATTGATCAGCTGTTAAATCGCTATCGCAATTGCGCCACTATGAATTCAAGGTTAGGTTCAATTCAAATGAAAAATAACAGCTAACGGGTTCAGCTTCGGTTTATAAAAAAAAAGAGAATAATAATGTATGGTTGGAAAACTTTTTTTTGTCACTAAATAATTGATTGGCATGGTACCTCTAAACAAAGTCCCATCATTAGCGGTAACGTTATCAGTAAGGCGGCCTTTTCGTGAACGTGCCAGCCTGCCAAAAATACGGCGCCGGATGAATAGGCGACGTTGTACAACAAAAGCTTGGGGAGAGCGCGAAAATTTTCGGGATTTTTGGTTGACGGTTGATTTGATTTCCGCTTTAACCTGATCAGCAAGGTGACCACGGAAGGTAGGAGTAAGATGGAGATGCTCAAAGCTAAAGAGGGTAACGGAGTTATCTCGGGTAAAAATCTGTGAGCGTTTTTATCTTGGACACCGCGATCGTTGGAAGTGTCTAGAGAAGTGGCTAAATAAATTTATGGATAACCGTTTTTTTCAGAGAATGAGGAAAAGGGAGGATAAATGAATGAATGCATGCCGAGGTCCTGTTGATTCGGATTAGGGGTCGGGCCCTAATGTTTTGCAACCAAATTATGGCTCGACCCGGATAATTTCCTCCTCGAACTAAGCGAAACGATATTTCGCAACAGCCGCGAATTTATATTTAGATATTTTTTCACAAAAACAAGGAAGGGAAGGCAAGGGATTGCGGGGGGGGGGAAGGGTGAAGAAATTTTTCTAGGAAAAAAAAATGTATCTAAATCAAAATCTCGATAATTAAATGGTATAAGAGAAAAAAATAATATGATTACGCGAATAAAATCCCAATATTTTGTCGGCAAACGCGTAGAGGGCCCATATGTTAGGAGCCCAATATTCGTGTTTGAGACCACGACCGAAAGGAAACATACGTTGAAGGACTTGACCAAATTCATTCTTCATTTTTAAAAATATATTTAATTTTTTTTTTTTAAAAAAAAATGGTTCTGTACGTTTATCAAATTTTTTTCGGCCATACCAGTATGTTCCTGGGTGTCGAAGGCGATTCAAAAAATTGAGCGTTGGAAGAATCACCATTTTACAAATATTTTGATCATTTAGAAACATTTTTTTGCGCATATAAAATATTTTTTAAGGGTCTACTTAATAATTTATCATTATTCCGAATATGATAATATTATTAAATAACCTTGTATAATCTAATAATGCATATAGTTTCATTATTTTTATGATAACTACTAAACGCTCATTCTCGAATGTTAGGAAGCACTGGTATGGGGCCCTGTCAGTATACGATAAATATCTCGTATCATCTATTAGATCTGCCAGAAACGGAATTTCTTTTAAAAAAAAATTAAAGCGTAGAATTCATAAAAAAAATTTTAGGTCTTTACAAAAAAAATCTTATGAACCGACGATTTGGTACGGGACATGCTGATCTTCAGACTTGATTAAAGAGCTGAATATGATTAGTATCTTAATGTAGCATTTACTTTTTAAAAAAAACGGGAGAAAATACATGTTTAAATCTGGATAGAAATTTCTTAAAGATTGGAAAGATGTTCTTCTCTTATATTAAATTTAGAAGTGATAGTAATAAAAAAAAACTGAGTGTTAAACAAATAATATTTCAGGAACACCAATAAATAACACCCCCCCCCCCTCCGTCACACTCCCAGAATTTGAATGACATAAAACTATGCACAAAACTTTTGTGTAACAATTATTTCAAACAGATCATCGTAAAAAAAAAAACCTCACCAGATAGATGAAAGGACCAAATGATAGGCCAAAAGTGAGTATAGCTATGACCAAAAGTAAGCAAATTTTCTTGAAAGCGCTTTTCAAAATGGCGTTAAAAGTGGGCGGGTTCGAAATTTTATTGTTAGAGACATCGCTATTGTTTTGCCAAATCTCGTTCCCATTCGGGATTTGGTTGTTAGGCGGCGAATTTATGGCAGCTACGTTTCTGTACCTTTGCACTACATTCACATCTAAAACGTTCATTTTATCCGCGACTGGGTAAGTTATCTGGTGGAATCCGGCATAACTGGGGATGGATTTTGAGTGAGGAAGATAGTAATATTCCAGGGTTGAACTTTGATGTTTTTTTGAGTTATGGTGTTTATCGTCTTGAAGTATCCATTTAAGATAGAATATGGCATACCCCGGAGCCGAATATATGAAAATATGTTTGAAATTAAGTAGGACCATGAACAAAAATGCTCCCATGTAATATCGCCCCTTGAGTAAAAAAAATTATAATGATTATGTCTAGGTTTTATGTCTAATAGTTCCAATTAAAATTTTCAAATTAGTAACAGAATCTGGGATGCCCCGATATGACAGTATATTCAAAAAGAAGATAATTCAGAAAACATTGGCACAGACTTTGGAATTATTAGTGTTTCCAATTGTTTAGTCAACTTTAACAGAAGAAATGATATAAAGATATTACATATTTTAAAGAGCAATTAATAAAAAATAAAAACATACAAGTAGTGTCATAAAACTGCCCTGATTTGGGTCAATTTTTAAAAATGACTAAATATCTTAGCCAAAAAAATATTAATCTAAGCCTCGATTGGTATATAGAGGTCCTAACATTGCAAGCTATGAGGCAAAATATACAGGTATTTAGAGGTCCAAACCATTCTGCACAGCCTTACATAATATTATTTTGGCTAAAATCTTAATCTGGCAATTTTTAAAAATACGCTCAAATTGGGCAATTTAACAACACTCCATACAAGAATCAATAATATCTAATCATCATTTTTCATGAGAGGAACCTGGAAGAAGGTCAGACAAATAAAGGTTTGATGGTAAGGCACCAAAAAATTTTATAACCCCCACCCCTGCCCAATTTGAAAAGAGGTTTTACTCTCATAATTTATTAAATAATATAAATAAATTATTTGGTATTTGTGTTGTTGAACGACTCAATTTTTAAAAATGGCTAACCTGATGCAAGTCTGGTGATTTTGCTTAGTAGAATGGCTTGATCATCTGTTAAGCAAATCTCGAAGCTTGCTAAAAAAAGGCTTACATAATGGATTTTTAAAAAATCGAGCCGTTTAACAACACTATTTGGTATCAATATATTGGTAGTGTCATCTGATATCACATTGTTACTTAAAAATGTGGTATTGGTCATCATGAAATTTTAGGATTAATTAAGAATTATACCTGGATAATATAAGAAAATGAGAAGAATAAAATGCCAAAAAGAAATCCGTTGTATTGAAAATGAATATGATCCACTATAAAAAGCCCAAAATTACATAAAAGTAATAATGGTAGGACTAGATTAGCCGTATATTTATTCTGTTTTTCGACCTCTCTGGTAATAGGCGTTAAATTATGATAAATTTTATCTAAACATCTGTATAATAAAAAAAATGTATGCTTCAAATAATATCATTATTTAACCTTTTAACTCCGAGAGCATAAATAATATCACTTATAATAACAGAAAATCTTAAGAAAATCAAAGTTGCATCATTATCATGATTAAGGTTATCAATTTTGACCATTTCTGGGTCTACATATTGTGCGAAAAATGATAAAATATACTCAAACCAAGCAAAAAAGGGTGGATAATCTAATGTCCATATTGAGTTGGCCTAAAAACAAAATATTTATTATTTCATATAAAAAATATTTATTAATCTTACATTGGTATACCATTCTTTAATAGGCAACGAGTTAGTTATTGCCAGCCAGTTGCGATGGACTTCAAAATCTGTGGACTTGCTTTAATTTTATATTTCAAAGTATTAATATTAATAAATTAGGCTGAGTGCATATAATTAATTTAATTGTAATAGCATTACTATGAAGGGATAAGTAAGATTTTAAGACACGTGGAGAAGGTAAATATCTTCCAGTACAAGTTCCGTATTTCAAAAATTTTATCCATATGATAATAAGATAGATACTTAATACTAAGTCATTTGAGTCTATTTAACGTCCTGGATTATCTATCCTAATTATAAAATATTA
This sequence comes from Gordionus sp. m RMFG-2023, assembly GCF_954871325.1. NCBI lineage: Eukaryota > Metazoa > Nematomorpha > Gordioida > Chordodea > Parachordodidae > Gordionus > Gordionus sp. m RMFG-2023. The sequence goes on along the minus strand of NC_088778.1, from coordinate 32,795,544 downwards.
AATACATTTAAAAGGGTTTATATGTAGGAGTCAGCGGTAGAACAATTTTGTGGTTTTGAAGTTGATTAAATGGCATTAATTTTCATTCATATAATTATAAACGATTAAGCCTATCACCATCTAAACGTTTACAGTATGCTAGGTATCTCATTCTAATAAAGACAATTATTTGAAGTGTAAACTAAGGCGCTAAAGACTTTTAATTAATGATTGGCTAATTTAGTACTTATAATCATTGATATTATCCAATTCGAAATTGTCTAAACTAGATAGAATATTTATATTTTCTATTATTTTATGAATTATATTATTTATTTAGTGTTCGCATTTTAATGAAGGGTTCTATACTTATAGGTGATAAAATCAGCTTTATTTATTACCCATTATCAGGCTATTAGTCATGGAAAGAAGTGATGGGGGAAGAGGGCACCCCTAAATAATTTATCTCCTTAACATGGCCTTCATAAAATTTCGAATAACTAAATAAAAATATGACCCCCCCCCTATCCCGAACTAACATTCCCAAATAACTAGTCTGAACATTATATTATAAATAACAAATAATATTTTACTTAAATCAGTATATTCAAATTTAAATTAATCATTTTATCCTAGTTATACTAAGTATAAATAATTATACACTTCATAATAATTTACTTCGTATTTGTATATCTAACTAGCAAGATTGCGTAAAGGAGTGTGACAGGGGCCCTGGGCCGTAAAGTTAGACAATTTTAGGGGCCATCAAATTTTGCTTCTTGTGCAATATTTTTTTGGATAATTTTAATTTGGGTTTTATTTGCTTTAATTTTGGCTATTCTTTTTTTTATAAGAATATTTTATATGATTTGCCGGGGTTAAGTTTTTTCGCTGCAAGTGGATGCTACAAATGCAAATAATAGAATACCAAGATTAAAAACCATATTAATCGAACTAAAATATTCACGAGAAGTTAAATAATATATTTTTAATTTCTTTTTTCTTATTTAGGATAAATTGCAATGATATTAGCATTAAATCTCAATATCGTTAGCATCATTAAGACTCACACTAAAGAATTTAAATTTAAAATCAGCCACCACCCACCCTTATAGTAATTAAATTGTAGTTCTCGGGTATAGACTTTTGTTTTACCCAACTCTTCTGTTATTAGCTTATAGACGTTTAAACAATAGTTCTCGGACTGTTGCGCGTACAAGTATGTGCAGCGTGTCCATAAACGTGTGAAGGGCTCCTCATTTTTCTCCCTCCTAAATTAAATATCCAGTTTGATGGATTTGAGGAAAACCTAGCGCAACTCTGTTGTAACCACACAGAGGGCGAAAGCGTTTTTATCACGTATCATATTTTCTTAGGGCTTTGGTAAATTGTATTCCTTGCAAGGGCCTATAAATTTATATTCGCCCCTGGCACGGTCTTGCTAACTAGTTCAGACTATATTTCTCCTTTCATTGATATGCTTAAACTGAACATAACTTTGGATTGTAAGATAACGTAGATGATCGTCCTGTGGGGAAAAGACAATTTATTTCATTTTACTAATTCCACCGCTTCTGTTCTCTTAAACTTGATATTCCTTCTCTCCACCGAATGACGTTCCATTTCAAATCTATATAGTTTGAGTAGCTTTAAAATTTTAGAAATCAACGTCGAACCCCCAAATTTAGCATTCGATTTTATAATCCTGTTTTCTAATTTTAATTTGGCAGGAATGTTCTTAGATGTGATATGCACCCCTTTTATGTATATGCCAATATCTAAACCAATTACTAGTAAAGGTCTGATTTTAAATTTATTATCTCGTTTACATCCATTTAGATTCAATAATGTTTTTAGATTTTACGATGGTTCCTACTAATTATCCGTCCTTGGAATGATATGAGATTCCACGAATGTATTCGCGATATTATTTTTGAAGCAATTATCTTATACAAAAATTTATAATAAATACCAAATTTTTACAACCATATTATTATAGGTACTTTTAAACAGGAGAGTTAAAACGCCTTTAGCTTTTTAATATCATAATTGAAGGAATCTACATTTATTTTAGTAAAACATATTGGTCATTAAATAGTGTAAACATAATGACTTACTAACTAAAAATCAAATTAAAAATATGTGTTTTGAGTCAGGAATTATTTTGCTAAACGAATTTGAATCCTCTGCCATCCCCCTCCCCTCCAAATAAATAAAACATATATTTTGGCTCTTGCAACCCTAAGTTTTAATTAATTTCTATCCTCCAATAGCAAATTCGTCTTAACAAAAACATCCTGTCTGGAAATATAAAAAACATTTTTAAATAATTTGTATCAGTTAAAATCAATTGATCATGTATTTTCCTTGATCTCTTTGGCTCTTGCAGCCCTAAGTTTTAATTAATTTCTATCCTCCAATAGCAAATTCGTCTTAACAAAAACATCCTGTCTGGAAATATAAAAAACATTTTTAAATAATTTGTATCAGTTAAAATCAATTGATCATGTATTTTGCTTGATCTCATATAAACCAATCTTAACGCCAGCTTCTTCCAGTGTCTACATGAACGGTAAGTAGGTATGATTTGATACCATATATATTTAGGGGGTAGGGATAGGCTCATAACAAAATTGGTAATGAAAAAAATATTGGGGCGGGATAAAATTTGGGCGAATTGTCAAATTAAAAATTTCGTCTATCCAGAAATGAATATAAGGTTATGCTCAGGTTAGACCTGAAACTAATATCTAAATGTATTTATTCATTTTTTTTAGATTACGAATATTTCATTATTCGATTACGAATATTTTATTACTCGATTACGAATATTTCATTATTCGATTTCAAATAATTTGAAAATTTATCTGCAAATGTTTCATTTTTAAAACTAGATTGCTATTTTTTCAAGCCTTTTGCCTGCACATAGTTTAATTTTCTTTATAAGTAAAATTTTTATATAAATATTATATTGTGGCCATTTTTTTTTCCAATGCAATTATTTCTCTATTTTGAATTGCACTTTCATTTAAATTAATTGGGTTAAAAAAAAAAAATTTGAAATTGGAGAAAGTATTTTGCGTAATAGAATAACTGAAATAATATTTAATAAATGACGGAATTGTATTAAATTAATTAATAGAGTAATTTGTAACTGTAACTAGTTACTTTTGAAAAAGTAACTTTAACAACAGTTACCGATAACTTATCGATCGGGTAAATTACATTTTGATAAAAAAAATGGGGAGTATTAATCCAAATTTGGGCTCAGAAATTTTGAAAAAAATATTGATTTGGAACCTAAAATGAAAATAATCATCAAAACAAAGTAAATAATTGTCACATAAAATAGTCTCTACATGATTGAAAACCCATATTATCGAAGGATAGTTTCTCTTTACAAATTACGACTTTAGTTCTTCGTAAATTCGAAAATATCATTTTGGCCACTATTTTAATTTCGCGTTTTAAAATAGCTTATTTCTTTTTTTCGCTTATAGTTTCGAAATGTTACGAAATTAATTTATCGATATTTTAGACATAAAATAACATTTGTTTTTTTCCTGTTTTTTTTAAGTTAGAGGGAAAAAAACAAAATTTATTGTTTTTTATGTTATTTGGTTTTTTTTACATTCTTAAAATACAAATATTGAAAAATTTTTGTCAAATTAAGAGTCAATTCCAGGTTTTCCAAGTCTTAATCGGTCCTATAAAAATAATTGTCCGACCAATCAGATTATTTTAAATCTAGTCCAATCCGATGCGGGAAAAAAAATTGGAATGAGAAATACGTTTTTGTCATTGGTGTTTTAAAATTTTCAAAAAATATCGAGGAAACGAAATTCAATATACACAAATAATTCTTTTTTTTTAAAAAAAACTCATTTTATAAAAATGGAGGTGGGACTACAAGTTCCCCAAGGAACATGAATAATTATATTTTAAAATGGTAATAATTTGTGTATTTTTTTAAAAAAATAAAATTCTTTGGGTTCTGATGCAAGGACTCTTATTTTGCAAATTTTCCTTAAATAAATCTAAACTGTTAAGATTTCCATGATTGACAACTTTTCCTTCTATTAATACCAAATTTTGCTTCTTTCGCCATCTAAATTTTCCTTAAATAAATTTTAAACTGTTTTTTTTTAAAGAAAACAACTAAATTAAGATGTTGGGCAACTGAGGCCATATCATGATTGACACTTTCGAATTTTCCTTCTTTCGTCATCTAAATCCTTAAATAAATCTAAACTGTTAAGATTTTCATGATTGACACTTTTCCTTCTATTATTACCAAATTTTCCTTTCTTTCGTCATCTAAATTTTCCTCAAATAAATCTTAAACTGCTTCTTTTTTTTTTAAGTCAATGTTTTATATTTTTTTTTGTTTATCATTTTGATAAGATTTTTATATATATAGGGCGCAAATAAAATATATCTTTTTTTGAGAAAAAAGAAAAAATTAACGATTTGTTATTTAACCATCACACTTAAGTGTCATTTACAAAAATATATTTTTTGAAAAAAAAAAACCAAATTAATTTTGAAAAAAAATTAAAAAAGGAACAAAATATAAATAATATAATTAATCAAAAATAATATATTTTTTAATCGAGAAAAAATCATTTTTTGAACCATTTATTTCGAATTTAAATCTAATTTGCATATTTCATTTTTTTTTTAGATTGGAGGAATTGAGTTCCGAAAGTTAGCCGAAAGTCGGAATTTGGGCAATGGCATATAATAATACCTAGAAGTGACGCTGGGCTAGCGTCATTGAATGCAAATCAACTGGACCAGTCATTTTTGGTAAACCCATATAGTTAATTATTCACGTGATTAAAAAACTACTATTAAATTGATAACCTTGCTTCCTTAATTATCTCCATGATAAGGCAATTCTATAATAAAGGTTTGCGTAGGAATAAATTGGCCCTCTCGTTTAAAATTTTTAAATAATGATATGGGTAACCAAAATGGCGTCCCCAGCTGTTTTTCATTGAGATGTACACTTTTAATGAATGTTTCGTCCGTCTAGGTATTATGAAGAAAGAAAGAAAGAAAGAAAGAAAGAAAGAAAGAAAGAAAGAAAGAAAGAAAGAAAGAAAGAAAGAAAGAAAGAAAGAAAGAATGAAAGTAAGTAAGTAAGTAAGTAAGAAAGAAAGAAAGAAAGAAAGAATGAAAGTAAGTTAGAAAGAATGAAAGTAAGTAAGTAAGTAAAACTTCTTCTCCGGTTAATGCTAAAAGTTTTTTTTATTTTTTGTTTTTTTCGATAAAAATAAATAAATTTTATTTTTCACGATAAATTAAAAAAAAAAACGAAAATTGAATAATTTATCTTTAAAAAAAAATTAGAGGATATTTATGATGGTATAATAAATAATATTTTTATTCAATCTCATATACAAATATGAAAAATTTTGGCTCATATAAAAAAATTATATAAAAATATTAAAATATATAGGCCATTGTCGGGAATAATAATAATATAATTGATATATTTATATTTTTTATTTAAAAAAATTATTGAATGATTTATACATTATACTTGATATATATTATATAGATAAATTATTATTTTTTTAAAAAAAATAAATAAATATATATTTAACGGTTTGTTTCTAGATTGGAGAAGGGGGGCAAGGGGGGGGGGAGAAAGTGTTAGGAATTCGAAGGTTCTAGAGATTTTAAAGGAATCTTAACCTATCCATTAAAACGTAAGTTGGTGGTTAATCCCGAAACGATAAATAAATGGGTTTTTAAATACGCCTTCTAGGGCTGTAATTTATTACTACTTTTCTTTTTATATTTTTTTAAAATCAAAAATTGGGGGTGATTTATTATTGACAAAAATAAAATGAAAATATCCGACCTTGTAAAAACTTAATATATTAATTAAATATATTAAGTTTATAATGTTAAGATATCATAAAATAAATTTATAATTTACCCCCCATGACACTTGTTATAATTGCGAATCAAAAAGAAAAAGAAAAAGAAAAATTTTCATTTACTTTTTAAAATAATAAAATTTTAAATTTTATTTTTTTTGTAAGTGTCAAATCATCTTTCGTCAAAAAAATTTTTTTTACATAAATTTTAAAGTGTTATCACACATAATTTTGTAAAAAAAAAAAATCTCGGTGAATTTATTTAAATTAGTAGAAGTCACGTGTCAAATAAAGTCGAGTTTAGGGATGAAGAGAAGAGTCGAAAGTGTCAGATTTGTCATAATAATAAAAATTCTTTGAAAAATGAATCAAATATCGGATATCGTGTCTTTTCACTTAGATTGCCAGACAAGGTTCGACGTACGGTTAACGATGGGAAGTTCAAACTATCCACCAAATCACGCCTACAATAACGTCGCGAATTTTGAGGACAGCCTGGAAGCCATAGATACCTTCAAGAGGGAAAGGAGATTCTGTAATACCGCCGCTTATGATACGGGAGCTAATGGCGGTCACGATCGCGAGCTCCCTGTGACGGAGTTCGGATATTCTAACAACGGTTATTGCCAGAAAAAATCGAGCTACTTCGATATGGACAATAATGCCATCGTTCTGGAGACCGGAGAAGTTAGACCGGTTGCTAACGCCAACACGGAATTTAGGTTGTACGATAGCCATAATGGCGACTCGTCTAATGGACACAATTTTAATGATCAAACGACAGATTACTACAATAATAATCAGAGAAATCTCCAGATTTTCAATAATGATCATTGTATGTATTCAAATAATTCCCGCGAAGAAATCTTCAAGCCGCGGCGTAAAAAGGAAATCGTCGAAAGATCCGAAAAGAATCGCTATCCTAGGTCTATCATGTCTCATCCGAGGAAATACGCCAAAATTAATACGCCCATCCTCTTCTCAGCTATTGTCGCTAAATACTCCTACCACTTTCAGAAGTTAAAACCTAACTATCCTTCTTCGAGAACTTCGAATTCTCAGGATTCGGATTTCAAAAACGAGGTGTCAAATATTGATCCCGCACCATTCCTAAACAACAAGATTAGTAATCTCAATAGTTCAGAGCTGCCCCTTAACATCTATGCCGATCCTAATAAAAAAAAAATATTCAATCCCGCTTCAAATCATCTTGACTTGAAACCCCAAACTGGAACTTTAAAAACGCGTAAAAAGGATTCGATACCTTCTTCCTTCAATCCCGACTTCAAATGCAGTCACCCGGGTTGCTTAAAGACTTACTCGAAGATATCCCATTTGCGGGCCCATTCCAGAGTTCACACTGGGGAAAAGCCATATTCTTGCGATTGGAATGGTTGTGGTTGGAAATTCGCGAGATCGGATGAGCTTACGAGGCACTTTAGGAAACACACGGGAGACAAGCCTTTCAAGTGCAGCGTGTGCCTAAGAGCTTTCGCGCGTAGCGACCACTTATCCCTTCATATTAAAAGGCACAAATTCTGAAGGATCATATATATATATATATGCACATCATATAAAATAAATTGTGCAATAATGGAGGAAAGATGTTGAATGAATGAATCGACAAAGTCGTGATTCAAAATGGCAAAACAAGGAATATTCGATATTTACATTTCATTTTTATTGTTTGACTTGCCCAGAAAGTTTGTGAAATGCCATTTAAAAATTGATCAAATATTCTAGAAAATTGTTTTTATTTAGGGAATGTGGACAATAAACATATGTTTTCGAAATTTATTGATAAATACATTACTTTAATATGAGAAAGAATCATTATCATTTTAAATCAACATATAAAATACATAATTAATGCGTATTTATTGCATTTTCACCCCATTTTGGTATATATATTTTTTTTAAAAAATTGCCCTATTTGCAAAATAAGAAAAGGTTTCCAAGATTTGCATCATACTGGATGATTTTTTTTTTAAATATTATTTATAAGAGATGTTAAACTAATGATAGATGCAAATAATGTATCATATTTACCCCGTAAGTCACCACCTATTATGACATTTTTTGGATATTCCCTTAAAACTAACATAAAATAAATAGTTCAATTTATCAATATATTTAGACCATTTCAACCCAGGTGGCGGTGGGGGGGGGGTCCGGTAACGCTGGCATCCGATTCCTTTAGAGGATCTATTGTGGCAGATGAATTCTATTGTTAAGAATTTTAAACTAAGTAAGATAATAGTACAAAGTTTTAGAGAAAAAAAAATTCTGTCAACACATTTAATCTTTATATTAGATATAAAAACTTGTGACAATTTATATTAGGAATAGATTAAACAATAAACTAAAGAATTATCTAAAATTCTTATAATTTTAACTTCATGAAAAATCACCAGTGGCGTAGGGCCAAGGGGGGTGGGGTTAGGAGTTGAACTTTCCTCTCCCATGGAAAATATGATTAGTAATAAAAATTTTGTTTTTATAATATACTTATATATAGATATCATGACGAAAATTTGCCCTTTGGGAATTGATGAAACCACCTCCTTAATTTTTGTATTTCTTATAAAAATCTTCTAGAAAATTCCTTCTACCATATTAAAAAGAAAAAAAGTGCGAGGAAAATTTCTTAAAAATTTCACGAATTATCAATGTTAGATACAAAAATCTTCTAGAAAATTCCTTCTTCCATATTAAAAAGAAAGAAAGTGCGAGGAAAATTTCTTAAAAATTTCACGAATTATCAATGTTAGATACAAAAATAACAAAAAAACAAGAGAACGCTTCTTAAAGAGCTGTGATTCGTATGGGATCGACGTTATTGGAAAAGCGTACTTAGTATTAATATTATTTTACTAAACAATCGCTTAAGCTAGTATTGTTTCAACGGCTTGATTTGAGCCGATTTTGAGAACTCAATATTTTAGCCAGAAAAATATTACCTAAGCCATGAGATTTTGCTGATAGATGTTCAAACCTTTGTGCAAGCTACGAGCAAAATCTTCAGGCGTGCCTAACATTTTCTGGGTATATTATTGAGTTATCCGTTTTTAAAAATCGGCTTCAAATCGAGCCCTTTAACAACACTACACTCAACTTTAGCAACGCATGAGGGTAAAAAAAAGATCAGCTTTATAAACGGTTTCACTTTAGCATAACCAGTCCATCTTTTTGGGGATCATATTTTTCCAAAGATGCCACAAGTCTTTTTCACTACTTTTATGTTATAGATACTAAATATGTATCTAAGTTACAGCTACAATAAGCCTTATATTTTGAAAGATTATGAAAAGGATTTAATTTATTATAATTGTTTTAATGCTTCTAGAATCTGTTCTATGCTGAATCTTGGTATCTATTTTAGTATTTTTAATTTATTTTAAGCATTGCATATAGACGTAAGTTTTAAGAATTAGTGATTTCAAAAAGTTTGGCAAACTTCATGTTTGGGAGTACGTTTTAATATCGAATTTCATATCAATTTTTTTTGAATATATAACTCGTAAATTAAAAATCTAATTTAAACTATTTAACTTTTACATTTATTAAAAAAATTTGAAAAGGATGAAAGAACATCTATAAAGATCATAGAATTACAAGAAGAAATATTTTGAATCGGGGTAAAATAAAAAAAAAGACTTTGATATATTTAAAAGTAAATGAGTTTTGAATCGTAAATTTCGATATTTTTATGACTCAGCCTATGCCATGATTTTTATTTAGATAATAACTTTTTTATTTATTGACTGGAAAAACTGAATTGATAAAATTAGTAAGTACTAAAATCTCATATTAATATTGTTCATTGCTTCTTGGGGTTGCAGACAATAATTCCAAAACCATTGCAAAAAGGAACATCCAGAAAATTACAAAAATGAGAAGTGAAGGATGATATGTATTGAATTGTTATTTTTCATAAAATGTTTTTCATTTTTATATTAAAAAACAATTTATTATTTTGATATAAAATAAAAGAAAAAGAATTGCAAGAATTATTAATTGACTTATATTTCTATTACTACTAACAATAGACTACAAAGGATATATCTGGTCAATCAATGATTGAGATTTAAGTAAAAATAGATCTTCTGCCAATAAAAAGTCTTAAATTCACTTTGATATAGTTTATATATATCAATTATTGATAGTTAGAGATTTATTATCATATGGATCTCTATACTTATAAGACAGGCTCTCTGTAAGATATAGGTAATATTTATACACCCAAAATACAAACTATATATAAAAAATAACATTTATTTTCTATCATTAATTTGAAAAAAAAAATTAATTATAAAAATATATTAGCATAGATTACCTCATAAAAATATATTATATAAATAAATAAAAATGATGAAATTAGGATTCATCTATCTGTTTTAGGAGAGTTGTAAATATTATGATTAGAGCTTGAGTTATTTCATCAACTGAATATTTTTTATTTATAACTGGAATATGTATGAAGAGTACTCTTGCAGGATTTATCGATAGTGAGCAAAAATATGAATAGCCACACAAATATCTATTTAAATTAATATTAAACTATTTGTTTTTAAATATATTACTTCCCAGGATGATTTGATATGGAAATTTTATTTAGAATATTTGAATCATTTTCTAGCTTAATGGTATTACACAATAAATCTAAATCTATCTCTGTTTGAAATTGTGCATCCTGACTATAATCACTAAGACAGCAATATGACTTTGGAATTTTACCATTAATATCACATTGAGTGTATGGTCCATTAAAGGCACATTTTTCTAAGGTAATTTCATCAGCTAACCCTGACACGCCTAAATGAGCTATAAGCTAACTTTACAAAATTAATGTTGGATTATAACTTTATAATACTTTTGGCTTATGCCTGTCCCATAACTTGTGTATTATTTCATTAGTATCCTCATATATAACAGGGATCTCATAGGTTATCAGATTAACGCCAAAAGTATTTAAATTCCATTTCGATTTTATTTCATTTAAACATACCGTACTGCTATTGATTTTGTGTTCGCCAAATGGACCAAATGCTTAAAAATAATATCTAATTAAAATATATTTTTTGGATTACCTGTTAGTATTAAATTATCCATATTAGAGAGTGATTGAACAATAAATTTATATGACAATCATTTATTTGGATATGTAAGGCAAATATTTTTTTTTATATATTGTTAATACTAATTTATATCAATGTCATATTAAATTTTAATATTTTAATAATTTTCGTTATTATATTATCATGTATTACATTTTAATTTATTTTTTCTAATATAATTTTGTATATCAATATTTAGATACAATATAAAATAGATTTTATTAGAAACTTTTTATCTAAGTTTTATTTAAAAATCTAAGAAAAATATTAATAATCATATATTATTTGGTTGTGATTGGGTCATGAAGAATGTTTAGAAGAGATTTGTTACACTTACACAATTATATTCTTCATGAATCACTACTATGAAATTTGTAGTAAAGGAGTAATTTATTGTAATATTTTATTTACATATTATGTGTTATATTTGTCAGTTACTAATGATTATATATAGGGATATTTTATTATATGTTTTATAATGTATGTTGAGTATAATAATTATGTACGATAAACTTCCTAATATTTTATGTTTACATTTAACCATATACACATTGCCTATTGTAAAAATCGAGGAATAATATGTCAGAAACCCAATTGTATAATTGGCGGTAGAGAAAAAAAGAAAAGAATATATAATTTGAAGCTATTGGGTTTTATGTAATTAACTTTGGAAAATTTAAGGAAAATATCATTTCAAATGAATAATAAACTATGGTATTATATGGAAAATACATTAATGGTAAATGAATTTATTATTATGCAATCTTGTCTTGAAATATGAATTATAAAAAACAATAATTGATTATACTATGATTCCAGAAGAATGAATGCACACAATTATTAAAAATGAGAAGGATAAAATTATGAATATGTAGAAATCTGTTGATAATAATTTAACAATCATTTGGATGTATATGATAATATGGTATAATCTATTACTTATGGAAATATGGTGTGATTAATCTTTGTAAAATGGACATTATTAGATAATTATATTGGAAAACATGGAGATTGGTTTATGGATTATGTAATTTGAACATTGAGAAAAGGGTTACTGATAGAACCTGTCTTATTTTGACATTGTGAAAATGGATATTGATAAATATACCTGACTAATTAAGACCTAAAGATATAAGGATGTTGGGCTCTCAAATCACCTGACATATGCAAAACGGGCTCCGGAGCCAGTGTGCCTGGATATACGATGTATGATTTGGATTACCTCATGGGCCATCCAAGGTTGATAGCGATCTCTTGGCCAGCTCTATGATAATAGTGACCTCGTGGGCCATTCAAAGATGACAGTGATCTCTTGGCCAGTCTTGGATAATGATGATCTCGTGGGCCTTTCAAGTACGATGTCTACCAATAAACTCGATAGCGATACTCCGGTGGGAGATCCATCGATACTGATTCTCCGGAGGGAGATTAAGGCACAATGACTCGATAGCGATTCTCCGGTGGGAGATCCATCGATACTGATACTCCGGTGGGAGATCATCAAGGGAAACGATATCGATACTTTAGGTGAGATCAATCAACAAGGAAAACGATATTGATACTCTAGGTGAGATCAACAAGGAAAACGATATTGATACTCTAGGCAAGATCAATCTTACTAAGACAGCGGTAAATGGAGACCAAAGACTAGGATGTTTTAGGAGAAATTTTAAGTTGTGTTTCCTTTCAATTAATGAAGGGGAAATATAGTAAAGGAATAATTTATTGTAATATTTTATTTCCATATTATGTGGTATATTTGTCAGTCACTAATGATTATATATATGGATATTTTATTATATGTTTTATAATATATGATAAGTTTAATAATCAGTGTAGTTAAAATAGCGCGCTATTTTTTTCAGTAGCGGTAGCTTTAGTTGGCTACTTTTTTTAGAAAATAGCGATAGCTCTCTTTTAATTTAGAAAGTAGCGCTATTTTCAATTTTACATAATAAATACATTTAAAAATTATTAAAATATATTTTTTATTAAATCTAAAATTATAATCCTTTTATTTTATTTAATTTTGAAATTTAAATTTATATTTAAAAATATACATTATAAATCTAGTTAGTATTATAAATCTAGTCATTAAAAATGTGTGAGATTGTTGAAGATAGCGAAATTTCTTTGGAAAATGAGAAAATATAGATTATCCTTTCCCAAAATTCAAAAAATACTTTAATCTTGAAGAAAAAAATAATACTGGATATCGGTTTCAATGCAAGAAAATTTTGCAAACTACTAGTAGAGTGCTAAAAGGCTTTGAGAAAAAGTCAAAACTTTATTTTTATTTTCTATTATACAATTATATAGAATGAATGATTTATTGCTTGATTAGCCATAATTCAAATTGGCTCTATTTACAACACAATCTATAATAATAATATATTGTATTTATTAATATAAAATTCAAAATTAATATATTATTAATTACCTTGTGTACAATAATTATATTTTTAAAATCTATATTTACCATAATTTATTGCTATTTTAATATTTTTTTATAACTGAATCTAAATCTCAGATAAATTTAAATTTTGAAAATTAAAAAGATATTCTTCTTATTTTAAAATTAATACAATCGCCTTATATAAATTAGATTTCCACATCTGTATGATGATGATAATGTAATAGCTGCTATCGTTCATCCTAGTTTCAAGTTAAATTGGCCATACATTAATTTGACTGAATCTAAAAGGCAACTTGATAGGCTGATGATAACGTTAAAAAATGTCATGCCTAACCACGATACTAATACTATATCAAGATCGAAACCGCGGCCTTCCATAGACGATTTTTTTGAAATAACAATAATATTATTGAACCTCTAGATGCTTTTTTTAAATCTAAAAATACTCATTTAAATATCTTTGATGATTTTTTTCATATAAATAGTGTGTTTATTAAATTTAATTCTGCGTTGCCCTCAAGTGCTAGTGCTGAACGATTATTTAGTATGGCAAAGCTTATACTTCTGATCGTCGCTCTAGACTTGGGGAAGATAATATCGAAATGTTATTATTATTAAAGTGTAATATTAAATAAATTATATATATATATTATGTAACAAATTATAGTCATGTTTTTATACCAATATTTTATTTGTAGAAATAAAGTTATGTAAAAAATATTTTTAAAAAAATCAAAATAACGTAAAAAGTAGCTAATAGCGCGCTACTCATTTGAAATCGGTAGCGATAGCGCTCTATAATTTTTATAAAATAGCGGAAGCGATAGCGCGCTACTTTAAAAAGTAGCGTTTAACAACACTGATAATAATTATGTATGATAAACTTCCTAATATTTTATGTATATATTTATCCATATATATGTCGTAATTTTTAAAGGTATCATAACTATCCTGATCTTCACGGGATTTAAAGGGATCCCTTTAAAATTAGTTTTTAAAGGATAAAGAACTATACGGCATTATCACGTTTTTATCGTGATAAAGAGGAATCTTATTTTAAAAACGTTTTCCACGCGTTTTGTTGCATTTCTTAATTTTATTGTTATTCATTAATTTTCAATGTTGTTTTTTTGGCCTTTTGATATAACATATGTCTAATATAGGTATCAATTGATATCTAATCAAAAGATCTATTCAACCTCTCCCCCATAGTGGGCGGGGGTAGGTCTTGGAGGGTCATAAATATTTTTTTCAACACAAAATATCGATATGGGTATCAAATAAAAGCTAATTTTAATATGGTTTGACTGAAAGTCTTCATTCTTGGTCTTGATGGGTATGACTTGGTCTGGGGGATGGGGGAGGGGGGCTTTAAAAAATAATTTTTATTGATATAGGTATCAAATAAAAGCTAATTTTAATATCGTTTGACTGAAAGTCTTCATTCTTGGTCTTGATGGGTATGACTTGGTCTGGGGGATGGGGGAGGGGGGCTTTAAAAAATAATTTTTATTGATATAGGTATCAAATAAAAGCTAATTTTAATATCGTTTGACTTAAAGTCTTCATTCTTGGTCTTGATGGGTATGACTTGGTCTGGGAAAAGGGGTGAGGGGGGGGGGGTGTAAAAAATATTTTTTTTGATATGGGCATCAAATAAAAGGTAATTAAAATATTTTTTATTGTATAATAATAATCACTTATAGAAGGCGGGTCTAGGTCTTGGGGGGTGAGAAATATTTTTATTAACATAAAATATAGATATGGGTATCAAATAAAAGCTCATTTAAATATATTTAGAATAAAAGTATTCATTTTTTGTCTTGATGGGTATGACTGCCAGGCCCTCAACATATTAACAAAATGTCTAGTTGGATAGAATTTACAGAAATAAAAGAGAATGAAGATAAAACAATTTTTTAAATTTTTTTTCGGTTCCAAACCTTGAACTTGAAATATATAATTTGCAGTGTTCTATTAGCACGATATTCCATAGCTATTTTTTTAGTATCGATATCTTTAGCGTGCAACTTAATAAGAGAGATAACGAATAGCAAAAAATATTATAATAATTATATAATTAATTTTAAAATCATAATCGTTTTATTTTATTTTATTTTAAAATTAAAATTTACATTTAAAAATATGCATTGTAAATATATTTTTCAAAAAAATAAAAATTATTAAATGTCGACAATAGAGATTGATAATGAACATAATTTTGGCACAGATCATATCGATAAAGTAATATTCCTTGAAAATAATGATGATATAAAAATTCTTTTTCCTAAATTCATAAATTATTTTAATCTCGATAAAAAAAATTAACACATGGTATAAATTTTTCTGTAAGATGTGGCTGAGGTTTTATCATCAAAAGTTGCTTCAACTTGAGAAAACATTTAAAGGTAATATATCAAACAAAAATATATCTTTAAAAAAAAATTAGAGCATCTATAAAGTTTTTGAGTTAGATGAGTTTATGTGATTCTGGCCATAAGATAGTGAGCTACATTTTTAAAAAATATCGATAACGCGCTTCTTTTTTGTAAAATAGCGGTAAAGCTCGCTATTTTTAAAAGTAGCTTTTAACAACATCAAAAAATGCTTTTTTTTCTTATCTCCATCTTTCTCCTTCTCAATTTTAAAATATTTCATTTTTAATTTTCAATAATGTTAATGTCATGAGTAATTTATTTCCATTTTATTTCATCTAATATAATGTTCATTATATAGTAAGATATCTGTTATTTTTTAGGAAATGATTAATGATAAAAATATTCAAACAAAAATTTCTTTCAATTTTTTTTTGGAAAATATATGTTTTTTATACCTTTTTTCCATTAAATAAAAGAAAAAGAAAAAAAAAAGAATACTTTCAATCTAAAGATATTTAAATGGCTTTTATTTGATACCCTTATCTGGATTTTATGTTGATAAAGATATTCCTCACCCTCCCCCCCCCCAAGACGTAGACCCGCCTTCTATGAGTGGTTATTATTATCCCAATAAAAAAAATATTTTAATTACCTTTTATATGATTGTCATGTCGATATTTTGTGGTGATAAAAATATTTTAATTACCTTTTATATGATACCCATATCAAAAAAAAATATTTTTTACACTCCTCCCCTCAGACCAAGTCATACCCATAAAGACCAAGAATGAAGACTTTCAGTCAGACCATATTAAAATATTAAAATTAGCTTTATTTGATACCCATATCAAAAAAAAATTTATACCCCCCCTCTACCCCCCCCCCTTCCCAGACCAAGTCATACCCATAAAGACCAAGAATAAAAAATTTCAGTCAAAACATATTAAAATTAGCTTTTATTTGATAACCATATCAAAAATAAATATTTTTTACACCCGCACTCCCCCACCCCCCAGACCAAGTCATCCCCATTAAGACCAAGAATGAAGACTTTCAGTCAAACCATATTAAAAATAACTTTTTTTGATACCCATATCAAAAAAAATTATTTTTTACAACCCCCCCCCCTCCCCATAGATCAAGTTATACCTATAAAGACCAAGAATAAAGAATTTCAGTCAAACCATATATTAGCTTTTATTTGATACTCATATCAAAAAATAATAATTTTTACACCCCCCCCCCCTCCACCAACAGACCAAATCATACCCATCAAGGCCAAGAATGAAGACTTTCAGTCAAACCATATTAAAATTAGCTTTTATTTGATGCCCATTTCGATATTTTGTGATGATAAAAAAATTTCTGATCCCACAAGACCTAGACCCGCCCATTATGGGAGAGAGATTGACCTCCAGAATAGATCTTTTGATTAGCTATCGATTGATACACTATATTAGATATATCTTATTTCATAAGGCCAAAAAAAACAATATTGAAAATTAATGAATAACATAAAATTAAAAAACGCAACGAAACGCGTGGAAAACACTTTTAAAATAAGATTCCTCTTTATCACGATTAAAACGTGATAATGCCGTATTATCATTCCTTAACTTAAAACCCTAATTTTTTAATTATCCCTTTAAAACCCGTGAAGATCCCGGATAGTTATGATCCCTTTAAAACCCGTGAAGATCCCGGATAGTTATGATCCCTTTAAAAATTACGACATATATATATTCCTATTGTGAAAATAGAGGAATAAAATGTCAGAAACCCAATTGTATAAGAATTTATTAAGACGCAACTATAAAGAATATTCGGTTAGGGTCCACCTCTTCGTATGAACATATATGAAAAAACGTCAAATGACCTAAAATGGCCACAAATATATTTGAAGCGATTATGTGGGAATCAATATTTAAATAACTTACATTATATTTAAAATATAAAATTAACTATATTTATATTTAAAATATAAAATTAACTATAAATACAATTAAAATATTAAATAAACTATTAATATATTTAAAAATTAAAATTAACTTACTTATAAATTTTGGGAATCAATATTTAAATAACTTACTTTATATTTAAAATATAAAATTAACTATATTTATATTTAAAATATAAAATTAACTATAAATATAATTAAAATATTAAATAAACTATTAATATATTTAAAAATTTTTAAAATTAACTTACTTATAAATTTAGGGGATCAATGGGAATCAATATTTAAATAACTTACATTGTATTTAAAATATAAAAATAACTATAATTATATAACATAAGTTTACTTTATTGATCAAACAAAAATAAATTAAAATAATCAAAATGATAAAATAATATTTAAAAAAAGCGTTTCTTATATACAAAATAAAAATTGTATAAATAGAATAAATTATTTCGATTTAGATTGTTTTTTGAAGGTAAAATAAAAAAACCTTAATGAAAACAAGATGAAATATAAAAACTTTAACAATTATTTTTTGAATATTTTTAACAGTTAAAAAGAAAATTTGAATTCTTAAAATCAAAACTTAACATTTTAAATAAAAATATTAGAAAAAACTAAATTTTTGAATAAGTGAAAAAATTTTGACTTATTAACAATCACAATTTCTATATTTACATTCTATAAAAAAATGTTTTTGATTGACCTGTTATAAAAATATGAAATTATATTAACAACAGCAACATCAACATGACCACCATTAACGGGCTGAGGATATGCACCGTCGAACTATATGCTATATAACTGTCCTAAAATGAACCTAAATATAATTCGTCCTAAAGAACCTAAGCATTAATGTACTTATATACTATTGTAGCATGGCTTCTTCTATCTCCTTGTCGGTCGGTTGAATCAACTGGTTTCTATCTCCACATACCTTGAAGTTCTATCTCAAATATCCTTCAACTTCGTTAGTTGATAAACTGTCGGTCGCCAGTGCTTATTGCCGTACCTTCTTGTATTGAGATTCTTTGGGTCCAAACTTTGTAGATCGATGGTATCATTTCCTTAACCATTAGGTATTTCCTCTTTCCGTGGATTGCATATCGGCGCTTATGGGGTTAATGCAAACGCTAGTACACGACAATTTTCAAATGATTGTACGAATGGTATCTAAAACATTGTTTTGCTTTATCATATGTCTTAGTTGGCATTTTTTGATATTTTTTATTATTTTTTCCTAGAGACAATGTGACATTAGTTTAGCGTACCTATAATTTAGACAATGCATGTCCCCTTTATTTTATAAGAACTAACTAGTTATGCCTTCATTTTGGAGGAATTTCTTTATTTCCTTGTATTTTGTTCTATAGTTTTGTGAGGAAATGTATTTCTTCATCTTCTAGTTCTTTAAGACTCTCTATTGGAAGATCATCAGGGCATATTGCCTTATCATTTCATGTGTTTGATACCACTTATTCCGTGTTCTGTTATTGGTTAAATGATGTTTTGATATGGTGGGGTCATCTTGATGTAGTATGTGGGCTTTAAAGTTGAAAAGCTACTGAACATATTATTTCCATCTTCCATTATTTCTTTTTCCTTTCTAATGAATTTTTGTTTTTGGGGCTCTATTTATATCCCTTGCATTTTTCTTTCGTTTTTTGGCTAATCTGTAGATATGTCAATGATTTAGCCCTAGCTACCACCTTTGCAGCAATCTTTAACTCTTTGCCTTCTGTTTTTTTGGATTTATACCTAATTATTGTATTTTCTTGTCTTTTATGGAAGCCTGTACATCCTTATTCTACATATTTCTCTGTTTCATGTTTACCCCTTTGCTAAACCGATGGTAAGTATTTCATCTTGATACGAGGACTGTCCACATTCTTTAACTGTTTTGCGAAGTCGATTGTTTGAATATTTGCATTTATTGCAAAGGCATCTGTCGTTGATTTTAATTTCCCCCATCTAATGTGTCGTTCCAGTCTTAGTTTATTTTGCGAGGATTTATCTGTAAGGCGTAAATCCATATCTAGTAACTAATGCTGTGAAGCAAGGTCTTCACCTTGGCTAACTTTGCAGTTTAATGCAAATTAAAGCTTTTTACGTGAGTTTAGAATATAATCTAATTAGTCTTTTCGTGTACTGCTTTCGAATATTATTAAGTGTTAGTCCCTTTTCTTGAAGATGTGAAGGCAAGATCAAATGCCTGCATAAATCTCAATACATGTTTTCCTCCTTAGTTTGCTTCTCCCTAGTGTTGTTAAACGGCTCAAGCTGAGTTTTAAAAACGGCTAACTCAATATTTTATCCTGAAAAATATTATGCAAGTCTAAACATTTTGCTCATAGATGGCACATAGGATTGAACATCTAGCGGCGAAATCTCGACGATTAGGCAATATTTTCCTGGCTATAATGTTAAGTTAGCCGTTTTAAAAAATCGGCTTAAATCGAGCCGTTTAACAACACTACTTCTCCCTGTCCAAAATCACAATTATACGTTTTGTACTCTTCCCCTGTCCTTCCCACATGTGCATTTAGATCACGGCCTATTATTTGGGGTTTTACAGAGCTTCATCCAGAATATCTCTAAAATTTCTTCGTCTTTGAAGCTACTTTTAGGAGCAACTTCTACCAATATCTAGGTTGGATCTGGCTGAGGATGATGATACCATTTGATTTGTTCACATTGTAGTAAAGTTTTCAGCCATCTTCATCTCCTTAAAACATATAATATTAATCTTTCTTTTAACTAACATAGCTGCTAATTCTCTTGTCTTACCCTTTAGAGTACCAATATTTAGATTTGTGACCTTTTTTGTTCTGAGATTTGTTTTACTTTCACATGATGGAGGACCATCATCTGTCATTTGGAGGGAGCACCCTAGCATTCATATTCATCCAAAATATTGTATATTATTTTTATTGATCTGAAAAATATTCTAGCACCCAGCTGAAAAAAATTCTTAATTCATTTGAATGAAAAAATTAGGGATCCAAAGCATTGAACCGATATTATTTACAAAATCTGAAAAAAAATTTCGTCTCTTTTATAATATTATATACATTCAAATATAATTTCTTTTCTCAAACATATATAAAATACTTGAATATATAACAAATAATATCATATAATATTCATTGAATTTATTATATTATCTTATAAATTTACTTATATCCAAATTGTATTTTTTAAATTCTTATATATTTATTTATAATCGTGGTGTGTGATCTCTATTCTTATAAGACAGCTCTGTAATATAGGTAAAAAATAAAAAAATCATAAAAATAAGATATTTGCAAGCAATATTTATACACTCTAAATATAAACTTTATATATATAATTTGGAAGAAAAAAAAATATATAAAAATATGTTAGCATAGATTACCTCATAAAAATATATGGTTAGGGTACCTTTTCAGGGGCAATAATTTTTGTTATTTTTTAATGTTATTTTTTGTTATTTTTTTATGTAATTTTTTTATGAAAACTATTGTTTTTATGTTGTTAGGGTACCTTTTCAGGGGCAATTATTTTTGTTATTTTTTGTTATTTTTTTATGCGATTTTTTTTATGTAATTTTTTTATGAAAACTATTGTTTTTATGTTATTTTTTTATGATTGGTTCATTTTCTTATTGGTTAATTTTTTATTTAAGATATTTTTAAATTAATATATCTTTTTTTATTTAAGATATTTTAAAATAATTTTTTCTAAAATTTAAAATTCGTACATTTATTTAAAGGAAGTGATGGGAGCAAATAAGGGGGAAGGCTAGGGGTAAGGGGTAAAATTATTAGATTATGTACAATGCGGGTAGGTTTGGAGTTAAATTTTTGATAGATGAAACTTCGCTATTTAAAATTTATTTGGTTGATTCTTTCTATACAAACTTAATATGATTTCTTCTAAACAAACTTAATACGATTCCTTCTATACAAACTTAATATGATTCCCTCTATACAAACTTAATATGATTCCTTCTATACAAACTTAATATGATTCCTTCTATAAAAACTTAATATGATTCCTTCTATTTTTCTAAAATTTGTATAAAGAATTTAATTTTTTTTAGTGATAACACTATAATTAAAGGAAGATTCCAAAAATAAATAAAATTTAAGCATAACAATCGAAATAATTTATTCATTAAATTGAAATATACTATTAAAATTTATAAAATCATTAATAAAATGAATAAAAACATCAAAACGATTTAATAATCTATATTTTCGAAAATATCTATATTCAAGAAGATATTCATGAATATTATCCCGATCCCCATGTCTAATTAAAAATGGAAAGTTTCGTCTACCAAAAATCTTACCCCTAGCCTTCCCCCTTATTTGCCCCCATCACTTCCTTAAAATAATTGTACGAATTTTAAATTTTAGAAAAAATTATTTTAAAATATCTTAAATAAAAAAAGATATATTAATTTAAAAATGTCTTAAATAAAAAATTAACCAATAAGAAAATGAACCAATCATAAAAAAATAACATAAAAACAATAGATTTCATAAAAAAATTACATAAAAAAAAATCGCATAAAAAAATAACAAAAAATCGCATAAAAAAATAACATTAAAAAATAACAAAAATAATTGCCCCTGAAAAGGTACCCTAACCAAATATATTATATAAATAAATAAAAATGATGAAATCAGGATTCATCTATCTGTTTTAGGAGAGTTGTAATTATTATGATTAGAGCTTGAGTTATTTCATCAACTGAATATTTTTTATTTATAACTGGAATATGTATGAAGAGTACTCTTGCTGGATTTATCGATAGTGAGCAAAAATATGAATACCCACACAAGTATCTAGTTAAATTAAATACTATTTTTTTAAAATATATTACTTTCCAGGATTATTTGAAATGGAAATTTGATTTAGGATATTTGAATCGTTTTCTAGCTTAATGGTCTCACATAATAAATTTAAATTTATCTCCGTTTCAAATTGTGCATCCAGACTATAATCAGTTAGACAGCAATATGACTTTGGAGTTTTACCATTAATATCACATTTAGTGTATGGCCCATTAAAGGCACATTTTTCCAAGGTAATTTCATCAACTAACCCTGACATGCCTAAATGAGCTATAAGCTATCTTCACAAAATTAATATGAGATTATAACTTTATAATACTTTTGGCTTATACTTGTTCCATAACTGCTCTATTATTTCATTAGTACCTTCATATATAACAGGGATCTCATAGGTTATCAGAATAACGCCAAAGGTATTTACATTCCAAATCGATTTTATTTCATTTAAACATACTGTACTCAATGATATTGACTGTACTGCTATTGATTTTGTGTTCGCCAAATGGACCAAATGCTTAAAAATAATATCTAATGTAAACATATTTTTTGAGTTACCTGTTATTATTAAATTATCCATATTAAAGTTTAATAAGAGGGCTTATAAAAGTACCATATTTTTTGTTTTAATATATTATTCAATTATCAGATCACATTTATTAATTAAATTAGAATGTACCATTCTTTTTGATAAATATATAATAAATAAAAATTTATTACATTTATATAATAAATTCAAATTTATCAAGTGATTGAACAAAAAATTTATATGACAATCATTCATTTATTTTTATTTATTGCTAATACTAATCCACAATGTCATATTAAATTTTCATATTTTAATTATTTTCGTTATATTATTTTGTATTATATTCTCTTAAATTTTTATTTTTTCCCATATAACCAATATAAATTATTTTATTAGTCACTATTATAACCACTTTTCTAATAATAATTGAATTAATATAGGGGAGACTGGGGCTAGTCGAACCAATTTTTACAAAATTGGCTATAGCTCTTGTTGTTTTATAGATAATATAAAAAATAATATATGATTGGATACCTAAAACTATACTCTATAAAAATGCCGTATTAAAAATCTTAAGAATATAATCATTTTTTTTAAATTTTATTTTTTGTAAAAGTGAAAATTTTGTTCAACAAGCCCCAATAGCGGGGTGAGGCAAACCACTTCAAAGGGCTTCTTAAACCATTGGTTTTTTAGGCCATAATAAATTGAAATACATTTTTAATTATTAATAATGATATGTATAGAATAATTTTATTGTTTTATTGTTCAAAATATCATAATACTTATAAATTTGAAGCTAATTATATATAAAAATTGAAACTTAATTTTGGCTAATTTAATAAACATTTTGGACATAAAAAAAATATGAATTTTAAGGAGAGATTAAGATTTCTTAGCATAAATCCTAAATACCAATCATAAACAGCCATGAAATTGCCTTTTCAAGATTTTAAAATTTTTTTCTATATTAATTGACCTAATTGACGTGTATGGTTTACCAAACCCCGCTAGCTCTAAATTGACAAATCATGATTAAAATAATTCTAGATTTGATAAATGCTCATAAAACTTACCCAAATTATAGAAGAATGTTTAAACTTTGTAATAAAATTTAATTTACATATAAATGATTATATATTTTAATAAAAATTAAAATTCTGTCATGTAAAAATATTTTGAAAATTTCATCAAAATTTTATTTCTTAAATAAAATTTTTAGTAATTAATTATTTCAAAATATAATTTATCCATAGATGTATACTAATGAAAACTATATTAGGATAAAATTTTAACCTTTTTGTGTATTTAATTTTAAAATGAAATTAAATGGTTTGCCTAACTCCAGGGTTTACCTAAACCCAGTCTCCCCTATGAGTAGTTTAATTAATTTATTTTAAAATCCAAGAAAAATAATAATGAACATATTTCATTTGGTCGTGATTGGGTCATGAAGAATGTTTAGAAGAGATTTTTACACAATTATATTCTTGATGCACTATATTAAAACCATGAAATTTAATAAGACACACTATGAAGAATATTCTTGAACACCATAAGTTTATTGGTCAAACAAAAATATAAATTGAAATGATCAAAATGATAAAATAATACAGAAAAAGTTTACTACAAAATAAAAATAATTTAATTAGAATAAAATATTTAGATTTAGATTGCTTTTTGAAGGTAAAATAAAAAAAAACAAACTTCAATTTAGAATAATCTTATAAAATAAAATGAAACATGAATACTTTAACAATTGTTTTTTGATAATTTTTAACAGTTTGAACTAATAGTTACCCCGAATTCATAGTGGCGCGATTACGATTTACCCGCGATAAATACAAAATACAGTAATAATATCTCATTCATAGTTATCGATCGAGCTCGGATCGCCGCGATTTTTTAAAAATACAAATCATTTTGTTTTTATCTCGTGATTTTGAAATATTGCTTCGTTAAATACGGATTTTGGTGAATTTAGCTCAAAATTTTAGATTTAGCGTTAATTTTAAATTATTTGAAATGAATTCAATGGCTACATTTTTTGATGATATTATACCAAAGAATCAAGTTAAAATTATGATTTAAGTTAAAAAAAATTTTTAAAAAAATAGATAAAATTGCTTTTATTCTATCAGGATATGCTATTCCAGGTAGATACTGTAACACCAAGGTTACAGAAGTCCTCTTTAGATAAAGAGGAATGTACTCTACAGATGTTAATGAGATATTAAATGAAATAACGGGCCAATTGAATTGGTAATATATTTATTATTTAGCTAATCTCATAGATAAAAACTATATTGGATAATGTAATGGTTCTTAAAGGTCCTAAATTTATTAAGCCTATTACTGAGTCTGGTAATTAATAATATCTAAATAAAAATATTATTTATATTGAAGAAACTATGTATAAAAATTGCTGCGATCGATCCAGCTGATCGGTCGCTGCGATATCACGGCTAAATCGCAATCGCTCTTCACTATAAATTCACCGTTAAAGAGATAACTATTTTGAACTTTTAAAATCAAAACTACACATTTAGAATAAAAATTTGAAAACTAAATTTATAAATAGCTGACAAAATTTTGACTTATTAGCAATCACAATTTCTATATTTACATTTTATATAAAAAAATGTTTTTGATTGACAAGTTAATAAAATATGAAATTATATCAACAATCTGCAATATAACCACCATTAACGGGCCAAGGACATGCGCCGTCGAACTATATGCTATTATTTTAATAAAATTTTAAATGATTACTTATATTCTAATTGAAATTTATTATCAACATTAATTACATATGTTAACCTCTATACTTTTAGAAAATTAACAAATAAAATAAATATTAATATTTACGTGTGAAATTGTAAAATATTATGATAGAAAAATTAATAAGAAGGCTTAAAATTTAAAAAGAAAAAATCGATAGTTTTTTTATTATTTGTTAATAGACAGATGAATCGTATCAATTATTGAATTTAAAAAGTATATAATTCAAGTCAAAAACTGCCTTTAAAAAATCAATACCTACCCCCAAATATTAATGCCTAATCTACCTTAAAAAATCTATACCTACGCCCAAAAATGTCAATATATTTTGGAAACATTTGCCTACTATCTACCTTGGCCATATAGACACTGGATCAGATTGACACATATGATTAGCTTGGTTCATTTTTTCTATCAAAAAACAGGGTGGTAGTCTTGTAAAACCAGCCATCCACACTTACAAGTAGATAATATTTTAATTAGCTATTATTTGATACTCATATTGAATTTTAATGTTAAAAAAATAATAATTTCTGACCAGAGAAAATCTAGATCCACTTTCCTGGACTGATGAATAACATTTTAGACATAAAATCCTTTACCTACTTTTATCTGATACTCTAAACAATTGTTTATATTTAAACTTCGCCCAAATACTACCTGATCAAAAAAACTCTTATTACAGTCATAAGATATTTTAATTAGCCTTCATTAGACACCTCAATTTATTTTTTATATCATAACCACAAGATCTAGATTCACTCACTTAATGTAATAATTGGCATTGCTAAAAAAGATTCTTATTATATTTCAAAGGATCAACAAGGTGAGATCCGATAAGAATTCACCTCTTCTAATTGAGTTAACTGGACAACCCGTTAAATTTTGCTCGATTGTTAGAATTTACCAAAATGTTTGAAATGCTTATACAAAGTCTAATAGTAATAGCTATTCCAAATTGTCTTAACAATCTTCAGCAACTGAACGCCAGATTTAGACGCTATTCAATTAAATACCTTTTGATTTTTGTTTGATTGGCTATATAAACTATACTATGTCAAAAGCTTTATAGCAATTAACGCTGAAGCACTTTTTACTCATCTGATCCTGCTAATAAACGGTGATTTAATTAATTCCAGGGTATGATCGTTGAATATTCGTTTTTAAGAAACAATTAAAATAGGATAGGGTCAGTTTTTGAAAAATACCAATTTGTATAATAATTTATCATGCTTATTTTGTGAAAAAATATTAATAATAGGCTAAATGCTATTATAAAATACAATTCAAATAAGATGATCGCCGTGCCCCCCCCCCTGTTTTTTGTTGAAAATTTCTGGCGTCGACTTGCTAAATTTTTCGGTAATAGCTTTACGTGCCTTACCCCCCCCCCCCCCACCCCCTTCAACTATGGCTGATAAGACAATTAATATTTTTATTGTATATAATATCTTATCTTCTGATAACTTGTAGATATTAAATTCATCTAAAAATGAAGATTAGTACTCTTAATTTTCTCGTTTTCAATTAGCATCTACATGACGAAATATTTTCTAGAAGCAAATTTTTTCTTTTAAAACCAATACACACCCCCAAAATCTTTGTTCGATTTATTTGTTTATAGTATTATTAAAAAAATATTTAATAAAAGATAAAATTAAACAATCATTGTATCAACATCAGGTTTTAAGAATTTTATTTGGTAGGATTTGCTAACTTGATTATTTTAAATAAGACAATTATTTATTAATTAAAAACTTTACACAAAATAGTCTAGTATTTACAGACATTTTTTTTGTGATGATTTCTAAAGGAGCTATATGCATTTATCACATTTTTCAAATTTTCAATTTTTGCTACAAAAGTAAAAATTATCCTTCTTTCGTAAAATAGAGGTATATTAATTATGTTATCTATATTTTAGATATTTTTAAAAGTATTTAAGATAATAAGAAATATCTTGATAAATTTATTTTAACATTTCTTTAAAGATATTACAAATAATATAGATTAAAATTATATTAATTCTTATATAAACTATTATGATAATAATACTAACCTTATTTGTTTTGTCAAATTTAATATCTTCCTATAAAATCCTAGGAGACTGATGAAATTTTTTAGAATTATTTTTTTATTGACATCTTATCTATTAATTTATTAAATGTGTCATTTGCTATTTTTTTCTAAAAAAAAACAAATAATTCTATCTTCACATCAAAACTACCTATCAATGATTTTATTAATTTTAATATGTTCAATTTTTATGATTTATGATTCTTATATTTATTTTATAATTATTATAATTGTTATATATAAATAATTATAGTATTTATCATTAGCCCATCCATGTTTTTTGTATGGAGGGGAAGGCTTTTGGATGACTTCAGGGTTGCCAGATTCCCCCCCCCCCATCAGCAGAAGACTCAATTTTTTAGTCAACACGAGATCTTCCTTCCATAATTGGAAATCCCCACAATTTTAAACCCATATTAAAATGTTAACGTTTTTTTCATTCATAAATAATTTTGAGAAACACTTAGAAAATAAAGAGAATTTGTTTTTATAAAAAAAATTTACTATATAGAGATGTTATTTTATATAATTTTATCTTGTTTATACAAAGTATTTACTTTAATATAATAAATCAAGTTAATCCAATACAAAGAAATAGAAATTAAATCTAAATATTACATCCAAAATTTTTTTTTAACTTTATCATGTAATTTGGAAATTTTGATCGTTACTATCCCCTTTATAAATTTTATTGGAAAGGATTATTTTTAAAAGTAATACTTATCTTTTCAAAAAATTATTTTGTTTATTTTGGGGGAAGTTGATGATAAGGGGACTGTCTGAGTTAATTTTTGGGTGCTCTAGGATGCCAATTTTTAATGATGGAATTTTTCACCCCCACCTATTCCCATTTTATTATCCATTCTAGTGATCTGCATTGGGCCTAATTTTTCAAGCCCAGCATGGCCCTTTTTTTTAAAAAAGTTTTGCCAGCTTGTCCCGAACGAAATTTTTTTAAAAAGTTTTGCCGGCCTGGTCCTAATTTGAAATTTATTTTAAAAAATTTACGGGCCCGGCCAGGCCCAAATTTATTTAAATATAGAAATAAATTTTTATAATTACTTAAAATAAAAGACATGTTATATAGCGTTTAGTTTCAATAAATTTAATCAAAAATTTTTTAATTTACATAAAAAATTCAATATAAAATTTATTCAATAAATTTCCAAGACCCGACCTGAAATTTTTTTAAAAATATTAGGCCTGGCCCTTCCCGAACCCGATTATTTTAAATAGAATTAGGCCCGAGCCCAGCCCAAAGCCTGTTCGGGCCTGGCCAGACTTGGGCTGGGTATGGGCCGGGCCTAACTTTGCAGATCTCTAATCCATTCTTTAGTCTTGTTAAATACCATTAATATATTTAAAATACATTGACAATTTATTAATGAAAATTTAAAGATATGGCTTAATTTATAAAACATGTTTATTTTAAGAGCCCTGAACTATTGCATAGTGATGTTCTGGTCTCATTTTAAGTTTAGGAATGTTGCAGAAGGTGTGTTCATCAGAAAAAAAAATCAAATTTATATTTTATTATACAAATTTTATTCTATTTTATAAAAATATTTTACATGATGCTTTTATTATAAATTTGTGTGGCAAGAACCCATTTTAACTCTAATTGTAATGGTAACAGAATGGTTCATTGAAATTTAAAACTTTTATAATTATAGGGTTTGCCATTGTTTTCAAACAAAAACTATGATGTGAGCACTGAATATGTAAACCTGTTTATATTTTGTTCCCATTCAATTTGAACATTATAGAAAAAAATATTACGAAAAATAAACAAATTCCCAATTAAAACAAACATTTTATTAAAAAATATATAATTTTTTATACTTTAAATTTGTAAGTTATTTAAATAAAAAATTGGGTGAATATGAAATTATTTTAAAAATGCATCAATGGTATTATTGCCATAAAAAAATATATATAAAATAATCAAAATATGGTATGTTTTTTGAGTATCTTATAAATTTATTTTTGAAATGTTGTGATTTTTATATAGAAAAAAAAAACTTAGATATCCTTATTTATTTTTTTTCATGAGGATAAATTTGCTTTATCGATTTGAAAAAGTGATATGGAATGGAAGCATTCTTTTAATGAATTGAGTTTAAAAGAAATGGCATCAAGTAATTTTTTTCTAAAAAGACCATCATCGTATTATCCCTGAAGATACTTAAAAAAAATTTGTTCGTTGATATAAAAAAATATTAATTAAAAAAATGCAGATTTCATTTGCATAATTAGTTGGATCTTTGAAGGAACATATTTTATTTGATGAATATTTATAAAAAAAATTAAATTGAAGGAATATATAAATCCTTGCTTAGCCAAAACATCCATTAATTATTAAAACAATAAAAAAAAAATTTCTTTTATATTGTATTAAATATTTAACCATTTAGTTTTAAATTAATTTTTTTTAAAGATTATTTGATTATTTTATATTAAATTTTTTATGGCAATACAAATTGATGCAAAAAAATTATTTAAATCAAATGAATTTATTATTCTATTCGAATGATTCTTTATCTAAATTAATGTGGATCGTTTGTTTAGTGCAGGGAAAGCTAATATCTAGATTAGTGTTGTTAAACAATTATCTTTATAACAATGATTTCCCAAATGTATACTTTATTAAATATAAAGTCTAGCACATACATAAAGCGTTCCTGTGGAACGTTTGTTTAGTGCAGGGATAATATCTAGATTAGTGTTGTTAAACGGCTCGTTTTGAGCCGATTTTTCAAAAAAAGGCTTACTCAATATTTCATCTAGAATAATAATACGCAGCAAGCCTGAAGATTTTGTTTGTAGAAGGAACAAAAATTTGGACATCTATTAACGAAATCTCGAGGATTAGGCAATATTTTTCTGGCTAAAATGTTGAGTTAGCCATTTTTAAAAATCGGCTCAAAACGGGCCGTTTAACAACACTAATCTAGATATTAGCTATCCCTGCACTAAACAAACGTTCCACAGGAACGCTTTATGTATGTGCTAGACTTTATATTAAATAAAGTATGCATTTGGGAAATCATCGTTATAAAGATAATAAGATGAAAATATCTATTATGTGACATATTTAAAAAAAAGTAACTTGTTATTTTTACAGTTTCATTTAAAAAAATATTGCTCGTTGCCAAGTAACTAGTTTTTTTTTTATACAATGCTACTAAATAATTATTTTTTGATGCTTATATAAATTTAAACTTATGGTACATGTTATTTTTTGAAATTTGCAAAGAGGCGGCAAATAAATTCTTGCCTAGATTGCTTATGGAATCACGTGGGAAAAGCGGGTGAACCCCAGGAATTTAAAATATTTTGGTTGGGCATTTTGAAACCGCAGACCAAGCAGAGACCGATTTAAGGACAACTCATTAAATCCGGGGTAATATGGACCTGGGTGGGGAGTTGGTCCCCTCATAGGAAATCGGTTTCGAATAAGTTCATGCTATCGTAATTTCCACTAAATGAAATTTAAAATTCTTGAACCCATGTTCGGGTTTAACACTCCCTGGGAAAAAATACCGAATGCCCAAAAAAAGATAAAAAATTAACGAAAAAATGCTACAATATTTTTATATTTTTTTTTTTAAAAAAAAGCTGAAAATTTTATAAACGCTCTAGGAAAATACGATTTTTTCTTCTTCTTTCTTTCTCGGGAAGGTTCTAGCATATTTTTCTCTTTTTTTTAAACCCCCGCCCTAACTCATACAATGCTAAAATAATTAGAAATTTTAATTTGAAGAATAAAATTTTTTTTACTATAACTTTGGATAATGCAAACTAATAATAAAGAATTAATGTCATTTAATCTAATTTGGTTACTAATTTTAACAAATTTGATAACATTTAATTCCCTAAATTCGGAAAATTCCCAGTTAATTTTTGAATGGCTAAAACGTGGTACACGCAAAAACCGATTTTTTTTGAAATAGCTTAGAGATTTTTCACCTTTCTTTTTTTTGTTAAGAAAAAAAGATACGACACATGGATGACAAACACTTAAAAATCTTTTTTTATATGTAAAAATGTAGTAATTTTTAAATTGTAACTATAATATTTATTGTTTAGCCCTTTTGTTGTTAGAATAAATATATATCGTAACGTTTCGCATATGTTTGATAACAGATATCCGGCGCCAATTTTAATGTGGAGGACATAGGGAGTACATTTTATATATATAAAATTATTTTATAATCGTTGTTAATTTATTGTAGTATTACAATGTGTAATTTACCATTTTTTTTAAAATAATATTATGTATATTAAAAAAATAATAATATAAATTATAATCATTAATCGCTTCATAATTTACATTTATATATTAAGATAAAATAAAATATTTTCACTTATATTTATTCGCTCATACTGATTGAAAGTAAGAATTATTTACCTTTTTTTCCATTCCTTCATCTCTTCTTCTTCTCCATTCCTTCTTTTTTCTCTTCATTTTTTTCTTCTCCCCAATATATGTTTTCCTAGTGTTGTTAAACGGCTCGATTTATGCCGATTTTTTTAAAAAACGGCTGACTCGATGTTTTATTCAGAAAAGAATATTACGCGAGCCCTAAAAGATATTTTCGCTCATAGATGACATTACACGAAGGTTTGGACATCTATTAGCCAAATCTTGTTAGGTTTAGGCAATTATTTTTTTCTGGCTTTAAATATTGAGTCAGCCGTTCCGTTTAGTAATAACACTATGCTCCTTTGCGCATTCTCCGAATTCGTAAGACGGTCTTAAAACAAAAAATTATTTTTTATTATTTAACAGAGTTGTTAAAAGATAGTTTTTAAATGGATCTAGATACAGATACAACGTCTAAAATAATATCTAGATACAGATTATTTAATCAAAAATCTATCTAGATACAGATACAGATACCACATTTTTATATCGATCCTTTAACAACTCTGTTATTTAATAAGCATTTAAGAAAAATTAAATCGAACTCTTAGATTTTAATGAACCTAATTTCAAACATAATTAACCCGAAAATATAAATGGGGTTAAAGATAAAACATTTATGCATATAATTTAATTGTTGTATGTGCCATAAATAAAATTTTAAGTTAAAATGAATATATGATATATCATTTTATCAGCCGGTTATAACCCGGGTTCGAATTTAGAATCCGGAGCCCTCTTCTAAAATTTTATCAGGGACCGGAAGCAAAGCGCATTTTGGAATAATCAGGAAACCGGCTTCAACAAAAGTGCAGTCGGAATATATAGTACAAAGGTTAAGCAAATTCTTGGATCTCCCGCATGTTTTTTTTAGCAAATTTTATTTATCTTAAGGCAATGACGCAAAGCTCCCTCCCCCTATTACTAAAAATATAAAATGAATGCCTGATATGTATGTTAACAAAAAGGATGTCCGTCACCTGATTTGTATGACCCAATTGTTCCCCCCCCCCCGACCTTCCCATTCTTTGCTAAACACGTGATTCCTTATATTATTTATAGAATTTGCTAATTTTTATTTTAGTAGGATGCTATTAAGATACACTTGCTATAATCCCAAATTTGTGTGATTTTAAAACGATATCCTAATTAGTCCTTCAAATGTGCGAATATCAAATAATTCGATTTTTGGTATTATTGTTATTCGAAGTCGTACGAGTCGAATAATTCTTTTACGTTTACGAATAATAAAATCATTATTCGATTCGAAAATTTATTTGTTCCATTATGTAACTTTTAGGGGGAACAAAATGGATTATTTTGTAAAGAAATGAAATATTATTTCTAGATAAACAAATTTTTACTTAGGTAGATATTTATATATATATACAGAAGCAAAACGGTATTTTACAAAAATGTATATAGAAAAATTAATATGCTGATTTAGATAAAATCAACTTTAAAAATATTAATTATGCGTTACTTATATTTAGAAAAAAAAATCAATTAAAAAAAAACATTACCCAAATTTTGTTTCCCCATATCTCCACTCCGATCCAATCAAAACACAGTTATATGAGGCTAATCACTTTTTCCCTCAATAAAGGTTGAAGAGATGGAACGTATAAATAAAAATAAAGTAGTTCCTCCCTCCACTAAGGATCATTATTTAAATAGGATAGTGCTGCTCGATTTTGAGCCGATTTTAAAAACGGCTAACTCAATATTTTATCCAGAAAAATATAACTCAAGCCTGAAGATTTTGCTCGTAGAAGGCACGAAGGTCCAGACACCTAATAGCTAAATCTGGAGCTTTAGGCAATATCGCTTTGGCTAAAATATTGAGTTAGCCGTTTTTAAAAACCGGCTCAACATCACCAAAATAGGAACAGTTTCGGATATTCCATAAATATCGATTACATCTTATTTTATATAAGGATATCATGAAATGATTCAAATACGAATAATTTCGAACAACTCGACCCGATAATTTTAGCGAGTTGGACGGCGGGTAATTTGTTTAGGGTAGTATGTTCCTAATATACGAATAGCGCATCGACACCGACACTAAAGATCGACCTTTTTTTGCATCTATCCCCTATTGTCTTAATTTTTTAAAACCCGGCGGTTTATTTAATAATTTTTTTTTGTGAGTTTCGTTGATTGCCGGCTCCGAATAAATATTTTAACAGTTACCCGACTCAGCCCGAAAAGATCGGGGCGGTGCGCACCTCCGAATCGAAAAGCTCATCCGCCCAATCGCTTCCGGAAATCGGAAAATGATTAATTAATTTTATGATTTTTTTTTTTTTAAAAAAAATCGATTTAAAAATTTTGCCTTTCAAAAAATACTTTTTTTTAAAAAAAAATATGCAAATTTTTTTTAAGAAGCTGTCACAAATCCTTGCCCATTTTTTTTTAAAAAAAAAAAAATTATTTTGATTTATCAGTAAATCAGAGAAAAAAAGGATAAGATAAAAAAATCTCTGAAAAAATGTCCGGCATATTTGTTATCGTAATTTAAGATGTGCCTCCAATTCCTACCTATCTCTGAGAGGGGAAGACGCGGGGTGGAAGTTGAAGGCGACCCGACCCGTACCTGCCCGCCGAAATCTATAAAAAGATTTTTCGGTCCGGATAATGTAGTCGCGCCGAACCTCTATGCGGAGTTTGGCATAGCCGTAAACCGAAGAAATGGAATGCAAGAGACAAGAACAGACGAGAACGAAAGTGTCCTTCGAGTCATATACGATATTTTCTGACATTCATTTTTTTTATAATGAACTACAGAAGAATCTGAGAATCGGATTCAAAAAAGACATGTAATATTTAAAAAAAACAAATATTCTTTTACCCCCCCCCCCCCCCCCCTTAACGAAAAATGGCGCTAAATTGATATAAATAAGCGCGGCAAATTTTTCCTTAAACATAAATGTATTTGATTATGTGACAATGACATAAGGCATGTTCATACCTAGTATTTAACACCTCCTTACCTCTTTCTACAATTTCTTTATATAATTTTATCTATAAGATTTTTTTTGAAAGTTCTTTTTTAAAAAAAAAATAAAGAGTAGTTTATTAATTGTATATTATATTACATATAATATAAATAAATCATTATTATATCATCACCATCATCTTCATTATCCTTATCTTATATTTATTATCATTTTACATTACATACATGATATAAATATTTTATTATTAAAAATATAAAATCTTCTATATAACAAA
This sequence comes from Gordionus sp. m RMFG-2023, assembly GCF_954871325.1. Taxonomy (NCBI): domain Eukaryota; kingdom Metazoa; phylum Nematomorpha; class Gordioida; order Chordodea; family Parachordodidae; genus Gordionus; species Gordionus sp. m RMFG-2023. The sequence continues at coordinate 32,759,916 of NC_088778.1, read as the reverse complement.
CAAACCCTTGATTTTAGAGAAGTGTTACATGTGGAGTTTAAAGTTTATTATTATATAAGTGAAAATATGATTTTAAAGCGTAACTATAAAATAAAATAAAAATAATTTTACATAAATTAAAAGAAATTTTATTTTTCTATCATTTTTTTAATATTTTTTACCGTTAAAAAAAATCATTTAACAAAGATAAATTAAATGTTTTTATAAAAATATACTCTCCAAGTGGCGTTATTTATTTACAATTCATTTACAATTCATTTATGATAATTTTTTTTTGTTTTGTAATTTACTAATTTTTTTTGTGTTTTTTTAAAAAAAATGTTTATTTTTTTAATGCATTAATAACATCTCTAATAATTATTGATTGTCTGTAAATTACAAAATCAAATATAGTAATGTGATGGAAAATTATAATAAATTTCCCCCCTCTCTCCCCCCTATTAAGTCGCGTCTCAATGTCGCCAAACATCCCCATGTTGTACACTACTTCTATATTTTTTGTGTAAATAAATATAACATTTTTTTTTAAACTTACGTTTTGGATTGCACTTATATTGGATTTCGTGTCAATTTTTTTTTAAAAAAAAGTTCTTATTTTGATTTGTATGAGGGTGATAAAAAAAAATAATAATTGGGGGATTATATGATTGAATTAGATTAGTGAAAATAGTTGATTTTATTGATCTACCTTTTAAATTAATTTTGATTGGTGGAGAGGAACTGTGCTCTGTTAAATTGTATATAATTCAGCAAAATGGATATCTTCCTTTTTAAAATTAATTTTGTTTTTGATTAGAGGGGAAGAATTGTTTTGTTAAATTGTGTATAATCAGCAAAATGGATACCTTCCTTTTAAAATTAATTTGATTGGTGGAGAGGAACTGTGCTCTGTTAAATTCTATATAATTCAGCAAAATGATACTTTCCTTTTAAAATTAATTTGATTGGTGGAGAGGAACTGTGCTCTGTTAAATTCTATATAATTCAGCAAAATGATACCTTCCTTTTAAAATTAATTTGATTGGTGGAGAGGAACTGTGCTCTGTTAAATTCTATATAATTCAGCAAAATGATACTTTCCTTTTAAAATTAATTTGATTGGTGGAGAGGAACTGTGCTCTGTTAAAATGTATATAATTCAGCAAAATGATACCTCCCTTTTTAAAATTAATTTTGATTGGAGGAGAAAAACTGCTCTTGTTAAATTGTAATAATTCAGCAAAATGAAAGAATTTAACATGGTGCTTTTTTATCTTTTAAAATTTTTAATTTTGATAAGAAATCAAAAGTTTAAGACATCTAAGTGGTAATTAGAAAATTTTGCTATTATCTATATCGAGTTGCTTTCCAGTTAAAACAGAGAGGAGGTAATATTCAGGACTAGTAGTTTTCAATTAGTTAACTTCTCGACTAAAAACTTTAGCGACTTAATTTGGTAGACTAATTTCGGGGATTTGCTAAGAATTTTATTTCTTTCATATACTTTAATTTGTTTTTATTTATAGCTTCCCTGGCTGCTGACACCAAATTCTAATATTTTGTAATATTTTTATTAAAATTATTATTAATAGAAAAAAATATAAGGTAGAAGATTTTTTTTTGTTAAACTTTAATAAAATTAATTTATTCGATTAACAACCACTAATGCGGGACTAATATATAAAGTAACGCTATTCCTGTTAAGTATCACGTTACTAATTATTTTAAGGTAAGATAAAATTTTAAAAAATATTTGAACTAATTTTTTTTTAAAAAATAAATATATTTTACAAAATTTAAGTGATAAAAAAATAATATAATAATTGTTTTCTTTATCTTTAAAACAAACACAGTTTAAAAAGAAAATTAATTTACCAAATTAAATCTTTGACACACCTGAATTAAATTATATTTTTTTTTATAAAATCAGGGTAGGGGGGGGGGTGAAAGAGCTTAAATTACTATTTTTATTTATTTTATTAGTTATTATTATATTTAAATATATTTTTACACATTCCGTGGAGAGGAAAATGGAATGCTCAAACGATGGGCCGCGGTTTTTTTTAAAAATAATTTGGCGGGACAAATTTTTATCGCGGATTGAATAATTTTTATAAATTAGCCGGGAAATCGTTATTCGGGTAAAAGTCGGGTTGGAATGGAGTGATTAAACCCTGATAGTTTACGATAGATCGAATAAAATATATAACCGATTATTTACGATTCAAGAATTTGAAGAAAACCGGATTCTCCCAATTTTAATGAGGGGCCCCGCTGGTAGTATGGAAGCCAAAGATGAAAAATACAGGAAGCTTACTAGGAAGGCTACCCTCAACCTCTTAAAATTGTCAGATACCCTTAAGTCCGATCATGTGGATTAGTTTTGAGGGTTGAGGTTATAATGAAAGTAAAAGGCAAGCATTATTGCCATTTTAACCTTTAATAAAAATTTTGGAGAATTTTTTTTTCCCTAGCCGATTCCTTCAAAAAAAAAGATAATATTCCTATTCTCAGATTCGTTTATTCACCACCTCCCATTGGGGGGGGGGAATCGCTTGGGCAGTTCGTTATCGATAATATCTTTATTTTTAATATGATTATTATGCAAAAAAAACAAAAAAAAAAATATTTTTGAACAATTTCCATAAATATTGATGTAATTTTTTTTTAAAAACTTTTACTTTTTAATCCTAATTTTATATATATATATATTTTTTAAAAGATTTTCATGAATAATTCATGTTATCATCTCCCCCCTTATAATACATAAAATTTTATACTCGCGATAATTTTTCCTCTAAAAGATTATAATCATGTTTAGATTTTGGGAAGAATTTTTCGAATATATTTTTTTTTTCTATTTTATAAAATTATATATATATTTTAGGCAAAAATTAATTTTTAACATGGAAACTTAAGTAATGCAAAATCTTTAAAAACAGCTATCTAAGCAGAGTTGTTAAAAGATACTTTTTAAATGGACCTAGATACAGATACATCGTCTAAAATAATATCTAGATACAGATATTTTAATCAAAAATCTATCTAGATACAGATAGGATACCACATTTTTTATATCTAGATAAAGTATCTAGATACTTGTATTTAGATCCTTTAACAACTCTTTATCTAAGTATTCAATCAAGAAAAAAAAAACGTAAGTCTGTGTAGAGATGGCACAAAGATTTGGACATCTTATCAGTTAAATCTCCTAAAATATTAAGTTATATACCCGTTTTTAATCGTGCTCAAAATGGGAACTATTTTGGCATCACTTACATGGAACCATCATCGTTAAAAATAACATATACAGTTGATATCAGATACCCGCTGAGGTACCTTTTGTACGGCCCGGCCAGGATTTTTATAAAATATTTTTTTTTTATAGCTAATAATGACGATTTTAAATATTTGGTTTTAGCCCGTGTACCCCGACCAGGTCTCTGTTATTTATAAAATATTATTTAATTTTCTTCAGCTTAAAAAAAATAAATGAAATCATATAAACTTTCCTTTTTTTCTTTTATAGAAATTTTTTTTTTTTATCAAACTTTTCGTGATAAGATAGGATGAGGATTTTTTTTTTTTATTACGTTTTTTTCTTTCTTTCTTTTGTCGGTACAATTTAAACCAATCAAATTAAATCTCCCAAAAAAATTTTTTTATCCCATCATAAACTCTTTTTTTGAGTTTTTTTGGGGAAATAAAAGACCAAAATTACTTGGTGAATTACAACTTTTTAATATGGTAGGAAAAAAAACCTTAAAATTAAATCAACACGAAAAGTAAAACCGAAATGATATTTTTTTGATATTTTTTAAATAATTGGATTAACTATTATAAAAATGTACTATATTTATTATATAATTAAATTTTTTTTTTTAAAAAAAAAGATAAAACCATATTTTATTTTTTCTTAATTTATATATAATATTTATATAATTTATAAATTTTTTAAACAAACAAACTGAGGTAGAAAATAAAGAGAAAATTTAGTTATTACATATAATATAATCAAATTATCGTGAAAATGTTAAAAAAAAACAACTAAAATAAATTTTTATATAAGAAGAAAGGGATATTTTTTTTTAGCTTTGTCATAAATTTTTTATCAGAGACCTTACCTTGGCCGGGTCGAAACTTTTTAAAAAAAATATCCGACCGGTCTCTGCAATTGGTATTTCTGCTGGTCTCCGATTTTTATATTTACAAAAAGGAAGAAGGGATAATCCTCCTATATATTTTTTAGTTTAATCAAAGCAGGAATGTCGAACTCGATGGGAGTTACGGTTCGGTTCCCTTCCGGTTATTTTTAATCGAATTTATTTCGGGTTTTCCTGTATATGAATCCGTATCGGTGTTTTGGATATCGAAAAATGGATTATCGATTATGTATGTTTTGTTTGGCTCCCTTTTAATATTCTAATTTACCCTCAAAAAAAACTAACAAAAATTAATGAAAATAAAGTTGAATATTTAAACTAAATAACAAATTAAAGTTACATTCGACCGACATATTAATATATAGATAAATAAATATAATTTCAAAAAACCGTTATGGACCGGGTTAAACCCGGTCCGAAAAATTATTAACAATTTATTTCGACTTCGTAGGGTTCGGTTCGACTAATTTAAAAATATTCGATTATTTGAATTAAATTTGTCATTTCATCTGACAAATCTAAATGGGCAAATCTCGAAGATAATAACAAGCGTTATAGAAGATTGTGATTGATAGAATTTCTTATAATACGCACCTCATGGAGATGATGAGAAGAATGGCAGGTGTTGGATATAAAAATTTTTTTTAATTATCTTTAATGGGTCTAAGATTTAATACGTTTTAATGGGCCTAAGAACTTGTTGTGATTCCTAACTAATGCCGAAAGATAATAATGATTGATGGCTATTATATACAAAAAGATTTAAGAAGAAACCGATTCAGGTGATAAACAAAGGTGGGGTAGGGGGGGCGGGTAGTGTTATTAAAAAGCCGGTTTCGGATCGATTTTTCAAAACGGCTCGATTAAGATTTTAGCTATAATAATATAATGTAAGCAACCAGATTTGACGAAACAGATGTTCAAGCTTTTCAGCCAGCTATGCGCAAAATCTCTAGGCCTACATAATTGGTAATCGGGCGTTTTAACAACACTAGATGGGGGGGGGAGGAGGGTTATTTAAATATCGGAAATCGAAGGCGAGTATGAAATTGCCCATATTCATAACAACCCAAAAAGGTCACAAATAAAATAAAATCAAATTTAAAAATTAAAATTCGCGATTTAACCCCGGCATCCCATTTTTATTGCCCTCGTGGATCAATTCACATCCTCTGGGGAAATTCCCTTATTTCCAAAAATAAAATAGGAAAATCGTAAGTAATAAATATTAGTATATATATTTATACTCTTCTTCTCATACGAATGATGATTTTGGTTATAAATTATAAAATAATAATATATTCTGTTTTTTTCACCCCGCAATTTTTGTAATGTGTCCATAATTTTTGATGATTTTGGATTGTCTTCTTTACCATTTCAAAATAATAAATTTTATATAATTATCAGTTATTAATAATTATAAAAAATATAATATTTATAAGACACTCAAAAAAAAAAATAATTTACAAATTTTTAATGAATTATTAATTTAGTTTACGTGTAAATATCGTCGGCCGAGAATTGGAGTGCTTCACTCGACATTTTCAAAAATTTTTTGAAGTTAGAAGTGGATAAATAAACCTATATTCCCAATGTGTATAAAAATTAAAAACTAGATTTTAAAAAAAAATATTAATTTTTGCCAAAGTTATACCTCTGTCAAAAATTTTATCAATAAGCATTTCTCCTATATTTGATTTTAAAACTTTAATGTTGATTTTTTCTTATTTTTATAAACATTCGCGCCAGTGGAAGATTCCAATTTTAGGCCGACGAGATATATATATATAAATATTAAAATAATTTTATTTCCCCCCCCCCCCCTCCGCAATTTTGTAATATGTCCAGAAACTTTTGATGATTTTTAGATTGGCTCCTTCTCATCTCTTTTACGATTTCAAAATAATACATTTTATATAATTATTAATAATTAAATTATAAAAATATAATATAATATTTATAATACGTAATAATAACAAAGCGACACTCAAAATTTTTTTTTTTACAAATTTAATGAATTATTAATTTAGTTTACACACACATATATATATATATGTAATTAAATTTAATATAATAATTACATATATATATAAATTATTAAAATATAAATCTATATTTATTAGTTCGTTAAAGTTAGTTAAGTTAGTGACATAATAATTATAAAAAAAAATGTGATCAAAGAGACACAAAATGGAAGAAACCTTATCATATGTGGTATATAGATACATAATTAAAAAGACGAGAAATTTTTACAAATTAAAAAAAAGAAAAATTACTTTCCTTTTTTTTTCCTGTCCATTTTTCAAAACAACGAAAACGGACATAAAATTTTTTACAAATTTTTGACAATTTTTTTTGTGACAAAAAATTTGAGAAATCAATTATTATTGGTTTGGTAAAAAATAAAAAAAAAATATTTATATTAAGAGGGGGATTTTTTATTTTTATCGAATTTATTCATTTCATATAAAAAAAAAAATTTGCGAAAAAAAGAAAAAAAAATTGCGAATTGGAACGATTCCCTAGCCCGATAAAACTTAACTTATTTTTTAACCCACATCTTAAAATTTTGACAAAAGGTCGATTTTTTACCATTTAGAGATAGGAAATTATGTTGAGGGATATATAACCGAATATAGATTTGCCAGAATAATTTGAATACATTTATAAATAGCAAAATGCCTGTGATATGGAATCCATCATGGTTATTCAGAATCTCGATTTTAAATAATTTTTACCGAGGGCTATTTTATGACCTTTAAAGTCTGATTTTACGGGGAAAATGTATCTTAGCTTGTGTAGAATAATACTTATCTTACATTTCAATCAATTTATGGAAAATTTAATATTGCTAAATTAACTAGCTGGATTTGATAAATACTACTTAAAATTTTTGCAATGTAACTGTGCTAAAAGTAACAAGTTACTTTGGAAAAATAAATAAATAGTATATACATATTATTATAAATATATATTCAAATAATTTTATTCCTCGCTTTATGATTTGGGAAATTAATTTCGAATCGAATTTATCCATCCAAGATGCTTAATTTAGAATTAGTATAAAACTTATGTGCGCTTAAATAACATATAAATTCGGCGAGAAATTCATACTAGGACTTTATTTGGTCCTTTTCGAATTCCAAGGATCCTTCGCTCTAATAGGGTATAAAAAGACATTCCTACTAATAAAGATCATTGGGTCAGCACAAATTCGAATTTCATAGATCTAAGACGGGGAATTAGGAACCAGGGTCACTTTAACTATTTTTTTTTATAGAATTGGAACCAGACACTATTTTAGTCGCAAGAATCTAGACACGTGTTGGCTAAACTAAATATTATATTTATTTGGAAAAGCATCAATATAAAATATATTTTGTAAATACACATGAAAGAAGAAAAAAAAAGAAAGAACAATTACAAATGTAAAATAAAATAAGAAAAATATAAATAATAAAATTGTAATATTAAAAAAAAATGAACTGAAATATTGTGAAGAAAGAAAATAAAATTGGAATAATTAATTTTTTAGGAGGGGGGGGTGGTAGGAATTATTTAAAAAAATAATAAATTACTGATGTGATAAATATTCGGATTATTAATAAATTGTCACTGTAAAGAATTTTTTTCCCCCTTTCTATTTAATGTCTTAGTTTTGTATATCGATCCATATGGATTTATGTCCATATTCATAATACATTACGAGAAAACACAAAACCGAACTGAAAAGTAAACAATTTGGAGGAACGAATGAGAAACTTTAAAAAAGATTTTGTCCGATTCAGCCCGCCAAAAAAATAATTTTTAAAAATTAAAATCCGAATTGACCCAATCAAAACAATTTTAAAACATTGGGCAAGAGCATGGGTTAGACAAATTTTTTTGGTAAGGGGGTACTGGCGGGCAAGTGGAAGTTCGGGTTAAACCCCCGCTTGTAGCGTAGTCGCCACTTTGTTTATCATTATTTTGATATATTCGTTTCTCCCGAAAAATATTCGAAATAAACCAAGCCAGCCTTTCCCACTGTTTTAAAAATATGTTTAAACCGCACAATATTTAAGATCTTAAAGGAATTCAACTTATTCCTTTAAGGAATTTTTTTAAAATATTTATTTTCACAATTTCATTTTTTTTTGTTAAAGAAAAAAAATATTAAGAATTCTTTGCATTATCGGATACTTATATTCGAAAATTCGGGTTGAAAACGATTATTGCAATTATTAGATTTGTATTTTTTGTAGGGGAGTCTTTTAAACCGTTTCCTAATGATAATTTTTTTTAAAAAAATGTTCATCGCAAATTACTCAATTATAGTGCGCAAGCGTTTCAAACGTTGCGTTTAAATTGCGTATACATTTACGTTTTCCAATTTGCGCCAATTTAAAAAAATACGCAATTTGGTTTGCTTTTTTTTTGAAACCTTTTTTTCTATAAAATAGAGATTTTGATACTCTCAAAAATGTTAGAAATATTTAAAAAATATGATATATTTTTAAATATTTATATATATTTATATTTTTAGGGCATGGGATGACGCTATATTTACCAAAAAAATTTCTAAGCTATTTAGAAATGGAGGAGATGATCTGGTATCAAGGACATCCACATCACAAAAAGACCATGATTTTAATGGAACATTTGACTAATATAGGATCTAAGTATAAATGTAAATGAGTAAGCTTACATTTATTTAAGGTTAGAAGAAGAATTCCCGGGGTATGATTACATAATGCCTATGTTTAAAAAAAAAAATCAAGAATTTTAATAAAATTAAGTTGGGGAAAAAAAGTGGATCCGAAGCATCAAAAACATCATACAAATGGCTGGAGTATATTAAATTTATAGAGCCTATCATTGCTGATAGGCCCACCACAAGCAATTTTGATACTAGTGAGAGTATTAAGAAAGTTATTTCATCCCTAATCCAAAAATTGGATGAAAGATTATTGGATCTTAAAATAAGAAACCATTTGCTAACAAGTAAAATTTATAATTATCTTTAAAAGCTTATATTTTATCAAGGTTGTTTCTACAATCATTGGAAGGAGGGCTTGATGATCTTAGTATACATGGCCAGTATATTTTTAAATCTGAGGTAATGAAACTCATGTATTTCCTAAGCATAATTTAATACCAATGGAACAAACAGTAGAAAATGGTAAAACTGCCCTTGAAATATTTAATAGCATTATTGAATTAATTATTTATATATATATATATATATTATTTGTAAATATTATGATTTTATTGTATTTTTATTCTTAAAAAATTTTCTAATGTCCAAATTTGTTATTAGATATCTTTTAGTAAATTTTTGAATTTTAAATTTTAAGGTGATCAGGATAAAGATTTAAAAATTTAATCACAATTCTATTTTATTATATTTATTTATTAGATAATATTCTAAATAATAACAACAATCATTTACATATTTGATACAATTTATTATTTATAACAATGATATATAAAAAAATAAAAGACTTTAAAAATTTTTTAAATTTGTCTCTTAAAATTTTAGATTCGATTGTTGAAGAATTGTTTTGTCTGTCTTTGCTGATTAGGAATGGTCTTGTGGTCAGATTAGGCATTGTATCTTTTAAATATAAAGAAAATATAATACTATAATATTTGTTGTACCTATGTCATCAACTTCAGCACCTATTCCTTCATTGCTTATTATTATATTATGCACAAGGCATATAGTCTTGACAATGATTTATATATGCTCTAAACTAACTTCTATAGGTTTGCTGAGAATTTCAAATTTTTTTACAATGCCTCCAAAGCTTCGATCAACACTTACACGAGCATGTGATAATCTCATATTATATTCTCTTTCCTCTATACATAGACCTTTTTTAGGATAGGGTTTCATTAAATAAGGTGACAGTAAAAAAGCATCATCAGCCACCATTACATTAGGCATAAAAAATTTTAAAGTCTTTTATTTTTTTATATATCATTGTTATAAATAATGAATTGTATCAAATATGTAATTGATTATTGTTAATATTTAGAATATTACTCTATAAAATAAATTTATTAATAAAATAGAATTGTGATTGAATTTTTAAATTTTATTCTGATCACCTTATAATTAAAATCCCAAAATTTATTTGACATAAAATTTAATAAAAAAAACTGAAGTTTTATTTATTAATGATATTATAATTTCTATATTATTAGAAGCACTTAAATATTATTTTTATTAGAATTAAGTATTTATATTTTAATAAATCTAATTTTTCAATCTTTATTAATAAATTTGGACACTATTTTAATAAATAAAAATTTTATGAATATTTATTTTAAATACTAAAAGATATCTAATAACAAATTTGGACATTAGAATTAATTTTATTTAGGAATAATAATACAATAATATCATATTATTTATAAATAATATATATACACAAATAATTCAATCTATGATGCTATAAAAATATAAAGGGCAGTTTCATTATTGTCCACCATTGGTTCCAATGGTTTTAAATAATTTGTATGTAAGGAATACATGAATTTCATAACCTCAGATTTAAAAAGATACTGCCTATGTATATCTAGAGCATCAAGATCTGCTTCCAATGGTTGTAGATACAACCTAGATAAAATATAAGCTTTTAAAGATAATAATAAATTTTACCTATTTGAAGAAGGTTTCTTATCTAATAGCTCCAACAACCTATCTTCCAATTTTTGACTAGGAAATGATATCTTTTTGATACTCTCACTAGTATCAAAATTACGGGTTGTTGGCCTGTCAGCAATGGTTGGCTCCAATTTAATATGCTCCAACCATTTATATAAAGACTTGGAAGCTTCTGACCCACTTTTTTTTGCCAGCTTAATTTTATTAAGCTGATCTTTATAATTCTTTATCTTCTTCTTTAAACAGAGACATGACGTATCATATTCAGGAAAATCTTCTTCTAACCTTAAATAAATGTAGGCATACATATTGATATTTATTATTTATACCTAGACCCGACTATAGTTAAATTCTCCATCACCAGCATGGTCTTTTTATGATCTGGATGTTGTTGGTTCCAGATAATCTATTCCATTTCTAAATAGCTAAGAAATTTTTTGGTTATATTGTCATCCCATGCTCTATATTTATATTATTAATTAAGATTATATTGAATTTCATTTTTAAAATATAAATTTATATATTAATATTTAAAAATATATCATATTTTTTACATTTTAGAAGGAATATCCATATTTTATCGAATCAAAATGTTTGTTTTATAAAAAAAAGTTATAAAAAAAGCAAACCAGATTGCGTTTTTTAAAATTGGCGCGATTGAAAAAAGTAAAAGTGCTCAATTTAAACGAATGCATTCGAAATGCATTAGTTACGTTTGCAACGCAGCGTTTGAAACGCTCAATTTGTGCGCACTGTATGGCCCGGAAATGGTTTGGAGTCTGGTTAACAATTTCTGCAATTTATTTTTAAATATAATTGATTTTATGAGTTTAAAATAATTTTAATCTGACCTCTATCCAAGGAGCTATTGAGATCCACTATTGGGAGGACATTTTATATGGATATGTTTTTTATCCAAGGTACCTAAACAATTGGGGAACCCCGAATGAAGCAGGGACTCTTGTGAAATCTAAATAATTATATATTAAATTATTAGAATATATAAATTTAGTGTACTCTTTCCCGATTCTTTCTTGAAGGTTTTGGCATGTAAATATCTTGTTGCATTCTTGCCCTGCATACTGATTTAACTATATACGCAACACATGATTTTGATAGCCTTGAATTGTATGATAGTTATGAAAAACGACATACCAGTTATTAAATATTTTTTATGAATAAATATAGGATAAATCAAATAATTATTACCTTAAGCTCTGTATCTACTTGCTTATTGCAGTTAGTAGCTTTAGGATTGATGTCATTATATATCAAGCTAAGAATATGATTGAATGTTGTTCTCTTCATTCTTGTGTAATTAAAGAACTGAGATGTTGTTAGGTCACCTTTCAGTGTAACATACTCAGAGAATAATTGTCTTTTAAATAAATATTTGCGATGCTTTTCCTCCTTTTTTTAAAAAATGTTTTAACAATAAATATAATGCTACCATCTTTTCCTGATCCTTGTCAATAAATTCCATTTTTTTAAAATGAATAATTTTTAAAACGCTGCCTCAATTTAAACAGAGCAAGCGTTACGTTTTTTTTATTAAAAAATAAGTACGGCAAAACGCAAACGCTCAATTTGTGCGCTTTATTATACACTTATACATTTGAGTATCGTTAAAAAAAATCCGATTTGGATCGATTTTTTAAAAACCGGTCCGATTAAGATTTTTAACCGGAAATAACATTATGCGAAGCGTCGAGATTTGGCTAAATAGATTCCCAAACTTTTCTGCCCATCTATCTCAATCATTCGTTACATTAACCCTTCACGTAGTTTTGCCATCGAAATTCTTAATGTACATTGTACATTATATTAGTGATCTGCTTCGAGCCTATTTTTTCAAACCCGACCCGACCCGGCTTGATCCGACCCGGCCCGATCCGAATTTATTTAAATGTAGAAATTAATCTTTTATAATTACTCAAAATAAACGATATACGTTATATATGGCGTCTACTTTCTATAAATAAAATCACATATTTTTTATTTTACATAAAAAAAATTCAACATAAAATTGATAAATTTAAGATATATTTTAAAAAAATTTCGAAGGCCCGACTCGACCCGAATTTTCTTAAAAACTATTAGGCCACCGACCCTTGCAGATCTCTACGTTACGTGGCCGGATTATAGACTGAGCTTATTTAATTGTCACATATACTATTACATTATATTATTGATTATAATTGTCACATCGATACACATTACAAATACCATCATTATTTTACTCGCGTAATTAATTCTTATCTCGTTTCCGGCAAAAAAAAAAATTAAATAAATTTAAAACAAACCTCTCTTTATTTTTACACATTTTTTGCTTTTGACGCGACAATTAATTTTAATTAATCAAAAAAATAAAATAAATATCACATAATGATTAAAAGAAAAAAAATCCGAACCCGAACCGAACCTGAACCCCATTTATAAAATTTTCAAAATCGCGAATCAAACCCGGCAATTTTATTTGAACCCGGGTTCAACCTAGTGTATTGTACAGAATCACACATTGATTTAAATCAAAATGTATTTAAATCACGATTTAAATAATATTTTTTTAAAAAATTTTGTTTAAATTTTAGTACTTGTCAAAAAATTTAAAACGTTTTATTAATTAGTGCGATCATAATAGACCGTTTTTTGCAAAATAAAAACAAACAAACCAGTTTACGTTTTTTTGTTAATGTCTTATAAATTGTAATTGCATTTGCACTATATACCTTTTGAAATGTATTGTTTGCGTTTTGCATTGACAAAACGAAAACGTTCAATTAGATCGCACTATTTTACTATTTTACAATATTTTGAGTTTAAGTTCTACTAAAAATGATTTTTGACATAATTTTATTTAAAAAAAAATCTTTAAAATCAAATCATTTCGATTGCTCCTTTTATTTAAAATGAAAATTGATATATTCAATATTTTGATGCTTAAAAAAATAATTCTTGCATATATGCCAGAGATCTCCATTTGCCGGCCCTCGGCCCGGGTCTAATATAATATCTTCTAGTAGACCTGTGCCGGGGGGGGGGCTTAGATCTAAAAACAAATTTAAATTTAGCGCATTTTTTTAAAAACAAGTCGCTAACTTTTAAAAATATTATGTAATTTTTTTTCTCTTCTTTCTAAATAATAAATAACTTTCAATTATCGCAAAAACAAAACGAATACTTAAATACACCCGAAAGATTGTATTATTTCCATTTGCGTGCATTATTTTAAATTTTTTGATATTGGGGTTTTGTTGTAGATGGAATCAGAATAATTAATTATGTATAGTGCATGTGAGTTTTAGAGGGTAATATTAAATATGAACCAGGAGCTATAAAATTTTTTTTACTGTGTGTCTGGGTCGGGACCTGATCAAAAAATCCAAGCCCATGAAGTTCTCTGATACAAAGTTAGATGTCTACAAAACTTGGCCCGATTCGGCCCGTTAACTGCACAAAAAATTCAAGCCCACGAAGGTCTCTGATATAAAGTTAGATGTCTGCAAAACTCGGGCTCACTTCGGCCCGCTAAAAATTTTTGAAAAGTTGTCCGGCCCGGACCGGGATTTTCCAAGCCCGGCCCTTTATAATGTTTTTAGTTAAATATTTTTATAAAAAAATTTTCTGGCCATATCTAATTTTTTTTTCCCCTCCAATGATCAATTAAGTCTCTTATAAAGCTAATATTTTTCACAACTTGCCATTTTATAAAATCAATTGTATTTTATATACTGTAATCGTATACCTGTAATTATATCAAATCATATCATAAATAAAATCGTTTAATTTTTTTTTTTTTTTTGCGAATTAGTATTTTATTTACGGAAAACTCTTAAAATAACAAAGAAATAAATTTATTGTAATTTGTTATCAAATTTTTCAAATCTCAAAATTATTAATATTTCATAATGCTAGTTTATATAAAAATATTTGTTAAATGATCAAACATTTCTTAACACTAAAGATTGTGTATGGATGGACAAAATATAAATAATTGATAGTTTTTACAATAGTAGTCAATTCAATATTGTTTTTACAAATATAGTTTATTCATAGATTTCGTAGGAAAAACTAGTGTTGTTAAACGGCTCGGTTTGAGCCGATTTTTAAAAACGGTTAACTCAATATTTTAGCCCGAAAAATATTGCCTAAACCTCAAGATTTCGATAATATTATGTCTAGAACCTTGTTCCTTCTATGAGCAAAATCTCCAGGCTTGCTCAATATTTTTCTGGATGAAGTATAGAGTTAGCCGTTTTTAAAAATCGGCTCAAAACGAGCCGTTTAACAACACCAGGAAAAACTAAATGTAATAAAAATGAACGCATTTAATTGATAAAAATTTTCCTGCGGTTATTTTACTATAGGGCTCATATTTAAAAAATGATTAGATTATAAAATCGTTAAAATCGATTTTTTTGATTTTTATAATTATTTTAAAAAAATCCATGATTTTTTTTTTACCCACCCCTAATCTTAAAAAAATTAAATTAAATTATCATATATTTATAATTAAATTTTTTGTATAAATTATCTTTTTTTATTAATGAAACGTTCAAAATATACTGATTTTAAAAATTATTTTATCATTTCATTATTATTATTATGATGATGATTACAAATAAATAGCCTAATAAAAAAAATAAAAGAAATAAAAGAAAACGAAAAAGTTTTATTAGTGTTGTCGTTAAAAAACTAACCTAACTTTAGCCAACTATAAAACAGCGTAACTATACGTTTTTATCCAAAAATATTCGAATCAATCTTCAAGTTGAGATTCAACTTAGAGTCTTAATTCAATTTTTTTTTAGGCTAAAAAGCTTGACTAAAGTCACAATAGAGATGGTCAAAGTGAGGTAATTTTAACAACATAAGTTTTTATTATGATAATTTATTTATAAATTTGGTACAAAAATACTTTTGTATTTAATGTATTATTATTGTTATGTCAATAACCCTCCTTTCATTTCTTCCCTTTCTATATTTATTTAACATTAAATAATAATCTAAACTATCCTATTAAAAAAAAATGCTTGTAATCCCCTCATCCTTAAAAATATTATATATTCCTTCATATAATTTATATCGTTGTTCCCTTTCCTTCATGCTTATATGCCATAATATTCATAAATTACACATTTATTAAATATAAACATTTTTATATATATATAAAATATCCATTATTATAAAATGGTTTTTTTGTGGTTGTGTGAAAAGAAAGGTTATCAATAAGTAAATCAGCTGGAGATTCGTTATTTTATCATTTTTTTTTATTCCTCGAAAAATACCGGAATTTAATTTAAAAAAATAATATATATATTAATTTTAAAATATTTACTCTACTAATGTAAATTAAAAAAATAAAATAATTATACTTTTAATTAATTTTGAGTTCGTTAATTTTAATTTAGCGAATATAGTCAATTTTCCTTTTATTATGATTAATTATTTTATTTGCTTTTACCTTCTTTAATGAACCAAAAAATCTGATTAATTGACCCCAGCCTACTATCATTATAATAATTATAAGTGTACCTCCTCCACTACGCATACTTTCATTATATTGTTATAGAAAAAACCGGTATTTGAGTAACGACTAGGTCTACTCAAATACGAATTGAATAACGAATTATTCGTATCCGATTTATTTAACGGATGAATCATATTTACTATTCGTAATTTTTCTAATCGAATACGAATAGTAAACTATTTGATCCGTACAGAACCTTTTTTTAAAATTAATTGTTTTTAGTTCCTCGCTACCCACACATAACCGAAAAAAAACTTTGACCGAATATGCGAAAGTTTTGCGAACACAAAAAAGATAATATCTCTGACATTTTGGTAAACTCGAATCGAACACATGATTTATCCATAAATAGGTTTAGTAAATCGAGTTTAAAACAAATTTTAACTTATTTTGATATTTTGCTGGGGTAAATTTAAAAAAAAAAATTAAATGATCACGTAACATTTATTTTATATATTCCACATGATTTTAAAATGTTTTGATTGACATGTCTCAACCCGAACCAAAAATTATCTCCTAAGAGAATCCCTCATCTACAAGAGTTTAAAATGATATTAATTATCTAATCATTTGACATCTAAATCAATGGCAAAACTAAGGATTTTTTTTCTTTTATATGACATTACTTATAGGAATTTAATTACAATCACTGATTACTTTCTATTTTTTTATTTGTGAAGCCTTATATGGTTTGTAGACATTTTTGAAATTATCAAATTTATGATGTTCCACTAGGGAAAACGAAATTAATTGATTCACGAATCGCAAGATAAAAAAAAAAGATTTCAATTAATATTATCATTTATAAAATCATCTATCCAAAAATCATTTTAAAACGATTTCGGCATTTAAAATTCTTCTTTATTTGCCAAAAGACAATAATAATTGTCATATAAAATTTTATGAAAAATATTAATTGAATTCACTATCGCCTCACGTCACGGCAATTGCTATTGCATTTCATTTTCATTTGTCAAGTGATATGTCTTTTAGAAATGGAACTATAATTTTTTGACCGAACTTGGATCTGTCGCACTCTGGCAGACATTTTCTCTGACACGGTTCGGATTGAAAAACCCTTATTTTAAATTTTTCGGATTAGAACTTTGAGAATATTTTCACATTATCTCGTTTTCGTGCAAGAAAATTTTTTTATTTTCCTCTGGCACTATCTTCTTTTTTTTTCCTTCTAGAAATTTCTTTTCCAGAGCGGATCTCAGATCTCAATCCTGGGATTATTTTTTAAAGATAATAAATCCGATATTATGATTTTAAAAATAAACTAATCGGTTGATTCCTTAAAAAACAGGTATACAGGGCTTTCGTATATCCACAAACGTAACGCAAAACTCTTGGGAACCCCCCCCCCCTCCCCACTGCCTTCCCCCGCTTAAAAAACAGGGAATCTTATTGGACTTGGGACTCTCCTCATAAATTGAGGCTTTTGTATCTGTAAAAATTTTACTTTGGACCTTCCCCGCCCTACGAGGGTTTCTGTTTCGCCTTTGAGTATGATACTATAATTAATAAATTACTCATTTCTTTTACTGAACTGATTAATTAATATATTTTTCTTAGGTAAATGTAAGGATGGGAGGAGTGGGAGAAGGATACAAAATTGGACTAAATATTTAAACGTTAAATGGGATTATTTTTGCAATTCAAAAGATTTTTAAGTACTATTTAAAAGTCTTTTTTTTTTGAATCGATATATTAAGTTAAATATTTTATATATAATTAAATATAGACGCCCATAAAATTCATGAATGATTATATTGAACACGAATTACATGATTTATATTTTGAAATATTTGAAGGAAAAAAAAAAAAATTAAAGCATTTTTATATTATCGATTTCATCCACCTTATAGACACATGCCTTTAATAATAGGGGTGTCCGAAAAAAATGACCCCCCCCCTCCTCTTCATCCCCTTTTATCCATTAATTTGATTATAATATGCAAATATTAATTTATTATATTATATTATTTCCGGCCTGATGGGCCAGTATTTTTAATGTTAATGACCCCCCCCCCCCCGTTAAGAGGCAGAATAAAATATAATCATCCTAATTTACTGTTCCATTATTTAGGATCGCGCTTTGGAGTTCTGTATGCTAGTTGTCATTATAGCATTGCTAGGAAATCTTGGCTTACCTAATAATGCATTGATTAAAGGATAAATTTAGTTCGAGAAGAATCTAGATTTTTAAAAGGGACAATTTTTCCACGATGGAATTAACTTTTTTTAGAATGAATTAGCAATTAAAATAGTAAATTTAAAAAGAGGGTTCTCCTAAACCATCATGCGGTTTTCTCATTTTTAAAAGTATTAGTTTTATCCGGATCGAATAAAACCGGGGCGGATCGGGCAAAAACTACGGTCCGGTTCTTACTTAATAATTATATTTCGATTTCTGTAAAAAAATATACTCTATTAAATGTTTTGGGTTATATTCAAATATAATTTATGCAAAAATAATTATTTTTAAAGCATGACAACTTCCTTCTTTAAAGTTAAAAAACTTATATTTAATTTTGATATGTATTTTAAAAAAGTTTTACCTTATTATCCAAAAATATATTATATATATTTTTTTGTAATTACGAAAATCGAAGTGGTTTTTCCAAACCATACGATACTTATAACAGAGAATCAGACGATAAAATAAAAATTAAGTGGTTTTTTTGTTGTAAGAAAAAAAAATATATTAATAAAAGTTGATCTTTTACTTCACAAAGGAAAATAAACCGAATTATATATATTACTACATTTATCACTCAAAAATTATATAAATATCAATCTTACTGTATATTATATGTATATATAAACTAAACTATAAAGATAAGAGTCTAATGCCACATATTGAATCCATTAAATATGCTTTTTCCTTCTAACTACCAAAAATTTTTTTTTAAAGTTATTTAATATAATTTTTTATGAATAATAAAAAAAATTTTAAAGGATAAAAAGTTTCTGTACCAAAAAAAAATAACCGAACGTGTTAAACATTAACTATATTATATAGTATTTTATTGTTTTTCTTTTAACATACATTCATTATAACATATCAATTAAATTTTTTTATTTTTTACTTAGGTTTATTATTTTTAATAATTTCTTCCTTCTTTTTTTATCCAAAAAATATTTATAGAATATTAATTTTTGGCCATTCCAATAATCCGAAAAAGTAAAAAAAAATTGGCGCGAAAATAACTCTATTCGCGGAATTCTTTATTCAATATGCCGAAATCAATGGATGACACATTATCTTTGACCACAAATAACTTTAAACGATTTACTTTTTGATACTATTGGTTTAATGATTAATTTTATCTTAGCTTATACACAAATGTTACATAATAACTCCTCGAAAAAAAATATAAATTTGTTTTTTTTACATAAAATATAACAATTTAATTTTATCTCTCAAAAATAAAAAGTTTTTCTTTTTTTTCTCGTCCCATTTTAAGATACGTACAAACAAAAAAAAATATCGATTCACATAATTTGTTATAAACTTTCTATTAAAAGAAAACTGTGTTAAACTTAAAAAAACAAATGTAATGTAAGAATATTAGTAAGAAATATCATGTACCTAATTAGGACTTCTATAAACCTCTGTGCGCGGATATTATAGTTAGTAAACTGAACCTTTAATTAACCCCCCTCTAACCATTTACTCGGACAACTATGACAGGCAGGATTAACGACATTTTAGATTCTTCTATGTGAAGTGGTGAGGAAATCGCATAATTAATGGAATATTTCTTAGCCTTGTATTACACTACGTATTACGCGTTACTATTACAAACGTTAATCGGTTTAGGGCAGTTATCTTCGATCCGCACGCTAAACGCTTCGACGACGCCTTCTCTAAGTATAAAATCAAAATTTAATTACCATTATTTTTTTTAAATTCCTTCCCGTTTTTGTTTACCTCATCAAATATTGTGAATAAAATGCATTTTGAGTTTGATTGATAAACTTATTTATTGTTTTATTAAAATTAAATCCATTTTCACTTCTAAGAAGATGATCTGTGATTGATTGATTGATTAATTCCGCTAATTTTAAAATGCTAAAATAAAATTTTTATTTATCGTGTCAATCGAATTCAATTTGTCATTTAAATATTAGTCTCTGGAAATCCATTAAAAAAATTTTTTTTTTAAATAAGTGATATTTATTCTTCCCAATTCTTCGCATCTTCCATCCACTAGACGACTATTGGAAAAAAAATGATAATTCACTATTAGAAATCAATCACAAATGATTATCCTGAATATTGATTTGAAGGTTTGATCATCGATAGATAATTGTTCTGGCTTATATAATATATTTCGTCTGCTAAGCATCTGGGTTTTTTTAAATATTGTTTTTGATATAATAATATTTAACTTTTTGAGAGATATGTTGAAGTTGATTGATCGATATGAGGATTATTGATCCCGTAAGGTAAACGCAAAACATTGGCCGCGATTATAATCATATTTTTCTTCCACTTATAACGGTGTTGCAATGAAAATATTATGGTCCAAATAAAAAAAAAGAAAACCATTGTCACATGTCACATCATCCTCTTTTATAATTGCCCTTACCCTCCTTTTCAAATCCCACTATATTGTCATAGGCATTCGTTAGGGATTATTATAGAATGTTTTAGTTGTTTGGTGCCGAGTCGAGGCCAATGACATATAATAATGCGTAGACTGACGATGCATTCATAAAAATGCACTTGAAAGCGTCGCTGAACGCAAATCAGCTGGATCCGCCATTTTGGTAAACCATACAGTAATTATTCTCTTTGTTAAAAAACTACTATTAAATTTGATAATTTGCTTCCTTATTATCTCGATGATCAGGCAATTCTTTAATAAAGTTTGCGTCAGACTTAGGAATAAATTGGCCTCTCGTTTAAAATTAATAATAATGATATGGGTAATCAAAATGGCGTCCTCAGCTGTTTTCATTTATGTACACTTTTAATGGATGCATCGTTAGTCTAGGTATTATTATATGTCATTGGTCGATACCCAATTTTTAATTTCCTTCTAGGGTGAAAAGGGGGGTGGAGGTTATCATATAATTAGATTATAAGATCACGTGCTAAGTTTTTTCGTTCTCGACTTAAATCGAAAGTAAGGAAGGAGACCATATCGATACGTGTAGCCAACGTATTTACGCGATTCTGTATTCTCTCGTCGCTACGTATAATTATAACGCTTTACGATAAATTGCTATTACGCCCCTTACTCTATACCCCTTCCTTTGCTCACTATTCCCCCCCCCCTCCCCATCCTCGTTAATTTATTAATTAGAAAGATATTTAATATAAATGGAAACTACTATCATTTTATTAATAATCATGTTGTCTAATATTTTAATTTATATAATTATTATAATAACCATTTAACAGTTGCCTACATATGGTAGTTTTATTTTTTATCATGCTTATATTTACACCGAGATATAATTTACCCACCCACTATCTACTTACTATTTCTAATTAAAAATAATGATTCTAATTAAATTAAAACCACGATTTGTATCTTATAAAATTAAGATAAACAACCTAAATATTTAGGGATAAAAAAAAAACGCGAACTAAATTTTATTAATGAGTATGGTAAAAATCAATGACATTATAATAATAATAATTAGAGATCTGCAAAGATAGGCCCGGCCCGGTCCTAACGGGTTCGGGCCGGGATCGGACCTATTTCTATTTAAAATAATCGGGTTCGGGCCGGGATCGGACCTAATTCTATTTAAACTAATCGGGCCGGGCCAGGCCTAATATTTTTAAAAAAATTTCGGGCCGGGTCGGGTCGGATCTTGTAAATTTTATTAAATATATCTAAATTTATCAATTTTATATTGAATTTTTTTTATGTAAAATAAAAAATTTTTGATTTAATTTATTGAAACTAAACGCTATCTGGGGACGCCATTTTGGTTGCCCGTATCGTTATTAAAAATTTTAAACGAGAGGCCAATTCATTCCCACGTCTGACGCAAACTTTATTAAAGAATCGCCTGATCACCGAGTATTATTTTAATAGTAGTTTTTAACGTGAGAATAATTACTTTCATGGGTTACCAAAATGGCGGGTCCAGCTGATTTGCATTCAACGACGCTTTTCGAATGCATTATTATGAATGCATCGCCAGTCTAGGTGTTATTGTATATCATCGGGTAAAATATAATAGTAATAGAATCTTTAACTGTGCCTGTCACTCCAAAAATCTTTTCGCTCATATTTTATTTTTTGAGTATTGATAGACTGGAGATGTTTTTTTTAGCCCTCTTGAAAAAAAGAGGGTATATTTTTTTATTATTCCCTAACTAATATAGACGAGTCTAATTTATGAAAATCGGTTCATTTGGGTCAGAAAATCCGCTGAGCAATGAGGTCTCGAGTTAATTTATTTACGTTTTCTAACAAAAGTTTAAGATCTATTTTCAACAACCATAAACCGAACGCGGGTGATTAAAACTAGGTCTAGCCATTTTTGTTTAGCTTGCTATAAACGGTCAAAAAAGTTATCGAACTATATACATTTATGACTTGTCTAATTTAGGCTCCTTAAATAATTCGGGCAACTCCCTAATTTGACCAAATTTTTGAATCCCACAATAAAATTCCTGCTAATCAATTATGTATTTGGTCGGAAATTTTGGTCCCAATGGTACCCAAATTAGACAAGTTCTATTTGGTGGTTTGGGAATTGTATCAATAAAATGGCGTCGCAACGATGTAAATATTATTCTTCCCCCATTTTTTTTTATCGTTCGAAATTGAATTACAAAAATTAAAACCATTCCAGAAATTATTTCCGGTCAATTTAACTTTTTCATTAAAAAAAAAATAATTTTAAAAAAAAAGAAAAAATTATTTGTAAAAAAATGAATTTAATTTTTATATCGCAATTTACTAATTAGATTATTCAACCAAAAAGGATAAGAGAAATGCCGCCATTTTAATTTTAAGTAATGGGCACTTCCTATAAAAAAAAACTTGATTCACTCTAACCTCCATCTCCGATGATCCTGTTATTCTATTTTAACTCAGGCACTCGGGAAAACTTTATATCGTCTCGTTTCTTTCTCCGCCATCACGTCTCTCTTGTTCTAAGGTGGCCAAATATTCGGTCGCGTGGTTCTTCACTAATAGGATTGCCATTTAAACATATTTTTTTGTTTGAGTTCCAATTCCCCCCCCCCCCTTGAAAATAAGAATTTTTTACAGTCATCGTTAACCAACCATTTTATTAAGTGTGGGAACACGGTGCAATCTGGAATATAGAAGATTAGAAAATCTCCCCTAAGATGATACGGTTATATCTTCTCCCCTATCTTCGGTTCTTCACAGCCACTGATTTCTCACCACGTAATCGTGTTCTTTATAAGAGTGTAAAAAAAAAGAAGGGAAATTTACTATAAACACCACCATAACACAAAATTAGTTAAATTGAGCGGAAAAGGGGAATAAATTTTAAAAATTAAATTTACGCATATATAACTTGATATTTTGGTTCATTTGAGAAACGAAAAATTTTCCCACAAAAATTTGTATTTTAAATGACAATAAATTATATTAATAGCAATTACATTACGTTTACGTCTTACAATAATTAATAGTACATAGTTGGCTAAAAATATTTTTTCGTAATTAAATTTAAAAAAAATAATTCCCGATAAATAACTCAAGAAAGTGTTTTCAAAACTCCGGTCCAGTCTTCCCCGGCCCGAAGATCTTATTTTTTACCCGCGAGCCTGGTTACGCCGACCTTTAACCGTAAATATTGGTATTGGATCATCTCTAATCTTCGCCAGGGCTGAATCATATTTTTCATAAGCAATAATGCAATAAAATATAACTGTCCATGTCCTGTCCAACTAAAAAGCTTGGCACCACTCGAGTCCTTCCTAATGCTTATCGCTTACGAAAAATTTTCGGAAATAGCGAATTACGTGAAAATTATATCTATGACCTAAAATCGACACTGCCCGGACCGGTTTTACCCCGGCCAGTGAAATATTAAGTTGCCTAGGTCTTTTTCGGTCCGCTGTGCGACAATTTATGACCGAACATGAATACAAATGATCAGAAAATTCAAATTTATACTTATAAGATTTGAAAATTACAGATACCTACAAGCTACAAAAGGTTTTATTGATGTTTTAAGATATTGGTATGCATTTAAATAAAAGTATATTATCAATTTCTCAATAAATCATATGTTTATAAAGTTAGGACATTTTTCATTTGGTGTTTTAAATATAAAAAAATATATTTAATGCGATGAAAATAAATCAATTACAAATAATTTTATTTTTTACAAATCTAAAATGGCCGCCAATATATTTGAAGTGATAAATATTAAAACGAATTTTATTTTTACAAATTTAATGCCATCAATATATTTTGAAGCGTCGAATTTTTTTTAATACAAATTATATTTATCGGGTCTAATTTTTCAAGCCCGACCCGGCCCGAAATATTTTGAAAAAGTTTTACCGGCCCGGCTCGAACCCGAAATTCTTTTAATAACCGGGCCTACTTTTACAGATTTCTAATATGTGTATTGTACTAAGAATTTCATTAAAATGTAACATGAAATAGAAGAAGAAAAAAAACGATTGTAAGAATTATATTTAAAAAAAAAATTACAAAATTAAAATATCGCTCCAAGGAGTCATTCTACAATGGGTAGTTATTTCCCAGTCCAACCCCGCCACGCGCCGATCTCCGATCTATACTCACTAACCTTAAACATCACAATTATTAACAAAGCCATACCTCTTTGATAACCAGCTCGTTATTCTGTTTTATATTATATTAGCAGAGCACATAGCATATAAAAATAAAAATACCATTTTTGTTTTTTGATTTTTTTTAATTATGAGAATTTATTTTATTATTTTTTATCTTTATCTTTTTTTTCCTAATAAATTTTAAAATAATTTTTTTATTTTGTCTAATTACAAAAACGATTTATAATATAATTTAATATTTTTTAAGAAATTATAATTTTTTTTTTTTAAAAAATAAAAAACATATGTTTAATGTTAAATTTAGTAATTGTTTATTTTAAAAAAAAAAAATTTTTGCATTTATTCTTTAATCTCTATATTGCTTTTTTCCCCATTTTCTAGCCACCAAACCCAAGCAGGAGCATTAACTCTCTCATGGCGCATGCGTTGCTCTGAGAATAATCGTTATTGTTAGAGAATTGAACTCGCTTTTTTTATTTCTCCTTCCTCGCGCAACTATAAAGTAGAGGTCTTCCTCCCACGTCCGCCAATCTAAGTGGGCGGTCGGGCGGGTTAAGAAAAATATTTAAACTATGGACGGGGTTAAAAAAATTTACAACTTGTTATTTGTTATTTTAAAAATCATTTATTGGCTCCATTGAAATTTCGAAATTTTTATTAACCAATCGATATCTGAGGGATATGTTGATATAAGAAAACATGTGTTTGCATAGCAGAATATAACATCGAACGTGGGTGAAAATCTGATTTTACCCGTTTTCTCCAAAGGCAAAGAGAATTAATTCAATTAAAAGAATTTATAAATGCCATGTTTTGAAATAGATAGTATCCGGCGGGAAAATGTGGTTGTTACGGATAGTGTTGTTAAAACGGCTCGTTTTGTGCCGATTCTTCAAAACGGCTAACTCAACATTTTAGGCGGAAAAATATTGTCTAAGCCTCGAGATTTCGCCAATATATGTCTAGACCTTTGTTCCTTCTATGAGCAAAATCATCAGGCTCGCGCAACATTTTTCTGGATGAAGTATTGAGTTAGGCGTTTCTAGAAATCGGCTCAAAACGAGAAGGTTTAACAACACTAGGTCGTTACAGAGGAGCGCACCTTACCTAATAACATAACAAAATATTTAGGATCTTTAAAATAGCCAGTTTTTGTATAATTCGGCAACATTTTTCTTTCTTAGCGTCTATTCTATAGTCATCTCTTCGTCTTCTATCTATACGTTCTTCTCTTCTTCTCTTCTACTTAATCGTATCTAATCTTCAATTCTCTTCTTCTCTTCTCTTCTTCTTCTCTTATCTTCTCTTCTTCTCTTCTTCTTCTTATATTTCTTTCAAAAAAAATTATTATTAATGGTTTCACTTTCCAGAAAATGTGGATTCATTAAATTATTTTTGCATTATAATTATTAGTAATAAATATCAAATAAATATTTAATTTTTAATATTTATCAATATATTTTTTTTAATCATAATCAAATCAATTTTATTATGTAAATCAAGTAAATTTAAATTAGATTATTTTTTATTTTGCTTAATATTATAGCAATTTACTTGAAAAGAATGATAAACATAGGATGGAATATCCTATGAGGTTGGGAAATAGGGATTTCAGGATTTCTATCTGCAATATTTGTCGAGGGAGTATAGAATTTTTTTTTCTAGAAGTGTAGCGCTGAAACTGAATCATTTTTTTTTATAAAAAATTAGATTATTTAAAAATTATGGGCAGCATAGCTCTCCCCCATATTCGATGCCTCGCTTAAGCCTTCAACTCTCCGTACCCTTATAATGTTGTCAGCATTCTCGGCTGCAAAATATCCGGTCGGGTCGAGTCGTAAATATCGAATTCACTAACTCGGGATTCACTCTTTTAAAATTATATTATTCGGTTTTCTTTATCCTAAATGCGATAAGTAATATCCCATTTTGTCCAAATTCTCCAACGTTTTAATAAACACTAATATCAAAAAATAAGAAATTTGAATAAATAATTATGTATTATTATTTTTTTTAAAAAAAGTGTAAAATAAATGAATGAATTAATTTACCGGGTATATTAAAAGAAAATAAAGTCGAAGATATTAATTTTTTTTTTGTATTAAAAGGGGAGATTTTAAATATTGATTTTCAATATCTCTTTCTGGCCACGTTTTTCCTTTTCTTTCGAAATTGATTTATTTGTTTCCCCGAGGAAATGGACCGGGGCACGATGGTGTCGTCAGTGAGCGAGGGGGGGGGCTAAACGATTTTTTTGGAATTCGAGGTTGTAGGTTTTCTCCTTTTTTTTGGTGGAAAGAAAGGATTACGATTCGTAGTAATTCTCTAATTAAGAATCGCGAAAGTGGGCCACAAAGTAACGGCGTTACTTTGTGGAGAGGGGGGGGAGATTTCCTTTTCCGACCATCTATCCCACATACCATTCCATTAAATTGTCTAAAATATCTGTTAATTTTTATTTTTGTCCGGCTAGCGCCCAATATATCCTTCGATTTGACCGAGAAGGACGTCATCTTATTCGATCGCGATAACCCGATTACGGAAAATACCGTTATAACCTTTAACGGCCAGTCGGTTATTTTAAACTGTTCGGTTCACAAGAACGATTCCGTCAAGATCAGGTATGATTGGCTCAAGGACGGACATCTGCTGCCTCCATTTACGTCGCCTTATAGAAGGTGGTAATTAATAATTCCATAGTCTTAATAACTAGGTTTTTAAGAACAAACCCCTTGAAAAATAGCTTTGGCGGGAAAATTTTGCGGGATGTACAATAAAAACTTTCTAAAAAATAATAATAGAAAGTTCTAGTTCCAATTTTTATATTAGGCCCGGTTCTATGGGTTTTGCTTCTTGTTCCGATCCTTAAACACAACCCGGTTCGTTTCTTTGCGGTTTTTAAATTTGACTCGGTTCTGCGGTTTCTTATACCGGTTCTTAAATATGACCCGGTTCGTTTCTTTGCGGTTTTTAAATTTGACTCGGTTCCGCGGTTTCTTGTTCCGGCTCTTAAATATGACCCGGTTCGTTTATTTGCGGTTTTTAAATTTGACTCGGTTCTGCAGTTTTCTTTTTCCGGTTCCAAAATCCAGTAAAGCACAAACTTTGTCTAGGTTAGAATAATTGCTAATATTAGACCAAACCCATCATACTTTATTATATTTATCGTTTAAAATAAATTGGAAAAAAAAAATATATATAACGCTCTCGCGACTCAGGTCGATAAACGTTCGAACGGGGCAATTGACGATTAAAGATGTGCGGGCGGATAATAAGGATTCCGCCTACTACGATTCCGGGACTTATCAATGCATGGTAACCGTAGATCGACCCGGCGCCCATCTATGTCTGCTGAGTTCTCATATCAAGCTAGTCGTTGCCAGTAAAATATGATGAATAAATTATTTTTTTTTCTCCCGTTTTCCCTAGTGGATTCGTTAAAAATTTTGTTACCTCCTTAACTATTATAAAAACACTTTTTTTTGCGTTACATCGGGGAGGGGGCGGGCTAGGGGGGTGGGACAGAACATTAATATTTTATTTTTTTTAGAAAAACATAAATTAAAATTATTAATTCAAGGAGCATACATTTTAGTTTTATGATCATATTTTTTTATTAATATTTTTTTTTTCAATTATTAATTTTCACGTCGCCTTGTCCAAAACATTATTAAAGAAATTTCTATTTTCAAAAGTTATTTATTACCAAAATTAATATTTTTTTTTTAATTAAAAAAAAAACACAACAAAATTATGTCCATTTTTAAACTTTGCGACCAAGCATTGACCCTATATAGCAGAGACCTGCAAAGGCACCATTTTGTATGACCCGACCCAGATTTTAAAAAAAATTTCGGCCCGAGTTTTATATTTTTTAGGTCCGGACCGGATTTATTTTTATAGCTAATAATGTCGTTTTAAAAAAGAGGAACCCGACCCGGTTTTTTTAAAAAATTTTATTTAGCCCCGGCCAGGCCCGGGGTATATTTAAAAACATTAGAATAAGGCCAGGCCCATGTACCTGGGTTTAGGGCCGGGCCTGCAGGTCTCTGTTATATAGGATTAAAAATTAACATCTGTCATTTGACTCCTTTTGACCAATTTCCATTTTAGCTACGGCGAATGACCACTCTAACTTAAAATGAGCAATTACAGGAGATTTCCTTTTGTCCTGTTAATAATCACGTGATAATTATTGCTTCGTAGCAAGGGCGTTGCTAAGGGGGTAGGTGACAAAATCGTGATCAACACGCTTAAGTGATAAATATCCCACCAATGCCGCTCTTGTTTTAGGGCATCTTAAAAACGAGTCCGCCATTTATTATTATGTCCCTACATTTAATAAATTTTTTCCGTTGGCTTACAGATAAATTATATATAAAAAAATTCTCCTCTTTCGCCAGGCTTAGGCCCTCTCATTCCATCTCCTAGCCCTTTCTCGCTCTTCTCCCCTTCTCCGTCGTCCAAATTTTCAACGCCCATCCACCCGTTAATCATTCCAATTTTCTGCCGAACGAAACAAATCCAGGGCCCGACGATAGCCCCACTTCAAGTCACGTGGTTAAAGGATGGTGCCGTCTTGAAGATAACGCCAAATGTTTACGGTGTTATTCCTTTAGCCGGGAACGAGGAAGGCTACGCCGGAGAAATATTGCTAGTTATTCATGACGGAAAAACGCGTAAAGAGGGAAATAACCCGAATGGGAAATATAGGTATTATCGAATATCGACTTTAGTTAACCCCCTCTGAGTGTTGTTAAACGGTTTTGAACCGTGGTTAACTCAATATTTTAGCGCATACACCTCGAGATTCGTCTAATAGATGTCCAAACCATCGTGACATTATTTTTCGGGACAAACCGTTGAGTTAGCCGGTTTTAAAAATCGGCTCAAATCCAGCTGTTTAACAACTATACCCCATTCCCTAGAAGTTTAAGCTGGTTTATAGTAATATAGTTAGAATGATAACGTAAAAAGGAAGGAGAGGGGTGAAGCTGCACACGAATATTGCTAAAATGAATTGCATACCATGGTGAATACAATGACGTATAATAATACCTAGACCGACGATGCATTCACTGAAAGTGTACATCAATAAAAACAGCTGGGGACGCCATTTTGGTTGCCCATATCGTTATTAAAAAATTTTGAACGAGTGGCCATTTATTTCTATGTCTGACGCAAACTCTATTCAAGAATATGCCTGATCATCGAGATAATAAGGAAGCAAGTTATCAATTTAATACCAGTTTTTAACATGAGAATAATTACTATATGGATTACCAAAATGGCGGATCCATCTGATTTGCATTCAATGGTGCTTTCAAATGCATTATTATGAATGCATCGTCAGTCTAGGTATTATTATATGTCATTGGGATGGGTATACTATAATTTTGTTCCTCTACCAATCTATCAATCAATTAATTCTAAGGTTTTACAAAAAAAAATTTTTTTAAATGGATTTAGACCAATCACTGGGAATGAACGCGGTTAATATTTTATACCTAATCCAGATACCACTCACTCACCGGTGGGGAGACGAATACCGCGGCCAAATAAATACGGTATTCATCTCATCGCGGTGCGTTGGTCTCGCTTTTATCTTTTGCCAACGGCATGAGTGAGAAGAGTTAGGTTCTAATCCCTAAAACAAAAATTTCTAAAAATTCGTAATCTCGTTTATACTCCTAGAAAGATTTTGAAATTAATTTTAATATGGTAGAGAAGTAAACACTTATATTTACGTCGAGTTTTTATAAAAATAATTACTAAAAAAATGGATGGTTGCTTCTAATTTGATTACCAACTTGGGAATCGAATTGGGAATATGGATGACATTTCCTCCATTTTTAGTAATTAGTGTGTTTACTTCTCCATCAATATTAATGTTAGAGTAGCAAAAACGCCCCCGCTTTTACCTTTATTGTCCCTCAACCTCAAAGTATTATCACGATCGGAATTAATGATATCTGATAACTTGAGAGGTTGAAATGCAGGAACAATATTTCTCATTATCTTAGCCTTTCTAGTAAAATTTCCTATCTATATTAAGGATCCCTATTAAAATTAGTAGTATAATTTTTATTTTAGCTATTAAGAACGGGAACCGAGTGAGAATAGTAATCGGGTTAAAGATCATTTTTTTTTAAAAAAAACACCAATTTATTTATCACTTTAAAAAAAATTAATAGGTGCAAGATTGAAATTCCGCTCGAGGCAGAGTACAGTCCCGAAGTCGTAGTGGATTTCAAAAAAAACGTTATGGACACGAGTAAGCGTTTTTGTTTTTTTATTGATAATTATTTAAATGGGTAATAATTTAACCAACCAGTATTTTTTTTTATTATTAGGACTCAGTGGCGTAGCTAGAAATTTTTCTTAGAGGGAGTCTATACATATAAAATCCTGGGGGTTTCGCCCCCAGACCCCCTTTAAGGGGCCTTCTGCCGGGTGTTTATCTTAAAAATCATAACCACATCTTCGACAATATATAATAAATATTTTTTTTTAAATGCATGAATAATATGTTATTATAATTTAGTAGATTATTCTCAATGATTTTATAATAATACTACCCAGAATAATTTCAATAGTAATATAATATCTTTCCACAAACATCAAAACCAGAAAAATATAAATATTATTGGTAAAGTCACTTCTAAGTCTTTTGAACGTATAATCTAAAAAAAAAATTCAGGGAGGGGTCCAAACCCGAAAACCACCCCAGTAGCTACGCCACTGTTAGGACTTACAAGTTGAGCAGAAGCGGTTTAGAATTTTGCATTTTTTTTTCTCAGGCGAGTTTTTTTTTTTAAAAATGTGAAAAACGCAAATAATTTTGCTTTTTTTTTTAAACGCAAATACAAACGATTTCCGATTTGCATATTGCCATTTAAAAGAGCTTAATTTGAATAACGCGAATCGAAAAAGGGCTTTAAATTTGTGAGGACTTATTATACTAAAATGGCCAGTTTTTTTTTTGCATTTTTTATAAAATATTCATTTTTATATAGCCCTGGCAGAACCCTTCTTTTTGGTCAAGCCTTGGGACATCACTTACACTCTTTCTCGGTCGTCTAGCCAACCTTTGTCAGATTTCATGGATAATTCCCAAAACATACCGATTCCAAATGAGGATTTACATCCTCCCCATGGGATACGAATTCCCTGCGTCGTTTCCGGCTTTCCCGTACCCGACATAGTTTGGCTTAAAAACGGGTTGGAATTGTCGCGGAACCATTCTAACAAGTTATTTAAAAAAATAATTGTTTTGACATTTTTGATAGAAATTAGCAGAGTTGTTAAAGGATCTAGATACAAGTATCTAGATATAAAAATGTGGTATCTGTATCTGTATCTAATAGATTTTTGATTAAAATATCTGTATCTAGATATTATTTTAGACGATGTATCTGTATCTAGATCCATTTAAAAAGTATCTTTTAACAACTCTGGAAATTAGGATTAAGGGATTTTACTAGAGGAATCAAAAAATAAAATCGATACGCTAATGGCACGTTATTTTATTTTGATTTAAAATTAGCTAAATAAATTCTCTCCCCCCCCCCACCCCCACTTTCTTACTAATAACAGAGTAACCATTATGTTTTAAAATTAGTCGCAAGACGTAAATATTTATATATGTATATAATATTAAAAAAATATTTTTCTCATTTTTTTAAAAATTTATTAAATAAAATTTAAAAAATATATAAATAAATAAGATATATTTTTAATAAATGTGAGAAAAGAAAAATACCAGAATTGTAATTTTTTTTTAAAAAAAAAACGTTCGAAATTAGCTCTTCAAAATATCGAATCGTAAAAGCTTACGCCTCCGCTTCCTTTCTCCACATAATGGAACCCACGGTTCACGACGCGGGTATCTACACCTGTAGAACTTTTAATACCGAAGACTCTGTCGACGCATCTATCCATGTCAAAATTTTAGGTTTTTTTTTTATTATTTGCTTGATATAACTAACCATTTTAATATATATTATATAATAAACCTACTCGGATTTTAAGAACAATTTTTTAATGTTCAAACCTGCCCCGGCATTTTTGAATTTATGTTATTTTAATGGCCTTAGCCTGTTTGAATAATTTCGCAAATTACTTTAAAGAAGAATTGAAAAATATGAGCAGTTAAAATGAATATTAACCGTTTCATTTATAAGATTTTCCGATTGATCGAATAATATAATTTATTTTTTTACTAATCGGGTCTGGGCTGATTTTAAAATTATATTCGACCCGTTCTAAGTTGGGAATGCAATTTTATAATAAGTCAATAATAATATTCTTTCACCCTTCCCCCACCCCCTGTATGTTTACAATCCTCTCTCTCTCTCTTCCCCAATACAGTGCCACCCTCTTTACTCCTAACACCGGTCCATTTCAAACACCTGAAAGCTGACAGCGATCTTTCCCTGACTTGCTTAGCCCTCGGTCACCCCAAACCCGTTATAACTTGGTTCAAAGACGGGGTTTTGATCGACTCGGACTCCGATTACATCCGCATAGACTCGAGGAACAATCAACCATTCTTGTCCCGTTTTTTCCGTTTCTCCCAACTGAACTGGGAAAATTTGAGGGAATATCTAACCGTGAGTCGCCTTCACATCTTGGGCACCGTGGCCTCCGATTCGGGCTTTTACCAATGTTTCGCGGGTCACCAAAATTTGGACAAAAAGCCTTTTTACACTGTCACGAGCGAAGTTTTGTTGTCCTGCGATGGTACAGCCGACAGGGAAACCGTGGCAGAAGAGCTCACAAGAACGACGAACAGCAACGCCCTTCTAGAAAGTTCGGCCACTGAGATAAACAATAAATTGGTGGAGAATAAATGTGAGTTGATTCCACTTTTTTTATTTACTTTCTATTATTTTTGAGTTATAAAACCTAACGTATTGAAAGAATGCCAAAAATGGCTAACTTGAACCATTTAAGATCTATGAATCATTCAAAGAAGCCCAAAATGCTGCGTGCCTGGGATCAGATCCCATTCCTTGGACGCCAAAGGCGCCATATCTGCGATCGGAAATTGTCTCTGTCAGTCTCGCTCTAAATTTTTAAAATTAATATTGCACTGTATAATAAAATACCTATTTAACCCTTTTAAAATACGGTCATATCTTCTTAGAATTTCTAAATAGCTTCCCAAAACCTGAATAAAATGCGATCAGTGTGTCCTAGTTATTTTCCAGAATGCCCTATTTAGAAATAAGCAACAAAAAAATAATAATATGGACTAAGTTAGGAGATACATTTTTTCTAAAAAAAAATATAAATAATTTAGTCGCGTCCCCGTCGCTCAAATTGATTCGCAAGACTAACCAAACCGTAATGCTGGAATGGTCGTTGCCCGCCAACGCGCTTTACGGGGAGTATCACATTCAATACGGACCTGTCAATTCTAAAAGGTTTTTTTTCTAGGAAATTTTCTCATTTTCATTTCTTTTATATAAATACAATCTCTTTTATACTTCTCGAAGGAGGCGAAAAATAGAGATAAATTATCCGTCGACCACCGAGTCCCCTTCCTCGCCCGTTCTTGGAGGACAAATATCGATGACCGGGCTTACCCCAGATACCGAATACCGGTTCGAGTTGCTTAATCGCCGTTCGGATAAGGCGAACTTTAACGTGTTATTGGTTCGAACTCTGGGCACACCTAAGTTAGCGGGTAAACGCAAATATACATTTTTTCAAAAAAATCGATGATTCAGTCCGTCCTATTTTTTTCTATGGGGCTCTGCCGGTCTGAAAAAGTTTTCAATCTTTCGAGATTTGTCCGATCCCAAAAATTAAATCCTAGCCCTCCTACCCTCGAGTTTGATTAGATATATATCAGGGACATGGAACGGAATGTTTCGGGAATGGAACTTGGGGAAAACTAGGGAAGTCTAAAGGAAACGGGAACAGTGATCCTGGGAGCATTTCCTGAACATTTTATGCATATATAAAATTTTATATTTTACTAATTTATTACTGAATCATAAATGCGATATTTATTTAATTCCTGTTCACTTCCACGTAACAATATTATTTAATGGTAAAATTTAAAGAATTAAATAAACTTGTTTATACAAAATTAACGTTATAATAATAATAGTAAAAAGTTTTAAATTTCAGTATACATAATTTCAGGCCCGTAGTCTGGAATTTACTGTTAAGGGGGGAATAGTTAAATTTTTTTTTAGAATTATTCTAGGTAGTCTTGTTAACGGCGAACTCAATATATGCCAGAAAAATATCGCCCTAAGCCTCGAGATTTCTAGAATATGTGGTGCATTAGACCTTTGTTCCTTCTATGAGCAAAATCTTCAGGCTTGCGTAATATTTTTTTCTGGATGAAGTATTGAGTTAGCTGTTCTTAAAAAATCAGCCGTTTAACAATATTACTCGTGGCATGATTCTACCCCACGCCCTTCCACCCTTCCCCCATCCTCGAAATGCAATTATTTAGTTTTAGAGTTGATTTCCCATATGGGCTAAATAGGATATTTAGCACACAAACGAATTCTCGGGCAACATTAAATTCCAGAGATCTGCGGAGGTAACATTTGCGCGGCCCGGCCTGAATTTTTTCTTCAACACGGACCGGGCTTAGGGCCGGGCCTGCACATCTCTGTTAAATCCAAAATAACGAGATAAATTTTTTAATATTCTTTTTGTTTGTTGGAATGGAATAGGAGTTATATTGTGACTTATAAAATCCATTCTGAAGATTGTTCACCTTGTCCTTTTAAATAAAAAAAAACAAAGTGAATCACGTGACTTCGGAGCCTGGACCTCCCACCAATTTAAAGGCTTGGCCAACTTCGTCCACCTCCATCAAGATCACGTGGGAGCCTCCCGTTTTCCCCGATAAAAGGACGTTCGTTTTTACGGTTCACATCAAGAGGCTGGGTAGCGCTCTGGCCTATTTTTATTACCTTTCATCCCGACGGTACGCCGAAAGGCCTAAAGCATGGCGGACCGGTGAATCTAGATTCTCGGATCCCTTCGATTACGATTCCGATAATAATAATAGGAGACGTATCTTCGAGACGTTGGAGAGTACTAGGCGGAAAAGAGGTATATTATACATTCATTCATCTTTTTTTAAAAAAAACGCATTTTTTAAAAAATAAAATGATTAGATTACTTAGATGACTTCCACCTAAATGAACAATACCTCAGCGATGTTCTAGTACTACACGATTATGCCGTTACTAATGCGTCACTTAAGACCCCTATCAAGCGAAGCCCCGTCTCACCACAATGGCCCCTGTACGAACAAAGTTACGACTTCCGGCCGGAAAGCGATCTCCATATGCCAGAAGCTGAAAACGGGGAAACTGAGGGCAGCGAAGAGGCGGTGAATGTGCGTGGACTATGGTACCACGCGTCCCATCTGATTCCATTTTCTTACTATTCCGTGCGTGTATCGGCACTGCTCGTAACGGACGATGATAAACCTGGTGCGGAAAAAAGTTTTATCACTTCCCCCACGCCCCGCCTTATTGTCCGCACGCTCTCTGACGTGCCCTCCGCTCCACCACTTAACGTTACTTTGGCTCCACTTTCTTCATCCGCCATTATTGCTCGATGGCAGCCACCACTTATTGCCACCTTGAACGGTATTTTGACTGGTTACAAGGTCCGTTTTCGCGGTCCAACGCCCGACGACCGGGGAGTCATAACTGTGGATGCTCGAGAAACTCGCGCAGCTATAAGCGGCTTAAAAGAAGGTAAATGATGATATAATTTTTTTTTTGACAATTAAAATGATTGTGTGAATATTTTGATCATTTGTTACATTTAACGATTAAGACGTACGCGTTCATAGCTCAAGCTATACGACACGCGTCGTAGGATATTTTCCAAAAACAAGCAAATAATAAAAATTTATTATAATGACTGCGCGATGCGATGAAATGAATTAAATACATCGTTATAGCTTATATATTTTACCTATTATTTGCTTGCTTGAAAAAAATAGCCTAGATTTCGCTAATGGTTGTCCGAACCTCTGTGAAATCTATGACCAAAATCTTCAGGTTTGAGTAATATTGTTCTGGATAAAATAATGAGTTAGCCCTTTTTTAAAGTCGGCATTTAACAACATTACTTGTATTGTCCTCTAGATTATACAAGGTTCATCCATTATGTGTAGCTAGTTTCGATCTGTCAACATGTCCGACAGACATTTTGATAGTCATTTAAAATCTGTTTTTCAAAATAAGGCATTTGAAAATAATATATTTTTCCAATTATAAGACGCATTCATTTTTTTTAAAAACAAATGTTCGGAATCTCTAGGAGTCCGATACGCCGTCCGCGTGTCCGCTATAACTGTCAATGGATCGGGTGTACCTTCAGAGTGGGTCAGTTTTACTCTTCCTCCCG
This sequence comes from Gordionus sp. m RMFG-2023, assembly GCF_954871325.1. Taxonomy (NCBI): domain Eukaryota; kingdom Metazoa; phylum Nematomorpha; class Gordioida; order Chordodea; family Parachordodidae; genus Gordionus; species Gordionus sp. m RMFG-2023. Next base: position 32,722,411 of record NC_088778.1, on the reverse strand, counting down.
TGTATTTCGCCCGACACCTAGACGAGTCCCGTGTACCAGACTCTCCTGGTTCCTTGAAGTAAGCGAAATATGCTTGCATCGAATTATTGTTTTACCGATATTCTTATCACCAACCGCATTGCTCTCTCTATTACCATAGTATTTTTATACATTCTGAAATTGTAGTGACGATTCTGAAGCCCCATTACTTTAAAACGACCAGGGGAGACCGGGGCGAAGTGTTTGTGTAACCATACCAACCCCACTCCATGTACCATTTGCAAGGCTCGACCCGGATTTAAAAAAAAATTGGACCGAACCCATCCTTGGTTTAAAACCCGGCCCGCTCCCGTTGTGGACCTCTGCTACTTAATACATACATGCTAACTTACATTTTCGATCAATTAATGTATTTTCCCCAAATTTAAAAATGGCTATCGTTAAATTCGATTCCTAGTCCCCATGGATTCCATATCCCAATACGACATATACATATGTAACTTAAACCGGCGGAAGTCGAATTTATTTTAAAAATTTTGATCATTTCCGGTTCCGGTCAGGAATATGAAAATGGATGTTAAATTGATCCACTATACATATTTCCATTGCTTTTTTTTGATTTTTAATCGGCCCTCCCTCAGGTTTTACAAAAATTTTTTTTTTAGGCCAGGCTGTATTACTGTAATCTTTTTTATATATTATAAGCATCGCCCTCTACATGAAACGAGAGTTAGAAGCAAATTCCTTCCATATATTTTTTAAGGGGAATAAATTTTTATATATTGGCCTTTATTTTTTCTAACGAAGACGCTGTATGAATGCTATATTTCATTGGCGAGTTATTAAGATTCTTATTTATTTTTTTCGCGTTATAAAGAGTATTACCTTTGCGAGGCGGGGCGAAAATATTCGTCCGTTGGACTGCTCCCGCCAATCACAATGACATCCTGGTACGCGGGTATACCTTAGGTTACGGCATAGGCGTTCCCGACATTTTTTCGCGCGTGCTCTCTCCGGCGGTCACTTCTTACACCCTAGTGGACCTAGTTCCGGGGTCGGAGTACGTTATAAGCCTTCGAGCCTTTAACAATAGGGGAAATGGGAGGGAAAGGCTGGAGACCGTGAAGACATTGCCTAAATACGGTTCGTTGAGGGATAACGACGAAGGCGACGGGAGGGAGGAAGGTATATCTCCATGATACGCTTTATATGCATACCATGTTATTTTGTTTACGCGCTTAGTTAGCGATATTAGGGAAGTAATAAGCTTAAAAAAATATATATAATCAATCATTTGATTGGTCCGTGGTTGCCCAATATATTAGCGGGCTTTGTTGTAGTAGTGCCACGAGATAATTCGAACAAGAAAAAAAAAGAAGTTTAAATACCATCATTTTATTTTTAATATCATTTGTCCACCCCCCCCCCCCCTCAAAAAAAAGAATCCGTTTTGCTACCTCCCATAGGTCTGGAAGCATTGACCATGTCGGAAAGCGTCATCTCACTCTCGTGGTCCGACACCGCCGATCTTTCTATGTTGACCTTCTCTGATTTGCGTAGTCTGAACAGGCTCGAAACTCGCCTCTACACCGTCAGGTAATCCTAATGGCACAGTGTTCATTCATTTCTTTTAAATCAACGTTTAGTTTTTTTTAATACCGATTAACTCAAAACGAAAAGCTTATCCAAGCTGTTACACTATTATAATTATAAAAGGTACAATCCTTCTTCCGCGTCTCTTCCCTTCATGTCTTCCGACGACTTACATTCTACGAGTAGCAGCATATACAAGTACATCAACGTGACGCGACAGACGAAATCCGTCATTCAAGGGTTAAAGCCCAACACTCAATACGAATTCGTCGTTAAAGTAGCAGTGATTCAATCTCTCCCCAATATTCCGTCCGTTCAAAATAGGTGACTAATAATACAATTATCATTATTACAAAGCTGAGAAATCTTAGGATTAACATTTTTCCCCACCCTCATTTTGTAATTGTATGAGCAAATCGGATCCTTTCCCTTTGATCACATGATAAGAATGAGAGATTTTTAATTACTTGATCAAAATAAAATTTGTTCACATATATTTGCGGGAACAACACGTACCCTCAAATAGCGATAAGAATACCGACGCGTTGGGAATAATTATCACTGTCAAAAGTAGCACATGGAGCCTTTCGGCCTTCAACACCACGGGCGAGGCCCCTCCCGGCTCGCCTCCGAGGGATTTGACCGTATTCGGGCTCGAACCCGAGCCACCGCTCCTGTCCAAGTCATCGACGTTGACATCTCCGCCGAGGAGGACGAGCGACAAAGGGGGAGATGGCCGTAGCTGTTGCTCGGTCTTCGTTAACTGGCAGCCCCCAAAGCAAGCCAACGGCAAAATAATGGGTTACCTCGTTTTCTACACCACCCAAGCCCAGAGACCGGATAGGGAATGGATCGTGGAGACCGTTAAGGGTCATCAGCTGACTACACTAGTCAGGGAATTAACGCCCGATACCTCTTACCATTTCAAGATACAAGCCCGCAACTCTAAAGGGTTTAGAAAAAATAAAAAAATAGTTTTTTTAAAATTTCCTTTACCCTCAAATAATTAATTCATAGTTATGGCGGGGTCGATTGGCAAATCATTTCACCCATCTGAGCCAATATTCATTCCAAACCGATCCGACAAAATATTTTTATGGTCATGATAAGTGGAAAAAAAAAGGGAAATATTTCATTTTATTCGTTAAAAATTCCGTAACAAATAATTATTTAACAAAAATGGGGTAAAAATAAAATTATTACATTTAAAAATCTATGATATAAATTTTAATTTTGTGATATTTTGAAATGTATACGATAATAATGAAAAAAATTGGATTTTTAATACGAAATTATACTATAAATAAAAAAAATAATTAATGTATCTTTTGATCATCGGTCTTTTTTTTTCTCATCATCTATTCCTACTCATTCCACAGCAACCATTTGACCATTGCTCATTTTCGCTTACCATCTCAAACCAAATATCCTTATTTCATCATCCGGGGTTCCCTTGATCCCCTAATTTACAAAAATATATTTTTTTTTAAAAAAAATTATCATTAAATTTGAGGAATAGTATACAATATTAATTATTATGCTCTTAAAATTATTTATAAGAAGAATGAAAAATACATAACTCATAAGAACCGGCGAGGGCCCTAAGTGGTAAGCAGCTGTGGCAAATATTTAGTCACGAGTTCGATTCAACCTCGTGACAATATTTTTGTGACGCGAATTTTTTATTATTATAGTATTTATGCATTGATTATCGATCGAATGGAATTTCGTTTTATGTAGAAGTAATGGAAGGTTAAGAAAACAGTGTTTACTTTTTTTTTAAAAAAATATAAATATTAGCTACTCTTTCTCTTAAAAGAGATTCGATTTTTCTTTTTAAGTAAATTGGCCCTATCCGACTTTTAAACTGTGAACATGCCCCCCCTTCCGTTATTTCATATCGGTTTTCAGATACCTTTATTACCCGGACCGGTTTGCGGCCCATGGAATATTATATTTTAAGGTCTCTGATGGACACCCTTATAATGATAACTGTAGTTACTAATTTTATTTTATCGACTATTTTCACCTGATTAATGGTCAAAATATTAATTGCGCAACAACGAACACGTGATTCTTGCGCGACTAAAATTATCTTTGTCGACTATGGGATGAGTGGAATAAGAGGCATTATCCCCCAAAATATTGGGGCCCTAAAAAATATTCTTAATGGCAGCTCTGTCGAGGGTTAACTAAAAAAAAATAATATTTTTAAAACAACGTTTAAAGGTTCGGTCCTCTCTCCCCCGTCGTATATTTCAAGACGCCCTCCGTTCCCAACACTATGCTCGGTCAATTTAAACAGATGGATCAAGTCATGATCTCCAACGAAAATTCTGAAGCTGGACTAATATTAGAAGATCCGGAGAACCATCCCTCGAAAAGAGGTTTGATTGACAGTTTACGATGACATCTTGTATTTTAGCTTTTTTAAGAATCATGCCAAGCTATATCGTATTTTAATCATTTTTCTGTCCCGATAAATATATTTTTATATAGATGAGAATTCCGCCAGCGGCAGTTCTTCGTCCAAGCGCGTACTTTATATGGCATCAGCGGGGGCCGCCGTGTGCCTACTCTTTCTACTTTCTTTGGCAGCCTTTCTCTTGACTCTTGCCAGACGTCGCCGTCGCAATATTTATAAAGACAACGTGGCACCTCGCCGCGAATCCGCTTCTAAAAGCCCGCGCCCATGGCACAAGGATCGCTCAGAAGAGCTGGCCATCGATTACGACGAACGAGGAAAATACGACGTGGAGGCGGAATACGGAGTAGCTTCTTCGTGCGACCCTCGCGATTACGAGTTGCGAAGCGAATTTTCGGATTTTAGCAATCAACCGCGAGGTCAAACATCGAGGTTTTTATTATGACGTCATCTATTATTATTTTTTTAAATATGACTTTTTCTAAGTTTCAATAATTAAATCACATGATATATCGATTAACAGATTAAAAAAATTTTAAAAAATATTATAACACGTTTAGCAAACAGCACCAAAACTCGCTCCTCAACAAAATGTCTACGGGAGGCGTGGCCCCTTCGCCATCACCCCTCACTCCTTCCTCCCTTTTCCTTCATCTCCATTCCTGTCAATCGCATCATTCTCGTGACACTTCTTATACCGTCGTGGATTCTACCCCTTGCGGTCACCACCATAGCCAAAATCATTGTGCCAACAATCGCCTTAATAATCATTCGATGAATCATTCCCAGCGCTTCCTCAAATCTTTAAATAATGGAACTAGTAATTATTTATTGATTTAAAATGCAAGAATATTTTCCCCTAATTTTCAATATAACAAAAAAAATAATTAATACGAAAAAACAGGTAGTTTGCGCCTCCCTCACCATGAACAATCTCCGCCTTATCTCCTAGAGGATCAAGAAGAAACGCAACAACAAGAAAGAAGGGAAAGGGAAAACATGGCTACTTGTATTCTCAACCCTAACTCAAATAATTACAATTATTGTTCCACGTGCCGTCACCGCGCGCTTCAGGATGGCGCGTCGAGCGGCACCGTACAGAGTCATTCCGATTACGCGAGCGGAACCGAGTCGTGGAGCATAATGGGCGGGGGTGGAGCCGATAAGTGCTGCTGCACATGCGCTGGCGTCAATCAGTACCCCAGATCTGATCACGTCCATCACGGTGGCAATCAAGATGCATGGGTTGGACAGGTTTGAATTTTTTTTTCTCATATTGTAGTAAGTACTAACTAACTATCAAATAACCTGGTTTAGTGATTACAATATTTTAAATTTAGGCAATATCAATAACAAATTTAATTAAACTATCACTTTTGATATCTCCCCAGATACAAACTCCCAAACCATCTCATTGTGGGTTCGATACTAATACCTTAGAATTGAAATCGTTAGTTTCGGCCACTTCTTATCAAAGATGCCGTTGTGAAATTAACCTGAACCGGGGTAATATGGACTCGTGCTGTGGCAGACCTAATATTGTCGTGTCTCGTGAGTATTATTTTTTTTTTAAAGTTTATCTTAGAGCCCAGTCGGCCCCGGGCTTGTTTGAAAAAAAAGTAATGTTTTATCATCTCTCTCTCTCTTTTTTTTTTTTACAATTCCTCCTCCACAAAATCAATAAGTGATTTTTTATATTTTAAAATTAGCAAATATTTGTTAATTTTTTTTTAATTAAAAATTTCGAGCCCGACCTGAATAAGTTACTAAAAACTTTAAACCTGATTCGACCCTAATAAAAACTTTGGGTTTACCCGGGCCGAAATAAAAAATAATTTGCTGGGTTTCATTTAATACGCAATTCATTGTATTTTTAGAGGATTCATATGGTCATTAAGTTTACGGCGAAAAAGGACTATTTTCTATAAAGCCTTTTTATCGATGATATGAATATGTACAAACCATGATATAACAATATTTTCTTGACATCAAAGGCGAAGAACATCATCTCAACGATTGCTTACCCGCGTGTCATCCGCGTTCGCTGCCCACCGAGTCAATAATGGACGACGCGGAAAGCAGCGTGATGCTTTTACCCCCTTATTTGCCACCGCCGCCTTCTCTCCTCACCCCTCTCATGTTTCAAAAGGGTAATGATCATCCTTCCTTTAACATTTTAAAAATTAGTATTTACTTAATTGAACCGTTTTCGTTAAATTTTTGTGGTATATTTTAAATAACGCATTCCAAATGTCATCTATCCTTCTAAGGGCATAATTATGAAAAAAAAACAGGCCGGTTTTTTGAGCGCGTTTTTTTTTTAAATTTCAAAATCTGATTTTGGCGGGAATGTATTCCAGCAATGTTTAGAATATCTATTCCTATGAATTTGTAGATTAATTTTGTCGTTATCTTTTGAGTAATTTATAAAGATAAATCGATGGAAGATATAAATTATGTTCTTGGCAAAATTATCTGATATTCATAGGGTAGGTATTCCAAACGGGACGGAATGCGTTTCCGCTAAAATTTGAAAAGAAATTTAATATTTGAAATATTTCAAAAAAATTTTTTTTTAAAAGATCCCTATTAACAAACAGGCTTTGAATATAAATCTGTTATGATTAAGGGGGGAGATAAAGGGAAGTAAAAAGATGATAGGAGAGGAAGAAGAAGGTAATGCAAGTGGAATAGGCATGGGAGATCAGGAAGAGATAAAGGCTGGAGGGTAAGTTTAGAAGCGAAATTAAATTTATATTTTTAAACAATGTTAAAAAAAACACTAAGACGAAATTTTTTCCCGGTATTCTCCCAACACAGGAATAACGAATAACTCCTCGAGCAACATCAATCCTAATCAAGTCATTAATAGGAATTCTCCCTTAAGAAGTATTTTCTTTTTTGTTTTATTTTGATGTATTTTTTTTTCGAGAACTTTTAAAAGATTGGCATCATACGTCGTCGGTCTAGAATTGGAGTGCTCCACTCGACATTTTAAAAAAAATTTTTGAGATCTATCCCCAATATATATAAAAAAAATTAAAAACTAGATTTAAAGAACAACTAATTTTTGCCAAAAAGTTATAGCTCTGTCCAAAGTTGATCAATAAAAGCTTTTCCTATATTTGGTTTTAAACTTTAATGTTGATCTTTCTCATTTTTAAACATTTGCGGAAAGTGGAGCAATCCAATTCTAGCCCCGACATCGTTTATATTTATTTTCATTATAAAATAATTTTTCACACGAATTTTCATTTTAATTTTCAACCAATTGCGTATTATTAATCTATCGACAGATTTTATATGTTTGTTATTGAACTTAATCGGGTTTTGACGATCTGTCTCGCTCTCCTCTAATTTTCTAGATATAGCATATAAGCACTATTTTAGTATATATCATAAGAGATCGTTTAGTTTGAATTCGAATTTAAGATAGTAGCGCAAAAAAAAAAAATTGAAAATTTATCCAAAAATTTTACGTAATAGTTGAACCTCAGAGAAATATCGTGGACAACAGTAAATGCCGTCATATTTTACTATTTTTGTTATCCTCTATAAGGAAGTTTAAAATGTTCTTGTTGAAATTAGTATCGAATAAAGTGCAAGAAATTTAGAAAAAAAATAATGAACTTTGGAAACTCAAAATATTTTTTTTTTTTATTCTAAGAACCGACAACTCATTTAACAGATTCGCTAAAAATTAATTATGAGTTAAGATGATAAATAGCAATTTTTAAATGGAGTTTTATTTCCCAACACATCTATAGATAAAATCGAAATGTCAATCATTTTAGCGCAAGGTTAGATCGTTTAAACCCAGAATAGGTTAATAATTTTTTTTTGTTCTATACCTTATAACATGATAAGGCCGTGACTCCTACTAACGCCCGCGATATTTAGTGAGTGAAAAAACTAAATATCGCACCCACGTTTATTAAATATCAAGACTGATGTATCGTGCATCGCTATATTTATATGATCCATTCTTTCCTGATTTAGTGCCAATTTAGGGCAAATCTAATTCAATAAGTTTTGAGTAAACATCATTATAAATATTCCTTCTTGCTTTTTACTATATCCAATACTTATTTTAACCTCAGATGATGTGATATCTCTTTTTTATCGACCGTAATTTCTCTTTTAAATATTCTTAGAAGCACGAAAAATAGGAATGGCGCGAAGGTTAACATTCGGACCCTAAGAAATTTGAATTTGATCGAGGACTTTTGTCTAAAGAAATTCGATTAAAATTTTTTTTTATCAATTGCGTTATAAAAGTTTCTTAAATTTCTCATTTTTTGCACGCTTTTAGACAAGAACAAACAATATCATCCGCTAAAAAGCTTTCGAATACCAGCGCCTCCGAAAGAAAACCCGGCCCACAAAAGCAATCACTCGAAAGGTTACCCGCGATATTTTATTATTAGTGAACTAATTTATTATATTATATTTTGTTACTTGAGAATCAATCTAAGTACATCAATTGATCATCATACACAAAATTAACAATATATTTGACAATTAATCATCAATTTGCTTTTAAAGGTCAATCGATTCTATTACAATTACTTAACCGCTCAATTTTAAAAAAAAAAAAAATTCTGACGAAGTTATAATTGCGTCGGTTATAGCGCAAGACATATTTTACTTTATTTTTAAAAAATAAAAATTAAAAACAAACATCTCATAGCTCCCGATCTATTGTACCAAGCTTGCAAAAAGGATCAAGAAATTTTATCGCTATTGAAGGTATTAAAAAATAATGATTATAATCTATGCTTTTTCATCAGAATTGAATTCTTGAAAGGCTTTTTATGCCTTTGAAAATTTTGACGAGATTTGACATTTTTAAGTAAAATTTGATCTTTATTCTAGGAAAGATTTATTTGTTTTCTAGAATAACTTCAATCAAACATAATCTCATCTTTTTTTAGAAAAATACTAAGAGTACAGAGGACCTAAATACAGAAATGCAGAATCTAGAGGGTCTAATACAAGACATGAACACGATCACGTCCCATAATATTAATAAGGTTAACGCCGGTAAAATTAAATAGAAAGGGAAAAAAAAGAGACATCATAGCAGTTCACTCTAAAACATGATAATAACCCTTGCTCAAATATTTAAAGATGAACGAGAAGAAAAAAAAATACTTTAATTTATAATATTTTCTTAGTCAATAAAATAAAAATCGCCAAATTCCAGCGCTACCACCGTCTTTTCATATTTGCTAAAATGTACCATCATGTAACCCTACTCCCCACTATCTTATTTATTTGTCTTAAAAAAAAAGTCTTATTCTATTATATTTCGAATTATCGATCTCTTACTACTTAAAAACAAAAAAGCCAATTCTCTTTTTATCTTGTCACACACCTATAATAGAATCTTATCACATCACCCCTTTAAAAAGATGTTACACACCTATACATGTCAGAGGCGGATCCAGAAAATTTTCTAGAGGATAGTCCCTCCATTCCTTAAATCCGCCAACTGATGGTTTTTATGAACCTGTTAATTCAAAGCAGCTCTTATTTATTACCAAAGATTTACTCTGATCCTGCCAAGGAATTTACCGGGGAAAACAACACTTAAAACATTTTGTGCAATCATTTTTTATTTATTTGTAAAATACTGCCCAAAGATCATTTAAATTTTTTTTCTTAATGGCGTATAATATTTCACTTATATATATATATTAGAATTTACATTGCCCTACTCGTTTTTTTTAATGAGAAAGATAGAAAAATATTTATATTCATACCTAAAAATATTTAATCTGATTTCAAATTCATGATTTTAATATCAAAAAGTATCCTTTTTAATTCGTTCGCGAAATTTATTTTTGTTATATAAATTAAATATATTTTTTTTTATATTTACATTTATAATTTTATAAAAATAATTTATACGATTTTTTGATATGTATGTACCTTTTTTTTTTATATAAATATTAATTTGGTAATTTATTCAAATTGTTTCATCGAAATAAATTATTATTATTTTTATAATAAAAAAAAAAGAAGTTTGTTTATTTGGGATGTAGAGGGAGCTAATTTAAGAGCCATCGAATTCAACCAATCACGGGATTTCTTTGACGCCCTATCCCCTGAGAGTCAGATCAACTAATATTCCAACCCGATCCAAAATTTTATTTTTAGAAATAGGTGGTTCTCGCCTATCCGTTTTTTTATTGGTCCGTACGATTCTGATATAATGCGATAAAATACGGCCCGGATTTGTGATTATACCATTTTGCGTCCAGTTCTGGGGCGGGCCTGCAGGTCTCTGGCGGTTTTAAATTATTTTAACTATAATCACTTGAAAAGCTTTATAAAACTCACTTTTTTTCAATTATTAAAAAAAATTTTTTTTTTCTTCCCCTTTAATAATATATATATTTTTGATTTCTCTCTCATATATAAATAAAAGCTTTAAAAATAATTTTTGTTAAACGGCTCGATTTTAGCCGATTTTTAAAAACGGCCCGGTTTTAGCCGATTTTTAAAAACGGCTAACTCAATATTTTATCTAGAAAAATAATACCAAGCCTGAAGATTAAGCTCAGAGATGGTACAGATGTCTAGACATCTGTTAGAGAAATCTCAAGTCTTAGGCAATATTTTGGCGAAAATATTAGGCTAGCCGGTTTTGAAAATCGGCTCAAATCGAACCGTTTAACGACACTACTAAAATTATTAAAATTAGAAAATTATTTTCAAAATGCGTTTTTTTTCGCGTCAAAATTTTTCAACAATTGCGATTTTAAAATTTATGAAAAGTTTTGCATAAAAAAAAATCATATAAAAGGACTAATAATCCCTTTTTATTTCGTACGAATTTACTAATTTTTATATTTTATAAATCTTGTGAGGATAAGTTTCTAGTTTGGTAGAGTTGGCGGTCACAGTCTCATTCCATAATATATAGGAATATACTTCAAAAATGAAATTTACCTATATTGAAAATATTGATTCCTTCTTCCTCAAACGATAAATATAATTTTATAAAAATGATTTTTTTTTTAATGATTTCTAAAGTTTTTAAAATTTTAGGTAAAATTTGATCAAATAAATCATCATTTTGAAGCCTTACCTAAAATCTTTTGAGAGCCAAACTATTGTTAAAAATTATTTTGATAAATCTCCTTATAGAATTTTTTTTTATTATTATCAATAAGTGACAAAAACAGATGAGAAAATAGGTATAGAAATTGACACTTGTAATTCTACCTACCGAGAAAGGTTTAAAACTGTGTTAGCAATTTTATTAGAACTTTGTTCCTTCTATTAGCAAAATCTTCAAACTTGCGTAATATTTTTCTGGGTGAAATATTGAGTTAGCGGTTTGGAAAAATCGGCTCAAAACGAGCCTTTTAACAACACTATGTGGAATGATGGATTAAAATGAATTTTTTTTTAGAAAGTCGGAGATTTTGCTAATTTAACCTACAAGTATTTTGTAGTTCTAAAAATTTTGGCCTTCAAATCAACTGTACTGGTTTATAATTTTTATTCGTAGTTTAAATCGATGATTAAAGTTGTCCGTTTTTTTTTAAAAAACAAAAAAGAAGATACAATAAATAATACAAATGTAACATGATTTTGTATCGCGCGTCCCTTCGCGCGACGTCGGGAGTTATTGGAGCCTCCCGCTGAATTATCGCCATTCAAAAAAAGGGTCACATGTCTTTCAAATTCTTATAATAATAATAATAATAATAAACATTTCTAAGAAATAGAAAATTCTCATAAAAAGTGTTTAAAATATGGGTAATAGAAAAAAAAAATAATGAATCCGGAATTCCTACACTCCGAGTGATGTGATATTTAGCGCGAATTCTGGCAAATGTAACCAAAAAAATAATTATAAGAAATTATCGCGGTAATCGATATACGCGTCTCATTCCTATCAAAAGTTAAACGTGGTATCGGAGACGGGGGTGGCGTCTGTTTGAAAACTGAAGTCTTTGGTCGACAAACTCGTATCTTCTTCGTTTGACTTATAATAATAATTTATATATATAAATTGTTTAATTCACATCTTATAAATAATTGTATTTTTTTAACTCCCCTTGTGTCAGGTTTTGATGGATAATAGATCTACAATATACCCCCCCCCCATCCAGGGATCCAAACCGAACAGTTAAACCGCTAAACACCTGTATTTTTTATCGAACCTAAACCACTAAAATAATTTCTAGCCGAACCGAACCGCTAAAATGTCTCTGAACCGGTTCGAGTCTCATAATTTTATGCTTATAAAATAATGTGTAAGTTATTACTAGTAGTATATTGCAAAAATTTTAATTATATTCAAATTGTTTTAAATATTATTATCAATAACATTTGATTGATAAACGTCAGTCATAATTTTTATAAACTTTAGTATATTGATATTGCCATTTTACAACATTTTTTAAATATTTTAAGCTTATAAATTATAATGCCTAGAAAAAAATCAAATCTAATATATAAATTATTTACATATAGTATTATAAATGACACATCAAATGTGATATCATACTGGCAATGCCAGCTACCCAAGTTAGTGTGGAAAGATGTTTTTCAACAATTAAATTTATATTATTTCCTTATAGATGTAATTTGAGTGAGACGAATTTTGAAAAGTGCAGCTTAATAAAAAAAATTTAAGTAATTGTTCATATTAAAATTATTCATTGATATATTTATTTGTTATATTTATAAATTAAATATTATTTTATAATGTGCAATTAACAAAAATGAAGGTTTTTATTTTAATTATGAAATAAAAATAAAAATTTCCTTATACATAAACCTAAAGAAGGTTTGAATACAAAAGTGTTTAAACCGGTTTTTAGAGGTTCGAACCGAACCAATATTTTTATTTTTTGCGAACCGAACCTGAACCGTTATTTTTATCCGAACCTGAACCGAACCGATATTCGTTTCGGTTTGGATCCCTATTATTTTATAATCTGCAATTAATAAAAATGAAGGTTTTATATATGTTTTTTTTATTTTAATGATGAAATAAAAAAAACTATACCTCTCCTATACATAATTCGAATGTAGATTTGAATACAAAAATGTTCAAACCGGTTTTTAGAGGTTCGAACCGAACCTTGAACCGTTATTTTTATCCGAACCTGAACCTAACCGGTATTTGTTTAGGTTTAGATCCCTGCCCCCCCCCCCAGAGATTTTTAAAAAAATTTTTGATCATAGTTTTTTTTTCCACTCTCGTTTTAGAATATTTAATAAAGGTTTTTTTTTGGAGGCATTTTAAAACAGGTTTATATACCAAATATTTTAATAATATCGATTAAAATTTATGATTTAAATAGCAACGTTTTTAAAAAATAGATTTTTTTTCTTATAGAAAAAAATAATTTAATTGTAAGGGTAACATTTTTCCGTTTTATTTTTTGACACTTATATAAAAAAAATTTTTATTATATATATATTAATTTATAATCAATTAAAATCTTCAAACATTGATTTGAATATAAATATTCGAAAAATATGAAAACTTGATATGGAATAATAATGAAATGAGGATGTTACAAGTATAAAAAATTGCCAAACTATTTGAGAGCCGATATTTTTAAATACGGCTAACTCAAGATTTTAGCTAGATGCCAAACCATTGTGCTCGTTATGAGCAATCTCTTCTTCCGCGTTGCATAATATTTTTCTCGGAATAAAGTCCCTGGGGCGATTTTTCTCAACCACCCCACATACTCATTGGTCATATTTAATTTGGAGACAGAACAACCTATTTTAAAATTTATAGAAACCCGTCCCCCGTATTTTAAAAGAAGAAAATAAATTCCCAAGAACCGGTTTTATTGTTTAAAAAATATGTGGATAATTTCCTTACGAATGCTTAGCATAGGCTAGGAACTCGGAAATAAGGCCTTATTTTAGAAAGAAAAAAAAAATTTCAGAACTGCAAAATCCTTAGGTTACAAACTTTGGTTATAAATTTTTTTCCCCTCTGATTATGGGTTCGATTCAAAGAAATTGCATTGCCTTTATACCACCTGATTTATTTGATTATAGATCTGATAAGGTTATTAATATAAAACAAATTTTATTATATCTCAAACCTTTAATTAACCCTATTCTAGCCCATAACTTCCCGACCTTTAAATCCTTCTCCTCACTTCAGGTGCACTCGTTAAATTATATATATTTTATTTTAATTAAAAATTCTTCTATAGTTGAAGTTTCATTGGATTGATTTATTGTCATTTTTTAAATGTATTTAAAAAAATAAAAATAAAGTTAATAAAAAAACCTGATGGGAAAAATATATGTCAACGATGGAATTGGATACGGCGTAAATTTCGGCGTTTTCGTGTCTTTGCAGGGATTCTATTTTATCCAATCCTTTTAAATTAAACAGATGTTTTCTTTATATAATATATATAAACAATCATTTTTACAAACAATTAACATAAATTAGGGTCTTTAATCTGGAACTTGTGTTCACTATACACACCTCGAGGAATAAATGGTAAAAATACAAAAGGAGATATAATGATTAACAATGTTTTACGAACTGATAATGTTCGGAGTTGTATACAAATTATAAACCTTAACATTTCGTATAGAAACTAATCTCCGCCAACGCCAGCCAAATAATGATAACCAGTTGCCTCTATATTTAAACTAGGGCGTCAAACTGAACCACGAAAACGTTATGAAAAAAAATTTTGAAAGGAGAGAAAACAGAACAAGTTATAAAAACCTTGGAATCTAGTTATAACGGGTTTGGAGATTTATTTATTTTTAATGATTGACATAAGTATATGCACTGGTAATCACGTTACCTTCCCCATTACATCTTCTCATTGGTCAATGAATTAAAAATTAATAATGATTATGTAATGCTACATAATTTTGTTATTTTTTTATGCATTTTCTATAATACAATTAAGAAATTATATTTAATTGGTTCGATATACCGAGATAAATCCATTCTCAGAAAATTTGCTAGAAATATTCATCGCTAAATATTATATTTTAGGATGCATCACGATACGCCCAACAGAAATGACAAGAAAAATAAAATTGAAAAATTACCTCCACATTGTTCTATCTGCTGAACCAGGATGTTCAATGTAACGTTATCGCGTGATTCCAGTGATTGAGACGAGCGGGCCGCGTATTTGAGAACGCAACTGAGACTTTGCAATATTATTTTGAGTAGTTGGGGGTCTTTAATGGTGAGGCGATCGCATAGCGATGGGATAGCCTCAGTTTGGAGAACGAGCAATATCACCTATTTAATTTTTACAAAAAAAAGAAGTTGTTCATAATCGTGAATTTTGAGATCATACAATGATATATTAGTCGGTTAGTAGGGGTTAGGAGGTTAGAATCATTGGCGCGATTAAGAGTGACTAACTGTCAAGTTTAACTTTCCTGGGCCATTATAGGGTATTACGTCTATATTTATATTTATTATTTTACTATTCGTAATTATATTATATAAATCGTGAATTTTGAATACAAGGATCATACAGTGATATATTAGTCGGTTAGTAGGGGTTGGGAGGTTAGAATCATCGGCGCGATTAAGAGTGACTAACTGTCAAGTTTAACTTTCTTGGGGCATTATAGGGTATTACGTCTATATTTTATTTTATTTTTACTATTCATTTATTCGTGATCGGGTCGATAGAATCGAAGATAAAAAAAAATTATAGCAATTAAATATATTATAGGGCGGTACACGACTCGTAACAAAAAATAAAAAATAAGATTATATATACGCGGGTAAAATTTAGGGGGCAACTGTGAGCTTCTCGCAAAAAAAAAAAAATATGTATGCCTATAAGAGGAATTAGGTAGATTTTTTCTCTACCTATCTATCAGCTTATGGTTCAAAAAAGTGTGTCTTTTTTTTGGTGCAGCGCTTGAAAGTAAAGCCATGATATACATGAAAAGTTATTGGTAACTTTATCGGGGGGGGGGGCTGAGGGGATTCCTTTAATTCTTTATAGATAGTGTGACAAACACGATTGCAGCCATGAGGGCGAGAAAAAAAAATCATCATCAACTCCTTTCCCGGCCAGAGTCGGCTCTTCCGCTGTGGCAAAAGTGTCCGCTAAACTGACGATGACGGGTAAAGTAGGGACCTAACTTAATGATGCCACGAGAAAACCGAAAAACCAATTCAATGTTTTTTTTTAAAAAAAAAAAAATTTTCATTTAATATTATAATTCTGATAAAAAAAAAAAATGTATAATAAATGAAAATAAATAAACAAATGGATGCCGAAATGGCGCTCATCTCTGCTCGGATCGCGCCCCTGTAAGTAAGACGTGATTTAACAGCTGATCTAGTTTAATTTTATAAATTACCATCAGCCGTTAAATCATCTCAGCGAGTTCAGCCTTACCCAAAAACATAGGTCTCTTACGCAAGTCAGCTGGCCTGCACAAATCTTTACAACACAATTTGAAAAAAAAAAAATCCCCTTTCTTTGAAGAAGAACAATTTTCGTGCAAATTTTACCTTAAAAATGCCAAAATCTTATAAAAATTAAATTTTTTTTTGCAATTTTGCATTGTATAAAAAAAATCTTTTAAAAGTTGATATCAAAACATTCTCTAAAAAAAATTTTTCTTTCAAAACACTCCATTTTTACAAAAGCCAAGTGAAAATAGAATTCAACATAAAAATTTATAAAATTTGGGAGCTACAAAATACGATTTTTTTAAAATATTATTATAATCATTTTATCCGAATAATTAATTATTCGCTATTCGTATTCGAATAATTAAGCAAATACGAGGTGTTGTTTTAAAACTACCCAACTTTAATCAACTCTAAAACAGCGTAATCATGTTTTTAGCCAAAAAAAATTCCAATCATATCTCCAAGTTGAGACCTCTCGACTAAGAGTGCTCGATTCTATTTTACCTTTTAGGCTAAAAGCTTGACTTAGCCACAAGTCAGGTCATTTAACTAGTGTCGTTAAACGGCTCGTTTTGAGCCGATTTAAAAACGGCTAACTCAAAATTTTAACCGGGAAAATATTTGCTAAGCCTCGAGATTTCGAGAGTATATGTCTAGACCTTTGTTCCTTCTATGAACAAAATCTTCAGACTTGCTAAATCAATATTTCATCCAGAATAATCATTATGCAAGCCTGAAGATTTTGTTCATAGAAGGAACAAAGGTCTAGACATATACTCTCGAAATCTCGAGGCTTAGCAAATATTTTCTCGGTTAAAATATTGAGTTAGCCGTTTTTATAAATCGGCTCAAAACGAGCCGTTTAACAACACTACATTTAACCAAACACTAGCAAATATTATTGTGTAAAAAAAAGAATATTGTACTTGTTCGGGAGTGCCGCCTAATATAAAATTAGCCACTGTCCAAATCGATTCTTTTTGAATGTAGAATTGCGGCTTAAGTTGACCGGAACATAAATTCGCAAAATTTAATAAATATTTAAATAATAAATAATATTTTTTAAAAATAAATAAACATAAAAAATTATTGCTACAAAAAAAAATAAAAAAAAATTGTCGACTTTTTTTCCCAACACAAGAACTTTGAAAAGAAAAGGTTCGCGCGATTTTCTTTCGCAAGACAAAATATTCGAAAACGAATAATTGAATATTCGAAAACGAATAATTGAATATTCGAAAACGAATAATTGAATATTCGAAAACGAATGAAATTCTTTTTTATAGCCCGCCTTTTCTTTTATAAATAATAATTTTGTATATTCAACGCCCGAGAATAAGATTATCCTATCTCCACTTTTTTTTTTGTAATTATAAGGGAGAGCAATTTAAATATCTAACACCTGTTGTTGAAAGGCTCGATTTAAGCAGATTTTTAAAAACGGCTAACTCAACATTACGACCAGGAAGTCGAGATTTTGCCAACAGATGTTTAATCCTATGTGCCATCTAAGAGCAAAGTCTTTAGGCGTTATAATAATTTTCTGGGAAAAAAAATATCGAGTTAGCCGTTTTCAAAAATCGGCTCAAATTAAGCCGATTAGCAGCACTAGCTGTAATCTAACTTATTTTCGTTGCGATTGAAGATTGGAGTGTTGAGAGCTGTCAATCAAGCATTATTATTATTATTATATCTTTACTATATAAAATTGGGGAAAAAAATATAAGTTTTCATACATTCGTTTTCGTTTATAATTGTAATATTGTCATATTGGGTATTCTATTCTATAATATCACGATATTGTATTCATTGGTTGAAGGATTAATATACAATAAATAATCAAATAAGTACAGATTGCAACAATTATATATATCCCAAATTTTTTTTTGTGCGTAGTAAATACAATAGTATAATTATATAAAAAAAAAATTGATTTATCAAATAATCGGATATAGAACAATTTAATCCCTCAGGCGACATATTGATAAACACAAACATATATATATATGTCGAATCTGTCGATTTGTAATTGACATTTATGGACGTTTTTCGATATTTCCTAGAAATCAATAATTATAGATTTTAATTCTCCCCCCCCCCCTAATTCATTTTAAAAAGAAGGTGGATTTTAATGACATATAATAATACCTAGACTGACGATGCATTCATAATAGCGCGTGCGAACGTTTGAATGCGAATCAGCTGGACCCGCCATTTTGGTAACCCTTATAAGTAAATTATTCTCGTGTTAAAAACTACTATTTAAATTGATAATTTGTTTCATTGTCATCTCGACGATCAGGCAATCCTTTAATTAATAGTTTGCGTCAGGAGATAGGAATAAATTGGCCTCTCGTTTTAAAATTTTTTTTTTAAAAATAATGATACGGGTAACCAAAATGGCGTCTCCAGCTGTTTTCGTTGATGTACACTTTTGATGAATGTAATCGTCAGTCTAAGTATCATTATACTATATGTCATTGTAAAAGTCATGGGTCGTATGCGCATTCATTATAACGGAGTAGTGATGTTAAACGCCTCGAATTTTATAAACGGCCAATCCAATATTTAAGCCCAAAAAAAATTAAGCAAACTTCCAAATTTCGTTGATAGACGAATACAGTCATTCCTACTATATCTATGAGCAAAATCTCCAGGTTTGCGCAATATTTTTGACTAATAATATCGGTTGTTCAGCCGTTTAACAACGTTAATTTAAATAAGAGATTTATTATTTTTTATAACAAAACGCATCGTCTCCGTTATGGTCGTCGTAATCTAAGGATGGATCGATAACGGTGTCCGATCACGATTTAACGCCGGACAATTTTTATCTTTATTAAAATCGATATAATTAATAAAGAAGAATTGAATCTAGTAAATACCGATTTTTTTTTAAAAAAAAAAGAAAAATTGATCAGCTGTTAAAATCGTGTAGGATCGGATCCCACTAGGAATCCAGGATAAGAGTACAAATTATAAATTAATCGTATTGATTGGCACGTATTAGCTAGCTTTTTACAAACTTAAGGGAGCCCATTTTTTTTTTTAAAAAAAAGAAGAAGTTTACCCTTTTAGAGCATTGGATGATAGCTGGCATAAGTCCCGATTGGTACAGCGTTTGAATTTGATCCTTATTACCAGCAGCGATGTTGGAAAGAAACCAAAGAGATTCCTAAGGTGATATGTGATCATTTTCAAGTTATAAATTAGGAGAAAATCTCTCAAATTGTTGAAAGAATTGGGTTAAAAGGGGCCATCACTTGTTGTCATCTATTATGGCATTTTTAACAAAACAATTACGACTGAGAAACCCCCCCAACCTCCTCCATCAAAGTGGGTCGACTTATAGAACAATCTGGGGAAAAGAATTGTTTAAATATTATGGGAGTTTTGCTGGAAAATCGCCTGCTCATAATCTCTGGCCTCGTTTATAGCAAAGGCACAATAAACCACAATGTGGCTCCAGCGATGCTGCGTAATTCATTGCTAAGCGATAGCATAAGAATTTTGGGGCGTTTTTTTTACAATCAGATGTTGTCCCTTCCTGGCATCAGAGACTTTAGGTGACTTTTAAACCCGGTTGAGGGAAAAGGTGATAATATTTTATCCCAGAACAGCAGGGAGCCTTTCACACCTCCATTAGCCGCACGAAGACATTGCCACTCCGCTGCCACGTTGATGGAATACCGCAATATTTCGCGGGTTACTATAAACGAGGCCTTAATTCAAAAATTATTGCAGGTCTTAAAAAAAAATTAATATATATATTTCCCACTTTAATCAATTTTTCGTCATCTGTCTGTTGCAGCATATCGTGAAAGTAAGGCAATATTCCCGAATCTATCACTAGTTGAGTTTGGGTGTCAGTTCCGGTCACTATATTACCCAGGGCTCTCAGTGCAGAGGTCTTAAAATACAAAAAAAATTACGTTTACTTTATTTTTTCAGAAAAAAAATAATTTCGATTATTGAAATGTATATGTCTCATATTTAGGGGGAATTGAGGGTGTGAGTGATCTTTAAAATTTGAAAAATCCGTTTTTGACAGCAAATGTATTCCAGCTATGTATACCAGTAACCGCACTTGAGAATTTCAGACAATTAGGCCGTGAACTTTTTAAGCTACTCTTTAATATATATTTATTTATTTTTAATCACTGGAGATTCTAAAGAAAATCTTTCTTTCTTTTCTTTCTTTCTTATCTTTCTTTCTTTCTTTCTCTTTCGTTTCTTTCTTTCTTTCTACCTTAGACAAAGAATATCTATCAAGATAGGTAGATATAATTTATCTTCATCCTCGGCTCTATGCCTGACAATATATCTTTTTAAATTCCTTCCATTATTTTTTTTAATATTTTAAAGATTATATAAGTATTTAATCTATATATATATTTTTAAAATTTTTGAAATTTGATAATTTAAAATTTTTGAAATTTGATAATTTAAAATAAATTCTAAAAAATTGTTAAAACCTACTCTGATTAAACGTATCGATTTGAGCCGATTTTAAAAAACGGCCCGATTTTAGCCGATTTTTAAAAACGGCTAACTCAATATTTTATTCAGAATATAAATTACTCCAGCCTGAAGATTCTGCTCATAGATGGTACAGATGTCTAGACATCTATTAGCGAAATCTCGAGCCTTAGCCAATATTTTTTTTCTGGCGGAAATATCGAGTTAACCGTCTTTAAAAATCGGCTGAAAACGAGCCGTTTAACAACACTGGTTAAACCCTATGCGGCACCCCTAACGTTTTTTTAAATCAGAAGTTGTTTTAAAGGATCTAGATCTTGTATCTAGATAAAAAAATGTGGTATCTGTGTCTGTATCTAGATAGATTGTTGATTAAAATATCGGTATCTAGATATTATTTTTAGACGATGTATCTGTATCTAGATTCATTTAAAAAGTATCTTTAAACAACTCTGATATTAACATACGATTCTGGTATTCTTGAATAAAATTCACGATTTAAACACCTCAACAAATGTTAACAAATTTGGTACTTCCGGTAGATAACGTGATTAGATATTTTTTTTTAAAAAAAAACAAAATTTAAAAATCGTTAAATCCGATGTGGTATGTTAGTGTTGTTAAACGGCTCGTTTTAAGTTGATTTTTTAAAAAAGGGCTGACTCAATACTTCATCCAGGAAAATATGACTCAAGCCTGAAGATTTTGCTAATAGAAGGAACAAAGTTCTAGACACATATTATCGAAATCGCGAGGCTTAGGCAATATTTTTCTGGCTAAAATATTGAAAACACTAAGTGGCATGTCTAAAGTATTTTTTTTATTAACATACGAATCTGGTATTCTTGATTAAAATTCACGATTTAAACACCTCAAAAAATGTTAACAAATTTAGTTTTTTCCGATAGATAACGTGAAAACTTAACAATAAATCATTTTATTTCTTTTAAGAATAATTGCAAAAAAAAACAACCTTACTTTTTTGATAAAGCGTAAATGTGTTAAGATGGGACATGTCCTACGTTTTTTCGTGGGAGAATCTCATTATAAGTTTAATTTAAAAATGAAATGCCAAATAAATTAAAACTAATAATTTTAAGGATAAAATTTGCTTTTTTTTCCAATTACTTCAATTTACAAAATAAAAACAAGAGAAAAATAATGATAATTTTATAACATTTCTTATTCTTTTTGTATAAACTCAAAAATTTGAAATATATATTATATAAAAAATATTAACTAAACATAACCTTCGCGGAATATAAACATTAACATTTTTATCAATATTCAAAAACACTCTTTTCTTTAATTTTTTTTTCTTTTGCTTTATTCAAATCTACTACACCCCCTCTCCTTAGATCTCTTCCCCTAAGGCAAAAGTCTAGATTCATTCTCTACTCCCCTATGCGTCTCTTCCGGCATTGTTAATGCTTCGTTAATTGATAGTCACGATTTGATTATTACAATACCGCATCAAGTGATCGCCTCCACATAGCCAACACTGTCCGGTTCTTGGGTCTATTGTAAGGATGAGACGGCAAAAGGAAGGCCGCCAGCGGAAATATTTTTAGGGAAGAAAAAATAAGACCGGAATTAGATTTTTTGACGGAAAAAGAGAAAAGTAGAGAACAAATAGAGATTGAGAAATGTCCAGTAGGTAGTTTTGTATGGGTATTATTGTTCGATGGTCCTATTAAATGGGGGAAGGGTGTAATAAGGAAAAACATAGTAAAAAAAAGAAAGTGGAAATAGAAATTGAAGGACAACTAGGTATTAGGGCATAGACATATAAAGCAAATACGGCAGAGAATAGAAGTTATAATATAAAGGAAAATTTTGGGAAGGAAGCAAAATTTGTTGTAGAAAAAGAAAATTTTGGGATTGAAAACCAAAATTTTATGTAGAAAAAGAAAATTTTGGGAAGTAAACAAAATTTATGGCTAAAAAGAAGATGGAATAAAAATTGTTGGAAGAAGCAAAATTTGGTCATAGAACATAAGTTGTGGAATAGAAGAATATTTGATGCATAGTAATTTTATTTGTAGATGTCCACACATTATATTAGAGTAGGAAATCATATCCTAATAATAGAAATCAGGATGATAGACGGATAGATAATATTATGGAATTGGTTAAGAACTGGCGAGAGAAGAAGCTGCCAGAGTGTATGGGGAAATGATTAATGAAGTAAGAGAACATCCAGTTGCAAGAGCCGAAATTAGAAAACAGAAATCATCCTTACAATAGACCCAAGAACCTGACAGTGTTGACTATGTGGAGGCGATCACTTGATGCGGTATCGTAATAATCAAATCGTGACTATCAATAACGAAGCATTAACAATGCCGGAAGAGACGCATAGAGGAGTAGAGAAGGAATCGAGACTTTTGCCTTAGGGGAAGAGATCTAAGGAGAGGGGGTGTAGTAGATTTGAATAAAGCAAAAGAAAAAAAAATTAAAGAAAAGAAAAGAAAAGAGTGTTTTTGAATATTGATAAAAATGTTAATGTTTATATTCCGAGAAGGTTATGTTATATAATATATATTTCTAATTTTTTGTGTTTATATAAAAGAAGAAGAAATGTTATATTATTTTTTTCTCTCGTTTTTATTTTGTTGTACGTATATACATTTTAAAGTTTAATAAAAATTATAAATTAAAGTAATTGAATAGAACAAATATTTATCCTTAAATTTATTAGTTTTAATTTATTCGGCATTTCATTTTTAAATTATACTTATAATATCTTTTGTTTTTGAGTAAACCATTTTAAAAAAAAAAAATTCAGATTTGAACGAAGGGCATTATGGCGGCTGTGTCAAAATGTCAATAAGGGGGGGGGGGAGTGGAATATTACCTTGACTTTATAGTTCACGTGGCTTAGAAACGGCACGATGATGTTTATGAGACCGATATCTATAACGAACTATATGATACGAAATAAAAGGATTATTATTATTATTATTATTATTATTAGTTAGTTATTTCAGGGACCCGAACCGTTATTTATAACGGTTCAGTTTGGTTACGGCAAAGTATGTAAAAAATTATAATGGTTACGTTTTGAATACGGTTCTTAAGAAGAAATTTTATAAAGGTTCAGTTCGGTTCAGCTAATTGTAAAGGTTTGTAATGGTTCATTACGGTTTAAAAAAAAATTTTTTTTTTATTGAAGCAACACCATCGATGAGACCGATATCTATAACGAACTATATGATACGAAATAAAAGGATTATTATTATTATTATTATTATTATTATTATTATTAGTTAGTTAGTTATTTCAGGGACCCGAACCGTTATTTATAACGGTTCGGGTTGGTTACGGCAAAGTGTGTAAAAAATTATAATGGTTACGTTTTGAATACGGTTCTTAAGAAGAAATTTTATAAAGGTTCAGTTCGGTTCAGCTAATTGTAAAGGCTTATAATTGTTCATTACGGTTTAAAAAAAAATTTTTTTTTATTGAAGCAACACCATCGTCTAATTTATTTTTATTATATGCATCAACGAATTATATATATAAAAAAAAATATATAAGATTCAAAATAATACATCTTTAAATATATTGTTTGGACGCATAAGTAATATATTTTCTAAATATAAATGTATTCATATATGTTTTGTGAGAGGATAACGCAAATTTTAGCCCCAAAAAGGCCCTTTCTACAGAAACTTTTGTTTGCGGGAACCATCAGTACTATAAGAGCAAGTGTATATAATTCTGGATATTCAAATTATTTCCATTTTCTAAAATATAAAAACTAAACCGGTTTGAACCGGTTTAACTTTTTTTATAAAGGTTCTTTTTATTCCTTCAAAAAATTATTATATCCGTTCGGTTACGGTTATGGTTCGGATATTATAACGGTTTATAATGGTTGAGCGGTTCGTTACGGTTCAATCCGGGTCCCTGAGTTATTTATCAAATAATTATCGTAAAAATGGTATATGCAAAAAGGGGTAAATATAAAATAAAAATGGTAATGAAAAGAATGAATGGAATATAATATTGAATGCAGCGTAATAAAATAATAAAAAATTGGGATAAATAAATTCGAGAGAAATGGATATTAATGAATAAATGAAACGTAATAAATAAATGAAATATAATGAATGTAATGATTTTATACGAAAATAATCTACCTGAATATGGTCGTTACCGATGTCCGTGACATAGCATATGGCCCATAGAGAATCAATTAAAATCTTTATATAAAATAATTTAATTTTATCGTATTCATTTTTAGGGTAAGGAGAGATTTATCGATATCATATTTATGCCTGTACCATTCCATGTCAAATAGAAGTTGATTTTATTCTAATAAGAGAATAAAGGGTAGGGACTAGCATACCTTCATGGGTCGGGCGGTCTGGCCCGCAGACCCATGGGCCGAGTATCATATTTTCTAGCGGGACCGAGTTTTTTAAATTTATTTTAACGAGGTTGGGGGCCCTAAAATTATTAAATTTAAACTTAGATTGTTTATAAAACAGTTGTCAATTTAAAGAAGTATGGCCATTTTTTTTCTTTCTTTCTTTCTTATAATAATAATAAGAAATTTCAGTATTGTAAGACAAAATGATGGCCTAAATACACTTAAATATTGTTTATTATTATTTTTTATTAAATATAATACATTAAATTTTTGGGAAATGGATTTTATGCCGAGCTTGAGAAATTTTTTTGAAACTTGTTATGGGCTTGGAAATTTTTTTTTTGATATTAAATATGGGACGGGCCTGGGCTTGAGAAATTTTTTACGCGGGTCTGGGCAGGGCTTGGTCAAAAAATTAAGGCCCATGAAGGTCTCTGAGGACAAGGGGGCTACCATTGCGTTAGTGTCTAAGTTAAATGAACTTTAATTTGCATATACAAATTTTATCAAAAATCTTAGGTGGGAATGAAACACTCATAACCCTAACATTTCTGCATTTATACCATATCATTTGCAAACTAAAGACTTCAAGAAGTCGTGGATAGAAAGAAGAAGCATGTTGTTCTCTTAACATAACTCTTTTTTTTTTCCTACCTCCATTTTAAAAACGAAATAATATTTGAAATTTTATGGTCCACAAGGAAAGAGAAGGAAAAAAAAATTCATTATCGGAATTACCTGCGAGTCATTGCAGACTTGCAATATCTTGACTATCGCGATTAAGAGCAAGGCTATAGCGTCGGTACCCACGGGCGAGTTTTTATTTCTACAAAGGTTGGTTATAACCCAGGCTAGGTTTCGGACCAACGAGAGTTCCTTATTCTTATCTGTGAGTTTTATTTTTTTTAAGTTTACACAACAGCTGTTTTTTTTAAAATGTGTGTAAGAAAATAGAAATAAATTTCCTTCTTTCTTTATTTACTTTCTTTCTACCTCAAATAAAGTTCCCGGGAAAAATATTTTTTAACGATATCTCTATTTTTTACTTTTATCGTTTTCCTTGTAATCGTCCCCTTTGCTGGGCTCGGTTGTTGGGCATGAGGTTCCTTGGTCCGCCAGCGCGATTAAGGCCCGGTCTAAGAGTGTTAGGAAGGGTGGGAGCAAACCGGAAGAGAGGACGGAATCTCTAGGTCCCGGACCGTCACCTTATTGATTATTCGGTTGTAAATAAACGCGAATAAATATAACAGTAATATTTACAAATGGGTATGGGGCCATAAGGCCTGACCTTAAACTGGTCCATAAATATTTTCTAGTCTTTCTTCGATACCGCTATATTATCTCGCATTCTTGGTTAGTGCGAATTCGAGGCGTATAAAAAAATCGCGTGGGGAAGAATACCAACGCGCCAACTGTGAATGCAAGGTTAGCCAGTCATTTACTGAAGGCAAACTTTAAAATTCTGATCTAACCGAAAAATTTATTTCGGCATGTATAGAGGAATCGACAAGTGAATTTCAAAACAATTTTGTCTAAATTTGTATATCAATTTTTAAACATATTTTTCATATAAATAAATTTTTTAAAAAAAAATTTGTTTATGACAAAAAGGAGCCCCCGATAAATAATTTAAAATTTAGATCGAATGCCAATCTCAATTCCATGACCCAATCAGAGACATTCACGAATCTTAATTTCTAGATCTCGCCCGGTCCATGCCAACAGTCAAAAAAATTCCTATATCCAGGTCCGATCTGCTAGAAAATATAATAATAGGGCCATATCCGGTGAGCCTATCGGTCACGGGCGCCGCCCATGTAGGTTTCTGATCCTAACAAGAAGATACGCGTAAATAGATGTAATTGTAAATCATATATGATAAAAATTTACGAACCTATAATGTTGCCCAAAGCCCACGTGGCCTGTTCGCATACCTTGATATGTGGGGAAGACAGCAGGTTAACTAGCCAATGTAAGGCACCTAAAAACGCAATATTTTCAATTATATATATATATTATTGCGCTTAAATTTTAAGGTTTCGTTTCATTTTTTTATGCCACAAAAAAAAACTGCAACTTTTTCAAGTATATTTCAATTAATGACATATATAATAATAACTAGACTGACGATTCGTTCATTAAAAGTGTTACATCAATGCAAATCAGCTGGAGACGCCATCTTGGTTACACTAATCATTATTAAAATTTTAAAACGAGAGCCTAATTTATTCCTATATCTGAATGCAAACTTTATTGAAGAATTACGGGATCGTCGAGATAATAAGGAAGCAAGTTATCAGTTTAATAGTAGTTTTTAACATGAGAATAATTACTACATGTGTTACCAAAATGGCGGGTCCAGCTGATTTGCGTTTAACGACGCTTAAAAAATGCATTTTAATGAATGAATCGTCAGTCTAGATATTATATACGTCATTGATTTCAACATTGTTAAGACGGTTCTTCTTAACTTTATGGTTTTTTAAAGAGTAAATAAATCGATTTTTTGAATTATGATAACGTCCGATGTTAAGTCAGGTATCAATTTTCAAAATTTAAAGTATTATGCTAATGAAGTGTTTTCATTTATTTAACTATCTATTTCCTCTCTTTTCTTTTCTTTTCTTTTCTTTTCTTTCTTCTCTTTTTTTTTATTCCTTTCTTTTGGTTACGAGTCAATGGCGTCGTTAAGATCTCGCGGGTGAGAGGGGGGGGGTACCTCTTAATAATCAACACACAGCTCGTATATAGTTTATCATTTGTCTATCGTAATATGGTTGGAGAGGGGGGGTTCAGCATCATTGGCTTAGAGGAGTCTAGAGCGCATCGTGATCAATTACATATAAAAAATAATAATATGTAAAACTGACGATTCATATATTTATATTCAGTGGAAATCAGCTGGTGTCACGCCATTTTGGTTTCCCCGTAATAAACAATTTAAACATTAAATTGGAAATTAATTTTTAATGAATGAATACTCAGACAGTTTAAATATTCTGTTTCTTTAATTTTGGTTACGATATACTTCATTTACAATAATAGTGAAGTGAGTGACAGTTTTCAAAAATTGATTTCAAAGACCTTGCCAGATGGCGCCCTTTGACAAGAATTATTCATAATTTTTATGTTCGTCATATTTCGTAAACCGGTATCAAAGATGGAGTAGAAAAAAAAATTACTAAATAAACGAATGCGTGGGATTTTTTTTCAAATAGGTAAACAGACGAATGTTTTTTAAATTTAATATTTTTCAGGGAATCCTGGCCACTTTATTTTTTTTAAATAACCGGTCCGGGTTCGCTAGTTTTCGGGTTTCCGGAATTTTTTTTTATTCAGAACTTTTGAGACCCGCAAAATATCTTTCGCTTAAAATAAAAAATTTTTTAAGCAAAATAAAGGAAATGGAAATATAAATTATGTCACTCACCAGAATTTATGAGAGCCTTGGTTTGTTCGCTCGTACCAGAGGCTATGTTTGTGAGTGCCCAGCACGCTTCGAACTGTGTTTCGGGCCTAAATTTTTATTGATAGTGGAAAAAGAGATCCAATATATTCGTAAATGTATCTATTGTTTTCAATATGATATGCCAATATTTTTATAATTAGCCAAACAACAAACAGACATCGTAAATGTATCTATTGTTTTCAATATATGCCAATATTATTATAATTAGCCAAACAACAAACAGATATCGTAAATGTATCTATTGTTTTCAATATATGCCAATATTATTATAATTGGCCAAATACAAACAGATAATATCTAGGGAGGTAAAAAAACAAAAAATGAGAGAAAAAAACAGGAAAAAAAACTGCCTAGAGAGATATTAGTTTTTTTTTTATAAAAAAAAAATCATTTTTAATGAAATATTATCTTTAAAAAAATTTAAGCCACTTTTTTTTATATAAAATAAGCGCAATTTAAACAAAAATGAGTAAATTATAAAAATCAGTGTGGCAATGAAATTCGCGACAAAATATTGGCATGTAATATATTTATCGCCATATTGATTGTATGTAGTAGCAACTGGATTTGGCGTCTTTTTTTCATCTCTAGATATATCAATATGGAATGAGGGTGCATAAAATTAATTTTACTTATGGCCAGAGTTTAAAACCGGATATCAGCAGCTAATTTTTTATAAAATTTTTCAGAATTCTACTAACATAATGGTGCACACAAATTGAGCGTTTACGTTTTGCCGTAAATTTTTAATTAAAAAAAACGTAGAGCAGTTTAGTCGATTCAAAATCTTAAATAAGTTCTAAAAAAAAATAATTTGTCATTGAAAATTATATTATCGTCTGCGTTCTTATTTCTTTAATTTCAAAATATTATATGACATTTTTATATAATATTACAAAGCGAAGAATAAAAAAAAAGTAATGAGAAAGCAAAACTATTTCCGATTTTTTAAATGGTTGCTAACGCCAAACGGTAATTTTACCAATTTGCATGAGGCCATTTGAAATGCATTATTTGCGCTTGCAACTCAGCGTTTGAAACGCTCAATTTGTGTGCACCATAAATGTATGTAATACAAATTATATTGTTTAAAAAATTTTTGATTGCTTTAACAGATGTTCGGAAGTAGAGAATCTGTGCCAAATTTAGGAACTGAAATCAGAAAATTCAAGCTCAGCTCTTGCCCTTACAAACTCTGCTTATTGCTAATGCTCATATCTGATAATAGATTTTTTGTACCAAAATTTACTAATTAATTACCATTAAAACAGATCATTCAAGGGTAATTGTAATGTTAATTTTAAAAAAATATGCATTATAAGGATGATTAATATATACTTATGGGCAACCACAATATGTTTCCTATTGTTCACCATTAATATACATCAAATCTAAATATGAATGCTAATTTGTGTTTAATATTATCAATTTAAACTTAAAATAGAAAGCATTTAAGCATATATTAAACTTTAATAATTCCTTTATCTGGAACGATTATATTTATTAAATTTATATGAGTGGAGCTTTAATTTCCTTATTTTTTATTTTTCTGAGCCTTAACAGGCTCCTTTATTATCAAATATTATATCTCTGTGCACTAATCCTAATGTGTTCAATCATTTTTAACTATAATTGACTAAATAAAAATATTAATATAGTTAAATTTTGTATTTTAAGAAGTTATTTTAGCTTGCTATAAACAGGAGATAGAAGTATTGGTTATTTTTTAAAATATAGCTCAAATTTGAATAAAGTAGAAATCAATTAACTGGTACCACAATGATAAGCAGATTTTCTCCTATATGTGCCTAAATAATATAATATTTATTGATATATATGTATAATTTTAAATTTTTCAAAAAATTACTGGTCATATTTCTGCAAACATTCTATAAGCTTTGGCAATATATTCAAGTTGATAAGCTTGTCTATCGGAGGTTTGTGACTTGATGCCAAAAGTTTTCTATTTTTATTTTTAAGCATATTTATAATTATATTTATGTAACATAATTTTTTAATAAAGCATTAAGACTTAATATGGCCTTATAATATTTTTGAAAAAAGCAAATTAATTTATTTATAAACTTTCAAAAAGAAATGTGGATTACATAACATATAGAATATCTTTAAATCTTAACATTAAATAACCTATCAAGAATTTAATATATAGATTTATAAATAAATAAGAATAACAAATATCAGAAATAATATTAATATAATGTGCCAAATAAGTTCATTCAAATTATTTTTGAAAATATATGAAATGAAGTTAGGCAAAACAAGCTGGCCTGAACCAACAAGTGAAAGTTTTCTATTGGGGTATTTTGGTCTGTAATAATTTTTACCCCACTTGGCTCATAAAATATATTTTCCACAAGTTGTCTTGTCTGGCTAGCAATAATTTTTTATCAAGGAAAACAATATAAATTTTCATAAAAGTATCAAAATTGATTATAAATTCTTTAAATATATTTTTTTAATGAACACAAATAAATCTACAAAATGTTTTAATTAATTTAAAAATAAAAATATATATTATAATCAACCTAATTTTTTGAATTCCTTTAAAAGAATTTATAGAATCATTATCGTAAGCCATTTCTACATATTTTCTAATCTTCTCTGTTTGAGTTTGAGTTGAACTGGCTTCCTCATCATCTATATCTATGTCATTGTCATCTTTAAAGCTTTCAATATTCCTTCGCTTCTGAAAAATCTCTTCTTTCTTAGATTTTCTCAATTCTATACTAATTTCACTTCTCCTTCTTCTCAAATCCTTAAAATTTTAAAATAAAATATATATTTAGAAGATCATAAATAAATATAAATATTTTACTTCAACATCGCCAATTTTTTTTTTGTATAAATGAGAATGTTTACTCATATCATATCATATGATTAATATTATTTGCCCAAAAATAATATGATTGGCATATAATATTTATCTAGACAGGCAATGGTGATTTGTTCGTTATAATGCATTTTGAAGTGCCGTCGAATATAAATTAGTTCGTGACATTCCATTTTAATCCCTGTAAAATTCTCTAAAATAAAAATATAATTCAAATTTTTTATGAAATTAGGTTATAAAATTTGAATGTAAATTATATTCTTGTATAGTTGTGCATTTAAATGAATGAATTGTCAACGAGGTATTATAAAAAGAAACACGAGACACACAACAAACAAAAGCACCAAAAACACAAAAAGAATATAATATTTATTTGTTTCTTACTGGTTAAAAGCCAATATCAACAGTACAACTATTTCCAGAAGGGAAATGATTTTATTTGATTTTATATTATAAAACAACTAATTCTGTAATATTAAAAATGATAAAAATTATAATTTCCAAATTATATAATTTAAGAATATAATTTTAATTTCATAATTTTTAACAAAATATATTATTAATGTTTATATTTTTTTTTATATCTTGCACATTTTGACAAATAAATATAAATTTATTAATAATCTTCTCCAAAAAAAAATTACATGAAGAAATCATATATATGACACGCCCCCATTAATCAAAAACCAAACGTCGCACTTCAACCTCACCCTCAGCATAAATATTGTCCTTTCATGGTGTTTTCATAATAGTTACCTTGAGTATCCTCCCTTTGTTCGCCGGTAATTGCTGATCCACTTTTCATTATTATTATCTATCGCATATATGTCGAGTCAAACCCTCTCCATATCCTATCGTTGCTATAGTTGCCCCTAAATTTCGATCAATTAAATGCTCCTATTCATATTCCTGATCGTAATCTCCCAGGTTTCACACCCCTTTTTAATTCATCCAGATGCCGTATTCCCTCTCTTTCTTATAAATTTTACTCGATTTAATATGTGTCTAATGTTTTCCATCTTCACCCCGGATTCCCATTTTCTTTACCACCATATATTCTGACCCACACGGTGTGTCCCATTACGAATTCAGACGTCTTACTTATATCTTCTACCTATTGATTCAGTTTCTGCTTTAAAAACTATTATATTAGGGTTCCCCTCCCTAAATACTTCTCAGCCGTGCATTGTTCTTCTCCCTTTTCGACTGTTGTAATATACCACTGCCATCCAAAATATCCCCTCCTCCATACTTTGTATTTCATAACCATTTTTTGACAACCGCTACCATCCTCTCCGCCTGACATCGAACTCGGGTGATACGGTGGCGCCAAAATGTGTCTCGCCCCGATATCAGCACAAAATAACTTGAACTATGCACTTATGAAGGTGGGACCTTTATCCGATACCATTATCTTCGCAACACGGGACCGAGCCCAAAGATTTTTTATTGTCTTTACCACTATCTGAGTTGTCAATCCCCATTTCTTCGTACTCTACCCATTTGGAATAGACGTCCACGACGAGTATATATTTTGTTTTCAAAGTCAAAGAAATCAACATGTATGCGCTCCCATGGTGTGTAGCCTTCGGTCATATACTTTTCTTAACAAGGCATACTCGCCCATGAATTACATCAAACAATTCCGGCTCATATCTTCACTCTCTTTATTCATCCAGGCTACCACAACATATTCACGATTCACTAACTCCTTGATGTCCCACATGAATCATTGCCTTTACCGCCTACCTTAATTTGAACTACTCTCGATTTCCTCGTGCCACGCGTTCGCTATCGTTAACTCTTTCTCTAGATAATTAAATTTTTTCTCTCCATCTTTCTATTGTTTTTGACCCAGTATACTTCGCGTTAATTAGCGATCTTTTAGCGTAGCCTTTTTGAGTTCCTCCACTTTATGTCCTCCTCTGGATATTCCTGTCACTATAAGAATCAATGTCTGCTCGTTTTCTCATCAGATTCCTTTTGTCTCTCCTCTTCCAAATTATCTCCAGCTCCACATCGGGACTATTGGGTAAATAGTTTTCTCTTCCTCGTCTATATTTCAGCTGTATATCAAAACTGCTCAATTTAAAAATAAGCCCAAATCATTTTTTTCCCCATAAATAAATTACATAAGTCACGAGATTTGGTAAAGAGGGCTAAATCTTTTTTCAATTTATATGCCTCTTCTAGAGGCTTAGATGCCATTCTTTTTATAGCTAAAATCTTGATTTCGCTGTTTTTTTTAAAGGCGCGTAAATCGAGGTTTTTGACAACTCTAATAATAATTGAAATTCTAGTTTTTTTTAAAAAAAAAAATTTTTTTTTTATGATAAGACTCGAATCAGAGAAATTTGAGTGCTAAGATGGAATAAATTAATACTAACCTAGAGTGACTATTCATTCGTTATAATGCATTTAAGTCCCCAATTTAAAGGCACTTTAAAAAAATGGCGTCTGATAGTCAATGACATTGACTACAGCTGACCTCAATATATGTAAACTTTTAATAACTAAATCGTTGGTCTAGGCTAATTGTCGTTTATAAAGGGGGGGGGGCAATCAAATTCTTTTTTTGAATTCACTAAATCTGCGAATGAGTATTTTTGATAAATGTTTCGTGTTTAAAAAATATATTTATAAAATTAAATACCCCATTACCTTACCTAGGCCCACTGTTGAGTGATTATTTTAGGTTTAAATTGTACTTGGTGATGGCTGATTCACCAAAAAAAAATTTAATTACTCCCAAAAAAATCAATACTAACCACTTTCCCAGAATATATTGGAGGCATTTTTATGCTATCCCCCCCCCCCTCCGGTTAATTAGATGCTGCTTATAGGTCTCTGAGATATTTTTTCCCAAAAGCATTTTATTCTATGCTTAACTATATAGGTAGACTTAGTTGTTTTTTGTTCTAATATCTATTTCCTATTTTTGCTAATTTTGATTTGGTAGGAGTGAGTAGAGGAAACTCGAGGATATGCTGCAGATAAAGTAAAAAGTGCAAGCCTCTTAGCTCTTTTATCTTTAGGGTAATTGTTTCAAATTTGCTTATAAGACGTATTTATATGCCCAACTATCATATGTTCATTAAATAGTTCAAAAAAATAATTAATCAGAAACAATTTATTAGCTTTTTTCGTCAGCTTTTTTATTTGGATATTTTTTTTTATTTTGAGGTTAAAGCTTACTCTTTATTTTATGAGATATACAGGATATTATCACCTCCAATGTCTTGTCTAATGAAACAATCTGAGTTTCTAGTCTACTTGGAAACATTGATAGAACGATTTATCTAACTCTAACTCGAATAAAATGTCAAATTCTTCAGTAAAAAAGTCAGAAGATTTGATATAACGGCACTAATTTTACTGAATTGACAAATACCTTTTTGTTACAGGAATTATCTATTTTTTATAAGTATATCTTTATTGTGAAGAAAGACTAATTATTTTTTTCCAAAATTTTAATAATTTACTATTTATAACTATTATTAGTTCAACAAAGTTAGCCAATTGAGAAGAAGTAATTTTATATTAAATAATATATTTAAAATAAAAATATTAACACTCAGTATTTAAAAAAAGAGATAATGAGTAAGGAAAGATTAGAGAAGAATATTATATATCATATCTAATCTATTATAATAAAAACATGACAACAATATCAAAAAAAAGAAATAACTTTTTTCCAATTTCATATTTAATACGAAAACATTACCAGGCCTTATTATAATTACAAAAACTATATTCATAATTTCATCCCTGAATATATCCAAAAAATAGAATTATTTATCCAATATATGAGTCAAAACAAAAATATTTATAATCACATAATTTAAATCTCCAAAAAAATTGTCAAATCGCGACAATAACAATTAAAACAATTAAAATGAATTATCTGCATATTTATCGTTGAAATTCGAAACTTGTCACCATACCCAAGGTCGCTGGCAAAACTAATAAAAATGGGAAACTTTTACTAAAGTCTGCTAAAAAAATTTAGTCTAATGATGAGGCTATCCAATGATATAACATAAAAATAAAACATCTGTTATATAACCCAGTTCTCCATTTATTAATTTTTTGTACGTGTGAAGAGTGGGGGGAGGTGGAAGTTTAAATCTTGATTGTCTTATGAAAGTTGTAGAAGGTATCTTGTTCACCCTTAGACCTATCTCTAACAACCAATCTCTTAACACATCATCTTCGACTAACTTTATTTAATCATCCTTGATTATATGTGATACATTTAGCGTTGATGAATATAATGATGCATCTCATGACTAAAAGCTAGACTATTAAATAAAGGTACTTAAAAAAAAAGATTAGGAAGATTAGCCAAGAATTTTTTTTTCAGGATGATATCGTCACTGAAAATTGAAAACTGCCAATTATAGGAATCATTTAAAAGTAAATAATATAGGATAGAATATCTTATCTTAAATTTTCCTACCCTGTTTTATAATAGCAAAAATATATTTGTAGATATAAATTTTAATTTCAAAACAAATAATTTTCCCTTTAAATTATTCAAGCCCGTCAATGAGTTTTATATTGATAGCAGTAAAAAATTGACTCCAGTTCTTTAACATAATAATTCAAATATAAATTAAGATTCATGGACTGTGGGACAAAAAAGTAATTGTAATTTTATATTCAATAATTCTACTATGAAATGCTAAATTATCATATGTTATAAAATTTGTTAATTAGATTCTACCCTTAAAAGATTTTTGAAAAAAAGATATAAAATTTTAGATCCAATTAAATATTTTGTTTTCATTTATAAATATCAAAAATAATATAATTATAAATAAAGATTTTTTCTTTTTTTGAAATATTAAAACTTCACTCTTATCTCGATTCAATGTTCTTCCAAATGTTTTTATAAGAATAATCATCTTTAATGTGTGTTGAAAACATGTATTTCTCGGATTTTTCCTTCAATGTATAGCTATCCATATTAGAAAAATATTCCCCCATATCAATTAAGGAAATATTGAGCAATTCGGAGAGCATCCCTGTCACATAAACGTCCTCGTTAGCTATATACTTGGTAAATCGTGACGTGTTGCACATATTTTCAAGTGTCTTTAAATCGTAACTCATAAGGTACGCCGCGCCAGGACAAAATGGCATAAGTTTTTCGGGCGGGTAATCAGAGCGGGACAAAAAGTTTTTATGCTCAGGAGATCTTATGGGTGACCAATTGTGCGCGACTTTGCATATAAAAACTGGAAAAGAAACTGACGGCTGTCTAGATACAGAATTTTTATTAATCATTAGATTTTCATGATAATTTACGAGGGTTTTCATCAAATATTTAAGATTTGGCAAAGTATCATCATCAATTTTCAGCAAATATTTTTTAAAGCAAGATGATTCGAACAGAGGGGAATTTTTGTTTCGGTGGCCTTCCATTAAAGCGAACGCGATACCTGACATCGTTTTGTAAGTTAGATTGCCATAAGTGTCGATAAAATTAGCACTCACGATATCTTGAAATGACA
The DNA here is from genome assembly GCF_954871325.1 of Gordionus sp. m RMFG-2023. NCBI lineage: Eukaryota > Metazoa > Nematomorpha > Gordioida > Chordodea > Parachordodidae > Gordionus > Gordionus sp. m RMFG-2023. Next base: position 32,685,306 of record NC_088778.1, on the reverse strand, counting down.
CGATTTCCGATTCCAATTTGTTTTGCGATATAAGAATTTTCTGTTTGGATAAGGTAGAGTTGTAAGAAGGGGCCTGACCCACAAGAAAAACGTGCCTAATATAATGAGTTCTGTTAGCTTCGGATATACTACCGCTGAAGGCCCAGGTTTCTCTGACACGTTGGCGAGCGTGGAAATTGGTCCACGAGGAAATTATTAATGCTAAAATATATATAGATGTCTCATCACTTCCATATGAATTTTTGATTCATTTATTAGAAATAAATCGATTGAAGGTAGAGCGATAAATTTCAAGGGTGACACCTTGAATAAAGAAAAATTGTGCCAGAATTTATTCCATGCCTTCTGTTCAGGATAATCTTCGGTAGTGTTGAATTTGGTTACTAAGGAGTTGGAATAGTTGCCAGAATAAATTATCGTATAAATAAAGGTAAAGATATAGATAACGGCGTACATAGCATTGCTCCATTTCTTAGATTTAATTAACAAAAAGTCATTCATCAAATTATTTATATATATGTACAAAATACAAATATTGCCTAAAATTTATATAAAAACAAAGTTTTATATTATTAATTATTATAAAAAACAAAGTTTTATATTAATTAATTATTATAAAAACAGATCAGCATAATTTATATTATTTCTTCTATTAATTTGTTGTTAAAAAACAAATTATTTGGTATATTCACCTCAAAAGATAAGCGATACACAATATCAATAAGTTAATTTTTAATATTTTATTTTATTACTAGATAATAACCCGTCAATATTCAATGATTTTTTTTTTGGAAAAACCCTCAGATGGCAGATTTAAGTCAAGAATTGCTGTCATAAGGGTATTTGAGGATTATTAATAAAAGATAGATTGAGCACATAAATATAATTTTTACAAATTTTTGATAGCCCGTCAAGAATGACGGTAATTCGAATTTTCCTCGTTAGTCAATGAAGGATGAATAATAAATTTTTACCTTTATTTGATGATGATGAATGAATCAAAAATTTTCCTATCTTGTGAGGTTCTAGCAAGAATATATATTTTACATTATAAATAACAAATACAAATTAATAAATAGTTTAAAAGATCTTTTTATTGTGCATATTTTAATTAAAATTACTAACCATATACTTTCAAAAACATATTTCATAAAATATAATGAAAAATTTCAGAATAACCCCTCATCTAAATAAATAAAAATTATCACACCTCATAGAATAAGAAAATTTCTGATTCATTCATCATCAAATATAGGTAAAATTTATTATTCGTCCAGAATTCAATAAAGAGGAAAATTCTTATACCCCGTCATTCTTGACGGGCTATCAGCTTGTAACTTGTATTTTGGATAACGGGTTCTTAAAAAAAATCCCTATGTAAATTTAAGGCAAGGTCATAAACAGGCATTATTTTTATTTGTTATTTATGCTAAAAAATAGATTAATTCCTCCATATATACACTTCACAATGGCTTTCTTTATTTCCTTGTGTCCAACAATTCCTTGAATCCAGCAATTATCAGAATTTTTTTTTTCTGTGGTTTGCCCATTCCATTAAGTTCAGTTAAAATTATATGGAAAATGAAATAATTCAGTTATTAAAATTAGAGGCCTTCAAGGGCTTTGATTTATTCATCAGCCTCCAGCCCAGGTCTGCAGTAAAAAGGATATGCAGGCCCATTCCAAATTTAATATAAAAAAAAAATTAAAACCCAAGTCTATCATAAGTTTTAAATATTCCCATATCCAAAATTTTAATTTAATGCTTTAAATGAAAATAAAACAATATTTAAATGTATTTAGGCAATCACTATTTTTTGTAATACTGGAATTTATTATCATTAGAAGAAGAAAAATGCAACATATTTTTAAGTTATTCACAGTTTAATAGGCTAAATTTAAATGTAAATTTTTTAGGGTTTTTCATCAAAAACTCAGTCCTGACCCAGGCAAATTAGTAAATATATTATTTAAGCTAAAAAAAAATGGATTAATTTCCTCCATATATAACTTCACAATGGCTTTCTTTATTTCCTTGTGTCCAATTATTTCTTGAATCCAGCAATTATCAGAAATTTTTCATCTATATATATAAATTTGCAATTGTTATCAGCTAAACCAAGCATTTGATTCAAAATATATATAAATTGTAAAAAGGCAGGACTTTTTATTTTTTATGTGCTTACCATCTAATGAGCCAAGGCAGTTTGGAAATCAATGTTTCTCAAAATATTATTGTGCAATCTTAAATGTTTGATTTCCTAACTCTAAAAAAATTAAAAATTATTTATTAATATTAAAAATTTACTTTGTGAAATATTAGCATAGAATCCTTTATTGTATATTATTACCATGATGTATTTAGACAGAATTTTCTTATATATATTTTGGAATAAATCATAATTTTATTATTATTTTTTTTATAAATTACATTTTATCATTCTTTTAAACCAAAAAAAAACTCCTTTTATATCTTTTTATGACAATAAAAAAAATAACCAATTATGTGAAATACCACTTGATATTTAAAAAAAATGCAACGTTAAAATGATATTAAAAAAAATGTTAATATAAAATTTTCACAGAAAGGTATAATCTCTAATAATTAACATTCCACCCTGCAAATTCGGCTTAATTTCCTTGGATAAATTGAGTGGTAACGCATTGACGTTCATGATCCCCACTCAATATGCCACCCATGTTCATGGTTCAGTCTTATTGTCAAATCGAACGATGGCTTGGTAACAGTGTCTACATGAGCGGGGGGGGGGGGTAGGAACAGTTTGCATCCTAATATCTATAAAGGGGTAGGGGGTAGGCATTTTGGGGGGTAGGCTATAATAATCTAGAAAATTTTCCCTTACATTTTTAAATTATCTATGGATAACATTTTGGTATTTTTAGGGAGGTAGATATATATTTTTGAGGGGGGTTTGCATCCAGTGAATATACTGTCATGTAGACGCTGCTTGGTAAGGTAAAGGCAGCCTATAGCTAACTTCCCAATCGGATCGCTTGCTCATGGTAGGACATCTAGATTCCTTTCGAGCAAGGCTTATGCTATCCTACAGTCAGCCATCCAATTTCTGAGTCGTTGCATCGATCTTGGCAATCAGAACTCTCCTTGAAGGTATGATCTTAGGCACGGCATCGGGCTTCAAGTGAACTTTCTCTTGTTTGACCATTTTGGGTTTGTAGGATTAAGTTTTGATTCGAGGTCTTTTTTTGTTGTCGAGATTATCTTTTCGAGATCATTCTCTACATTGCCCACTAAGAACGTTTTTAAAATGTTGTTGAAGGCGTGGAGCCACATACGCCCTATTTTTGTACTGGTTGGGCCTCGACGAATATTTCGAAAAACCATTAATATTTTGAGGGTTGTGTCTGTGCTGACCACGACGGGAATAGTTGGTTCGGTTATCACCTCTATAGCAGTCATCCCGTCGACAGAGCTTTGATGATGGTTACAATGATAGTCGTGGCGATTGCCATGGACGTTTTACCTGCTATTGTTGTATCTATCGTCGTAGTTGTTATCGTTGCGATTGTCGAAACGGTTGCGGCTATAGTGACAATTATCGTAGCTTTGATCAAAATGATTTTCGTAGAAGTTGTCGTGCCGTCCATCGAATCGTTTGTCGCGGCCGTTGTCGTAGCGTATCTTGTAACGTTCATCAAATCGTTTGTCGTGGCAATAGTCGCAGCGTACATCGTAACGTTCCTCGAAATGTTGTCCGTGGCGATTGTCATTGATGAACTGTGGTTGCTTGATAAGAAATTTACCATGTGCATGAGATTCCTGAATGGATTTTATGGTTACGTGGCTATTTTTGTCCCTGCCCATGTGATTAACCTCTTGTACTCCAGGTGATTCATTCAAATAAAACAATTTCATCACGCCCTTGATGTCACTTGGCTCCGCGGTATCTTCCTCTAGACCTAGATTGTAAATATCATATAAAGTCAGCTCCTGACCGCTCCTGACATCTTTGGAATTCGAAGCAACTCTCATTTCCTTAATAATGCGCTGAATGTCATTGAATTTGCATTATTTATTGAGTCGTGCTACGCGTGTGACCCAAGCCGAGAACTCTCATCCTTGCCTTGAGTGGCAGCATAAAATAATAAGAGTTTGGCGTTCTCAGTCTTTGACGGATGTTGTAGCTTTAATTTGCCAAGCAGAGCGATTGGGTCCTGGAAGTCTACCTCCTTGCAAATTGCTCCAATGTTATTGAATTCGTCATCTGGAAGACTTCGGAGAAACAACGCGGCCTTTTCTCTGTTGGAGATCTTGCTGGTGTCGAAGAAATTCTGCAATTTCCCTATGTAAGCGCTGTCATAGTTATTAAATTTAGGGAAACCAGATTAACAAATTCAGTCATATATGTGGAATTATTCAATCCATCGCGAAGTTCGGACGTAATTTGGCCTCCATGTAATATTACCATAGAATCCTCTATTATATATTATTACCTTGATGTATTTAGACAGTTTTCTTATATATATGTTGGAATAAATCACAATTTTCTTTCTTTTTTATATAAATTACATTTTACCATTCTTTTAAACCAAAAAAAAACTCCTTTTATATCTTTTTATGACAATAAAAAAAAATAACCAATTATGTGAAATACAAATTGATATTAAAAAAAAAAATGTAACGTTAAAATGGTATAAAAAAAATGTTAATATAAAATTTTCACCGAAAGGTAATCTCTATTATTTAACACTTTGATATAAACTTCTATTTCTGAATGTCACCATCACATTTATTTATATAAATTTGTAATTGCTATCAGCTAAACCAATCAATTGATTTAAAAGAATTGTAAAATGTCTTCTAGATTTTGCAGAACTTTTTATTTTTATGTGCTTACCATCTAATAAGCCAAGGCAGTTTGGAAATGTTTCTCAAAATATCCTTGGGCAATTTGCGATTGCCATTACCAAGGTTATATATGGTCCCCAATACAAAAATTGCAAACCTTATGTCACGGGGAAGATATGAACTCTAGCGCAAATAATGTTTCTCCTAGCAATATTCACAAGTCCATAAAAGTAGAAATAACAATTCAGGGAACTGAATGGTACTGGGATAATATTAGTCGAGAATTTACTGATGAACTACTTACAAGGTAAACCGTATGGCACCTTTTTAGATAGAGATTCAATTAACAATGACAAATGAGGAGTTAACTTTAAAGAGCTCATTTTCCAAATAGTGATTTAATTGCCTCCTGTATAATCTATTAATTAAATTTGCGAACAAATATAAATCCTCAAAGGATAAACTGATCCTAATTGCAGCTTAGATAAGTTTTATTCTGTATATCAAGAATCTTTCAATATAAAAACATGCAATCCCATATTGAATATTGTCTATGGTTTATTATGAAGTCAGCCGCTTGAAAGAACCTATTAACGAATGTAATAAAAAATGGTACTGCCAATAAAATAGTTATAAACTACAACAATAGTATCTTATAATTTAACAATATCATAATTTCATACATTCAGATAACCCAACTTCATCATAAAACTAGAACATGAGCAATAGAAAAACTTGCTAATATTGCTTTAGAATTATTAACATAAAAAAGTAACAATTTAATAACCATCCATGGACCACTCACTTCAAGATGCTTAGGTAGTAATAAACCTCCAGCCTCCCAGCTTGAACCTTCATCACTTAGCATCTCACCAAATATTCCATCACCACCTTTAATATCAACCGCAAATGACTATCAATTATTTAATCCACCAAATGAAAATCCAACACAGGAAAAGACCTTTATAAAAAATTATCAAATTCCTGATTTGGAATACCCAAAATTTTTTACAAGCTATTTTAGCCCTACCATATCACGAATCCCAAAAGCAGCCCTAAAATTAATTTATCCTTTTTATATCATTCATTAATAATATTTTACGAAACCCATTAGGATCTAAATTGGAGAAAAATGATATATTTCTCAACATTAATATTATCAAATCCACCAAAAGATAATCCAACCCCACTATGCCAAACCATCAAAGAAAGAATTGAAAACTTTGATATGACCTCCACAGACCATTTAAATAAACTACAATCGGTGAACTATTTAAACCTCTTCTAATTATTTTGAATACTCCAGCAATTTTGAAAAATTAACACCAAATAGCAACGATCCTGCTAATAAACCTTTATGTAACCCCTCACACAAACTAATATATAATAAGATTAATAATTATCAATCTAAAAGGAGCTCTCCGAGCTCTTGCTAACGCAAACACTTTGGCACCCGATAATATCAGCATAAGAAATCAACTTTTAGAAAAACATCCGACCCTTAAATACACTCCTCAAATACTGCCTATGATAAATTCATAGATAAATATCACTCCAGGAGAAGCCTTAACCGCTATTAAATCTTTTCCAAACGATTCTGCTCCAGGACTGGATTACCTTCGACCCTCATTTATTCTCGATCTCATGGGTTTAGACAGTTCCAAATTTCTACTTAATTCTTTAACCAAAATTTTTGATGTTATTATCAACAAGAAATTACAACATAAACTAGCACCAATAATCTTTGATGCTCGACTAATTGGACTTGAAAAAGCTAAAAATCAAGTGCGCCCATTAGCTATTGGAATTTTCTACCGACGAACCATTTCAAAAATTACTAATCGACTCAAATCTACAATAACCTTAGCTCCTTACCAAGTGGGATTTGGAGTAAAAGGAGGCTGTGAAACCGCAATTTATTGCAGTCGAATAGTTTTATCCAACCTCAAACCTGAAGATTATATAGCAAAACTAGATATATTCAATGCCTTTAATTCAATTAATAGGAATAAAATGATCGATACTTTCTTGGAATCCATCTTAGCTATAGCATTCCTTCCTTACTCAAATGTAATGATTATATTATTAATTCTGCAGAAGGCCTCCAACAGGGTGACCCATTAGGACCACTACTTTTTTTGCTATACCCTTAAACACCTAATAAGTAATATTGCTCTCAATCTACACGTTTGGTACCTTGACGATTGTACTATATCGGGGACCATTTCTTCAATCCAGAATTGTCTAGATATAATTAACAAACACTTTGATGAACTTAATTTATCCTTAAATATAAATAAATGCGATATTTATCCTTCTCCGCCTCCAACAGACACCATATTAGATAACTTTAGACGGACACCCTTACAAGATTTCAGTATATTAGGAGCCCCATTGGGAGGTGCAGAGGGAGTTTTTAATTTTTTAAATAATCACCTTCAATCACTATTCCCCAAACTATCCATCTTAAAAAAAATACCCATCCATAAAGCATATTTCATTCTCAAAAACGCCCTTTTATTACCACAAATCCAGTATTGTTTAAAAACTTCTGGTGCCTTCTCTTTTGAAATTCTTTTAAAAGAATATGAACAAAAGATACTACAAATGAAGAGTTAATAAACATCAAACTAGATTCTAACTCATGGCTTCAAGCAACTCTCCCTTGTAAATCTGGGGGGACTAGGCCTAAGATCGGCATTAAAGTATAGCCCTTGTTTCCTTCATCTCAACAACCTTATCAGTAAAAAATATTACCTCGCAAATTATTACCATCGATAAAGAAAATTTATTAGATGAAACCTAACGTTGTTGGAATATTAATGTCTTACCAAACACAACCCCACCAGATTCAACGAAACAAAAAGATTGGGATCAAGGATTGGTATCTCGTTCCTTAGCTTACTTCAACTTGAGAGATGATCACCAATAATAATCTCTCCTAAGATCACTTAATTTCAACAACTCTAGCTATGAAAGATTAGAATATCCCAGCATTTTAAATAAGCTAATAGATAACGACGCATTTCGTTATGCAATCAATTTACGCTTGGGCGTACCTTTCCTAAACCAATATATTTGCATTAAATGCAATCAATCGGCAGATGCGTATGGGAGACACGCTTTCCATTGTAAATTTCTATCAAAAATCAGCCAACATTGCAATAATTTAGCTTCCTTTTTTTGAATAAAGCCAATTTTCCCTGTATTTTAGAACCGACATCTTTTTTAGTTAAAAAACGCCCTGGCGGCAAAACAATCGTACCTTTTTTAACGGGAAAGCCTTTAATGTGAGATTTTACCTGCATTGATCCCATGGCTCCATCTAATAATTCGCATGATCCCCATAACAGAGCCGAATGTCTAAAAAATACAAAATACTCACACCTAATGCGTGACAACCACTTTGTTCCCATAGCAGCTACGTTAACCTGCTCTTTTGGACAAGCGGCATTAGATCTCTTCAAAATAATATCCAAATCAATAAAAAAAATTATCATTTTATAAACTCAATCAGAAAATCGCCGTATCTATAATTTAGATCTAATTATCAAATATTTAAATGATATTTTTTTAAAAAATGTTTTTATTCTTTTTATAAAAATATACACATGTATCATATCAATTTCTTCTTTTTTTTAACTTAAACTTATATATGACATATTTTATTATATTCTTTATATAAGGATTATAATATCATTTTGACCAAAATATATTTAAATTAGGATATCATTAGATACCAAAATTCAATTTTTATTTTCTGATTTTTTTTATTATTTGATTCTAAACCTCGCAAGGCTTAACCCGACCACTTAATGTGGAGAAGCCGCTAACAAAGTTTAACACTTCTCGGAAGATAGAATTACAGTGTCAATTTTCTATATGTATTTTCTCATCTGTTTTTGTCACATAATAAATAACCATGCTGATACGACAAAACAGACGAGAAAATACATATAGAAATTGACACTGTGTAGAGATCAAAAATAGGAAAATAAATTTATTATCATCTATGAGTGTTACCTTAGTTCAAATAGAAAGAAGAATCAAAATTAATATTTTGATACTCATAATGATGTTTTGGCTTTGATAGACATATACAGGACTCTCAAAGGTCTATGCTCGCTCATTAGGAGTTAGGAGGCTGATTCCCCAATTAGCTAGATAGAGCTATCGATTGATACCTTATATTTGAACACGCACACATATATATATATGCTTAAGGCCAGGAAAAAAAACAACAACTTCCGAAGAAAAAAATAATGATAAAATTCAAAATAGATAAAGGAAAAAGCGCGCCTATATTAGTATTCCCTATTATCCCGGTTAAAGTGGAGATCTTTAAATCTTGGAAAATTTCTGTCTGATATCTTTAAAAATTACGAAATTCATATCTAATAAGATAGAAAAAAAATATATATAAATATAATCGAATATAAGTCATTACTAATCAGAAGAGTAGGATCTAGATACAAGTATCTAGATCCTGTATCTAGATATAAAAATGTGGTATCTGTATCTAGATAGATATTTGATTAAAATATCTGTATCTATATATTATTTTAGACGATGTATCTGTATCTAGATCCATTTAAAAAGTATCTTTTATCAACTCTGCTAATCGGAATAATCTTAGAGACCTGCAGAGGTACCATTTATTTGATAATTAGATCTAAATTATAGATACGGCGATTTTCTGCTTGAGTTTATAAAATGGAGAAAACGATTTTTTTTTATTGATTTGAGTATTATTTTGAAGATCTAATGCCGCTTGTCCAAAAGAGCAGGTTGATGGTTGATGAAGCTGTTATGGGAACAAAGTGGGTGTCACACATTATGTGTGAATATTTTATATTTTTTTAAAAAATAATATTTTTCCCACCAGAACCCATTAATTTTATTTTCAGGCCCGGCCCGGATTTCCGGATTTCTTTTAAATATATTACATTTAGAGCTAATAATAAAACTATTAGTAATATTTGGTTTTAAAATTATAGCGGCCGGCCCGGCCCAACCCGACCCGACCCGACTCGACCAGACCCGACCCGGCCCGGCTAGGCCCGGGTACTTAAAAAAAATATTTTAGACCCGGCCCGGGTATATTAAACAAAATTAAAATATGGCCCGGCCCGCAGGTCTCTGAGAATAATTGTCCGATTATCTGGAGGGTCACATTGGCAAAAATAAAATCATTATTCACATGCTTCATAAGTCATAAAATAATAAAATAAAATTTTAAGGTGAATATATATATATTTAAAATTCAACAAATAATTGTTTTTTTTTTTTAAACAAAGATAAATTAGAAGAAATAATAGAAATTATGCTGATCTGTTTTTTATAATAATAAATAATATAAAACTTTGGTTTTTTTTAAAAAAATTTAGGCAATTATTTGTATTTTGTACATATATATAATATAATATAATTTGATGAATGGCTTTTTGTTTATTAAATCTAAGAAATGGAGCAATGCTATATACGCCGTAATCTTTATCCATACCTTTATTTATACGATAATTTATTCTGGCAACTATTCCAACTCCTTAGTAACCAAATTCAACACTACCGAAGATTATCCTGAACAGAAGGCATGGAATAAATTCTGGCACAATTTTTCTTTATTCAAGGTGTCACCCTTGAAATTTACCGCTCTACCTTCAACCGATTTATTTCTAATAAACGAATCGAAAATTCATAAAAGATATTGCCATGGTGGAAGTGATAAGGCATCTATATATATTTTAGCGTTAATAATTTCCTCGTGGACCAATTTCCACGCTCGCCAACGTGTCAGAGAAACCTGGGCCTTCAGCGGTAGTATATCCGAAGCTAACAGAACTCATTATATTAGGCACGTTTTTCTTGTGGGCCAAGCCCCTTCTTACAACTCTACCTTATCCAAACAGGAAATTCTTATATCGCAAAACAAATTGGAATCGGAAATCGAGTCATTTCAAGATATCGTGGGTGCTAATTTTATCGACAATTACGCCAATCTAACTTACAAAACGATGACAGGTATCGCGTTCGCTTTAATGGAAGGCCACCGAAACAAAAATTCCCCTCTGTTCGAATCATCTTGCTTTAAAAAATATTTGCTGAAAATTGATGATGATACTTTGCCAAATCTTAAATATTTGATGAAAACCCTAGTAAATTATCATAAAAATCCAATGATTAATAAAAATTCTGTATCTAGACAGCCGTCGGTTTCTTTTCCAGTTTTTATATGCAAAGTCGCGCACAATTGGTTGCCCATAAGATCTCCTGAGCATAAAAACTTTTTGTCCCCCTCTGATTACCCGCCAGAAAAACTTATGCCATTTTGTCCTGGCGCGGCGTACCTTGTGAGTTACGATTTAAAGACTCTTGAAAATATGTGCAACACGTCACGATTTACCAAGTATATAGCTAACGAGGACGTTTATGTGACAGGGATGCTCTCCGAATTGCTCAATATTTCCTTGATTGATATGGGGGAATATTATTCTAATATGGATAGCTATACATTGAAGGAAAAATCCGAGAAATACATGTTTTCAACACACATTAAAGATGATTATTCTTATAAAAACATTTGGAAGAACATTGAATCGAGATAAGCGGAAAGTTTCAATTTCAAAAAAATAAAATCCATTTTCGATATTTATACGTGAAAAACAAAATATTTAATTAGATCTAAAATTTGTACAATTATTTATTTTTTTAAATATCTTTTAAGGGGTAGAAACTAATAAAAACAAATTTTATAAACATATGATAATTTAGCATTTCATAGTAGAACTATCGAAAATAAAATTACAATTACTTTTTTTTCCCCACTGTTCATGAATCTTAATTTATATTTGAATCATTATGTTAAAGAACTGGAGCCAATATTTCACTGGGTATCGTGATAAGATAAGATATTCTATGCTATTTTATTTATTTTAATTTATTCCTATATATGGCATTTCTTAATTTTCGGCGAAGATTTATCCTGAAAAATAAAATCTTGGCTAATCCTCCTTTATTTTTTTAAAAATACAGTTATTTATTTAATCTAACTTTTAGTAAAAAAAAAATTTTTTTTACCCATTATTAATAAAATAATTATATATAATAATAAAGGTGAAAACAAAAATATTTTATATAACATTTTATATTAGTGTTAATAATTAAATAGATTATTTATGTTAACGTTTATTATGTTTACAATAATATTCTTTGGCGATTAGTATTTAACTTTTTAAGGCAATAATTTGTACATTGTTATATGTGAATTGCATTTTTTGTTTTATATATTCAATTATGTTAAAAAAAAGAAATTAAATCTAAACGAATATATATATATATGTTTATTTATTGGAAATAATATATATAATATAAAATTTAAATTTTCACAAATGAAGACTTTGGTTGAATCATCATAAATTCTAAACCGTTCTCACATTGATTATATCGACCAAATCTCGGTGCGAGAACCACCCCACTTGCATTATATGGGTTTAATCAATTAATTTTGCGACAGAATTTAAACTGTTTTTAATTAGATTTTTTTGTTGAGTCCATTATAATGTAAATCACGCAAACAAATATGCGGGGTTTATTACTAGATAACATATGGACAGTGGCGTAGCTACGGGGGTGGTTTTCGGGTTTGGACCCCTCCCAGAGCAAATATTTTTTTAGATTATACGTTCAAAAGACTTAAAAGTGACTTTGTATCAAATAAATACCATTAATATTTATATTTTTCTGGTTTTGATGTTTGTGGAAGGATATTATGTTACCATTAAAATTATTCTGTGTAGTATTATTATAAAGTCATTGAGAATAATTTGCTAAATTATAATAACATATTATTCATGCATTTAAAAAAAATATTTATTATATATTGTCGAAGATGTGGTTATGATTTTTAAGATAAACCCGGCTGAAGGCCGGCCAAAAGGGGGTCTAGCTGGCGAAGCCCTCAAGATTTTATATGTATGGACCCCCTCTAAGGAAAATTCCTAGCTACGCCACTGCATATGGATGCTATTGCTTTCGTTGATACATTTAAATATGCTGGGTTTATCACTAGATAACATATGGATACTATTGGCTTTAGTTGATACATTTAAATATGCGGGGTTTATTACTAGATAACATATGGATGCTATAGGCTTTCGTTGTACATTTAAGTTTTTGTATTAAGGAATAACAATAGGCTGAGATAGAAAATTAGAAAAAAAATTAAAAGGAGAAAATAAGATAAGAACAGAATTACAGATCGATTAGATGTTATAGATGTGGCCAACTAGGATACATCTCGCGACAATGCGAGTTAACAGGGGATCTTGAGTTCGCGAAATGTGGACTTGAAGGTCGCGTAGCTACGAATTGTAAAGGATTTTTTTTGACAATAGTTTGAGATGTTAAAAATGCTTAACAAGGAGGGAATTCACAAGAGAAAAATGCAATAAATGACTATATGAGAATGAGAATAATGTTATGAATAATAAAATTAATGGTATGTCTGATTTTTTTAAAATTATAATAAGAATTTAGGTATAAATGGAACAGATATAATTTATTTAAAATATGTAAATTAAAGATAATTTTTAATGGGAAAATGATTGGAAGAGAAATTGAAACAGAAAATGTGTGTAAAATTGAATTAGAAAAGTTAATAAAGAAGAAAAATAAAATGACCGAAGATTGAGATAAGAATAGGAAAAAGTGAAACATTCTTTTTTTATACTAGATACAGGAACCGAGATCAGTTTAATGAGTGTAAAAGATTTTAATAAATGTTTTCCAGAAGAAAATTTCATAGCAAGAAGAATAAGAGAGCTGACCATTAGACGGTAGTATTGTTATGATTTTAAGTTTTTATGTGATAAAAAATTGTTAGATATAAATAAGGAGGTATCTTTATCGATTGCATTATTAAAGATAGAGCTTATCTTAGGTTGGAAGGAAATTAAGTATATAGATCCTGATTATAATTTTGAAACTGTCTTTGAGAACAACAATGTTACTGAAGAAATAATACAAAGCGAGAACGAGTTTAGAAAATTAAACATGATTTAGTTCTCGGTAAATTGAGAATTGAACACCAGAATTTTTGATTAGATATAGAAGTGTAACATAGAAGAGAATAATTAAATTCAATAGAGGTAACTTCAGTTGAAGTCAAACAACAAGAAATCGAGATTAAGGTAGAATTTGATGTTGTTGAGGACAAGTCAGCAATGATATAAAGGATATATTGAATAGGTATAATGTAAAAGATTTTGAGGTTAAGATTAGAGAAAAATTACTTGCCTAAATTCTCTGGCATGAGAAAATTACGTTTTTCTTGGATGGAGGAAATAGATAAAGAATTAGACAAATGGCTGAAGGAAGGTATAATAAGACCAATAGTTCATACGGTATGGGCGACACCACTGGTCCCTATAAGAAAACAGGATAGCAGTTTAAAACTATGCATAGATTATAGGATATCTGTAAACCAGTGAATAATCACAACAGTGAAATATCTTTTATCAAGAATAGAGCAATTATGGGCTAATTTATAAAGAACTATATTTTTTTTGAAAATAGATTTTTCTAATGCTTATTTACAGATTAAGGTGAATGAGAAAACAAGTATAATATAAAATATTAACAATTACAACATATAAAGAGTTGTTTGCATTCTATCGATTGCCTTTTGGGTTGAAAGTCCAATAATTCAAAGAACTATGGTTGCTTTGTTCCAAGGATTAAGTTGAATCATGGATTATTTAGATGATGTTTTAATATCAGGTAGAACAGGAGCATAATACGAGATTAATTAAAGTGTTAGACATAATTTTAGAAAATGGGTTAAGGGCTAATATTAAAAATTTTGGAGTAAAGGAAATAACGTACTTAGAACATATAATTAAGGGAAATTAAATTTTTCCGATTTCAAAGAATATTGATAAGATTACGAGCATGTTTTTTTTGGAGGTACCAATTATTATCATCGTTTCATACAGAATTTTGCGGAGACAGCTACATCGTTGATAAGAAGTTATTGAAGAAAAATATAAAATTTGAATGGGAAATATAATGTAAGTTTAGAAAATTAAAGATAAAGATGGTAGAAAAACCTATTCTGAAAAATGTTTTAATCGAGACATTAGATATTGTATTAGCAATAGTAGATGCATCTAATGAAGGTATAGGAGGGAGCTTCGATACAAATGATTGATAATGTGGAGAAGCAGATTTTTTTATTTCCAGACAATTTAATAGTAATGAAAAAAAAAATTAGTCAACAATAGAAAAAGATTAGAATTCAAATTTGGTTTATTGGGTCGAAAGTTTTTACTATATAAGAATCACAAGCACTTTTGTAGATTTATTCAAAAAGGACAATAAAGAAAGGATGTGCACCGAGGTTACAAAAATGGTTGATTTTGGTTGGTAATTTCGATTACGAAATAAGATTCAGAGCTGGTATACAATTTTTTTTTACTAGATATGTTTGCTAAAGAAATCACAAACATTATAGAGCCCATAATTAAAATAGTTTAGAGTATATTAACAAAGAGGATGAATTTAAATATAAATATTATAAGAGCTTTGAAGGTTGATACAATAGTAAAAGCCTGTAACAATAGAGCTGGTAGCATAGGCGTAGCCAGGATTTTCCTAAGGGGGGGGGGAATTAAAAAATTTTTGGGAACTTCGCCCCCAGACCCCATTTTGGTCTGGCCTTTGGCCTGCTTTTGCCGGCCTTACCTTACTCTATATAGTCATAAAATATTTTTACAAGATAGGAGGTTAATTTTAATAAAAAAATAAGCCTGGAATAAATATGAAATATATTTTTATTAGTTTATATAAAATATAATAAATTACTTGTTACATTAATATAAAAGCATGATAATAATTAATTCCAAACAAGTATAAGAAATTTATTTATAAAAAGTAAGTAGACATATATTTGATATTCCTCTATTATATAGAATTGGTTATAAAATACTAGGTAAAATTCTACTTTTACAGACATATTTGTCAGTTACAAAATATATTACAGTTAATATTTAAACAAATTTCCTAATCAATGCTCTTGAAAATAAATATAATCATTTAACGCCATCTATTTATTTTAAATAAAATTAGATAATAATAATTCTTCATATTATTCATCCCACAATGTCTTTAAAAGATATTTTCTGATGTCCTTAACAATATTTTAGAGTTTTCTGTAAAATATATAATTCGCTATATTGTTATAAATTAGTTGATTGCCATATGATAATTGATAAAATTAGATATACTGTAAATCTACCACATATAATATTCAACTGTTTGTATTGTGCTTTAATTTTTTTTATTTAATTTATGATTTAATTTTATCAATAGTTTTATAATTATATTTTACTTTTATTAAGATAAATAAATTAAAATTACTCACTTTATAAAAATTATATTTGATATATTATATTATTTAGCAATTTTATGGATCTAATTAATAATTATATTACATTTCACTTTTGTCTTAAGACTTATATTTTATTTCTTAAAAAACATTTTTGGTTCACTTTTTTTATATAAACGCTTTTTTCGAAAAATTTATAAATTATGATGAATAGTTTTAGTTTAAAAACATATCAACAACTTTTACATTATTTCTTTCAAATTACTGTTTAAGATATATGCATACATTTTGGGGGGTCAGGGAGTGGGGAGAGGACTAAGGGGGGTATTTTTTATTAGCTTAAAATGAAATTCACAAAAAATGATAAATTTTTGAAAAGGGTGAGGGAATTTCTCCGTGCCCCCTCCCTGGCTACGCCTATGGCTGGTAGATAAAGTATCTAGGCAAAATGAAGAATCAAGGAGAATTAGACTTCTGGAGATATAGAATGGAAAAATGACGACAAAGCGTTTAGAAACATAAAAGTGAATTAATTATAGAAGACAGCTGTTTAATGAGAGGATATCGCTTAGTGATACCGAATATATTAAGAAAGAATATTTTAGCAACGGTGCATGCTGGATATCAAGGCAAGAGAGAACGAAGAATAAAGCACGAGAGTATATTTAGTGGCCCAAAATGTATTACGAGATAAAAGAAGTAGCTAATAGTTCTGATAAATGTAACATGGGGGCTAATGTACCGGCAAGAAACAAAGAAG
Organism: Gordionus sp. m RMFG-2023; assembly: GCF_954871325.1. Taxonomy (NCBI): domain Eukaryota; kingdom Metazoa; phylum Nematomorpha; class Gordioida; order Chordodea; family Parachordodidae; genus Gordionus; species Gordionus sp. m RMFG-2023. Next base: position 32,668,335 of record NC_088778.1, on the reverse strand, counting down.
ATAAATGGCCAGAGACAAACATTCCTAGAATATGAGAAGAAAAAATATTTTATCATGATAGATGCCGGCAACGTTTCAAATGAATTCCTGTTTTAAATAAATTCTAATTTAGTGATATTGACATTTATGAATGACATGTTAAGATTTAATATTTTTTTTAGTGATATTGACATTTATGACTGGCGCGCATATAATAAATATAATATTTTTAGTGATACTGACATTAATGACTCACGTGTAAAGATTAAGTATTGTATTTTCTATTGTTATAGATATTTAAGTGAATCAACGTAAAAAAATACATCTAAGCGGTTCTGGATAGAGAATTAAATTCTGAGTTCAATGATATAATTGTATCTAAAATTACGTTTAAGATGTTAGCCTTTCCCCTCTAAAATGCTTTCGCGACAAAAAAAATATTTTTTGAACCGGAAACTTAAAAAAATACATCTAAGCGGTTTTGGATAGAGAATTAAATTCTGAGTTCAATGATATAATTATATGTAAAATTGTGTTTAAGATGTTAGCCTTCCCCTATAAAATGCTTTCGCGACAAAAAAATTATTTTTTGAACCGGAAACGTAAAAAATATATCTAAGAGGTTTTGGATAGAGAATTAAATTCTGAGTTCAATGATATAATAATATTCAAAATTACGTTTAAGATGTTAGCCTTTCCCCTCTTAAATGCTTTCTCAAATTAAAAATATCCTTAAAAAATTTATATTTCTCATTTACTTCTTTATCAAATATAAAATCATAACCTAATATTAATTTAATTAAAAATATTAAATTAATTTTTAAAAACCGTTAATTATTTTAAAGTATTTTTAAAAAAATTGAAAAGATCTTAAAATTTCCATATTTTTATTATTATAATGTAATGTTATTATTATAATATTTTTTCTCTAACAATAAATCAATCAAATATCTCATTAAACATTTTCTTTGTTATTTTTATTTTCAATATTATTTTTTAGCCTTTCGTATTACCATGCCTTTCGACTTATGGACCTACCCAAAAAATGCGATTTTATTTTTTAAAATTAATAAATATTATTTGCTAAAAAAAACATTCGATTTTGTAATAAGTTGGATGATATGATATTATTAAGCCAGTAATTTACGCAAAGGGTATTGAAATGTTATATTATATATTTTTATTCTTTTAATTTTTGATGTTTCAAACCTTTTGTATAAGACCATCAATTATTATATAAGGGAGTAATGCGGTATTTTCTTAATGCAATCTACAACTCATCATTTAAACAAAACTATTTAACTAGTCTAGGAAAAGAGTGTTTTTTCATTATTTTCGCCTTAAAATTTAAAGATAAATTATGTCTTAGATTTTTGGAAGATAAGAGCGTTGGATCTTCCTAAACTTTCAATATTAGCTTAGAAAGGTCCTATGCTTTCCAGCTACGAGCACACCCAGCAATCGTGTATTTTCCATAGCTGGGCTCCCTCTGAACTCTAAAACATCATCATTATGTCCTATAAATCTAAATAAAATAATATTTGTGCATGATAATTATAACTCGATAAAATCGTTAAATTATAGTTATAAACATAATGCAGCATAAATTTCATTTTTAAAAGGCCTATGCTTATCGCCCTGAAAATGTTCATGGTTTTGATATTAATTTGCCTACATACATACTAAGTATTTTAGGATTTTTTTTGTGAAATATATTTAACGCATATTCCTTACAGTTTTAGCCAAAAGTTAGTGGAAAATTTATAGACTAAAAAATGATGCAAATAAAGAATAATATATTATATTATCATCTTGGGATAAAACGGCTAAAAATGTTTGGTCCGATAAAATAAGTTTAAAAAAAAAACAATAATTCTGCGATACTAACGCTTGCGCCGGCATACAAAAAGAAATTTTGAGCAAAAACGGTAGATTTTTGAAAATAACCGCAAAGTGAAGAATGGTTAGAATATCCCAATTCTCGTTCCGAAAAAATGGGCGCATTCAGCATGTCTCACGTGCCTTTAATTTTACTGTTGTGGTTCAATTTTGTCTCAAACACTTTGGTTCCTATATTTTTTTTTCCGAATAAATGCTTTGCGACTGCGTGGTTTTGCTAATTTAATATTTTATTTTACAAGTTCTTGCCAATCGATAATAAAGAAAAAGATATTAAACAAATAAATTTATTTTTAATAAAAAGGTGAATAAATAGAAGAGAAATTATTTATATATATATATTTGTTTTATAACCCCCTAACCCCCTTATAACAAAATTATATTATAAATTAGAAAAAAATTATCTTTTAAAGGGCTATTAGATTATATATTATATTTCAGGAAGAATTAGATAGGAATCTGTCTAATAAAAAAAAAATATCAACAAGAATTTATAATAATATCGTATAAGGGAGAGGCATTCCCTCTTAAGAATTATTGCAATATGTTTCTTCAAATCGAGAAGCTATGGTTGATATTTTTGATTTGTCTAGCCTTGCTTTTTTATTCGTTTAGTAACTATTGCAGTCATCTATTGACATTCACGAAATTGAAAATGCCATTCGTTAAAATTGAGGATTCCGAGCTGTTATATACTTATATATTAGACTCTTCAGGTGGTCATAACTCGAATATATTGTCCAATAATATATCATCGTACGCTCATTATATCGAAAACCGATCTATGGTGCCAGTTGCAAATGATGTGAAAGACATAAATGGAACTATAATAAATTGCGCTACAAATAACAGATACATTGGATGGGAGGCATTAGGACGATTAGGTAATATGATGTTTCAATATGCCGTGATATATAGTTTGGCCAAGGACACGGGTAAAATTCCAACCTTATTAGTATCTACTGGAAAATTGTCCTATTTTTTTAAGTTAAGTTATCAAGAAATGCTCAAATTACCAAGGAATTGTGATTATAGTGATCCTGCCTCCACTGGATCGAATGAGATTAAAGTTAAAAGATTCAGCCTTTTAGCATTTGATGCCTTACTAATAGATAAAGTAAAAAATGATGGGTATAAAATATTCAGAGGACACCCTAATTCATATAAATATTTTGAAAAATATCAAAAGGACATCAAAAGAGAGTTTACTTTCAAGGAGAAAATCAAATCTAGAGCCGACAAATTTTTGAACAAAATAAAAGCGAGTTATTTTGAGTCTATTATCAAGTCTGAAGTCCAGGATCTGGTATTCGTATCCATTCACATTCGAAGAACGGACATGTTCCAACATATGAAAGTTAACCAAGGGACCGTTTCGGGATTAGCTTACATTAAAAAAGCTATGAATTGGTTCAAGGGTTATTTTGGCATTAAAAATGCATACTCGAATGACGACAGATCCAATAAATCTTTAAACCATCATTTCGCGTTTATAGCGTGCAGCGATGATTTAGAGTGGTCCCGCGAAAATTTGGGGAATATCGACAATATATATTTTTGCCCGGGAAATTCGCCGATCGACGATTTAGCCATACTCGCATCTTGTAATCATACGATTCTAACACAAGGAACTTATGGGTGGTGGGGAGCCTACTTGAGAGACTTGGGAGATGGTAGCTTAACAATTTACCCTTCAAACTTTTTAGCAAACACATCAGTTCAATTTATCCTTAGAAAATTTACATACAATCGTTATTATCCCAAAAATTGGATAGGTCTGCCGATATAAATACAATTATTTTTTGAGTAGTAACAAATAACAAAATATAAAATAAATTTATTCTTTAACGATAGATTATATTATTTATATATTCTAAGTATAACTTCATTAATTGTATATCGAAATTTTTTTTATAAATTAAAGACTTCCATATTTTCATGGTACACATAGTAAAAAAAATAATTTGGCTCTTTATCCTATTACATTTATTTTTATATATATATAAGAAGTATGTTTTTAAAGTTCAATTGGGTTTTTTAAATTTCTAATTGCGGTTATTTTGAGAAAAAAACATGTTTCCAATTATTTTGCAACCTTACAACGGACGTTGATTTAAGATCTGGCAGCTTGGAAGATATAAGTTGAGGTCCTTAACATGAATCCCACAGCACAACATGTAACAATTCATCCCCTTAGGTTATGCATATAGGAATATTTTTTTAAATCTAGATACCAGTGACGTAGCTAGGAATTCTCCTTATGGAGGTCCACACCTATAAAATCCTGGGGGCCTCGCTTTTCAGAACCACCGTTAATGGGCCTTAGGTCTTTTGCCCGCCATTAGATCGGGTTTATCTTAAGAATCATATTACCATCTATTATCTATATATCCAATTCTAATAATATCAGATCAATTTTAATTAAAATATCACTGAATCCGGCATTATAAATATTTCTTATTAAATTACAAAATTATTATATTATTTAATCAATAATTTTTAAAAAAGGGGTAAAAGTAATTTTCTCTTGGTTCTATAGGGAAGAATTCTCTTACTAACGCAAATATATTGGTACATTTATATATTTCTCCAATTTTTTTCTTTGGCGGTTTCAGAAATAAATATTATTTTACTTTATTTTTATGCAAAATATGTGATTGTTTGATTTTAAATAAGAAATCAATATTTATTTTTAATATATATTAAATATTGCCTTAATTTATTAACTGATATATTATAATAATCATTAAGTATTTCACATCATATAAATTCATAGTTTGATCATTATCTGAAGTCTTTAATGATAATTTGTGAGACTGATGATAGTAATTTGGTAGTCGTGGTAGTATTTCTATAACTCAAACAACAGCATATAAGAAGTGGATGAATGTGCATCACGTAATGTATTATAATAATTCACATCATTCGAAGCGTCAAAAAAAAAGATTATATAAAAATGAATCTAAAAAAATCAATGCAAAAATTAATGTCCTATTACAAAATTGTTATCTATTATATATATAATTGTAAATCAATACCAATCAATAATCAAGTTAGGTAAAATGTTTTTTTTTTAAATATAAATAAAGCTAAAATATTGTAAGGTATAAATTTATATATAACAGAGTTTGATGAGAATCAAAAAAATCTTAAAAGAAGAAAAATCTTTGATCAAATGTTACCTAGAAATTCTATATAAATATATATTTTGTAATTTCCAAACATACAAAATCAATTCCAAATGAAATTCCTTAATTTTAAGGAAAAATCAATATTTCTAACCCTAATATAAATTGTAATTAAGGAGATATTATTTTATCACAATAAATCTGAGGTAGGATTATACAAGTTTTATTAATAACTATCAAAAATACAAATTATGTTTGCTATAAATAAAAATGACTTTAAGAAATAATCAAAAAATTTTTTTTTTTGATGTTTAAAATTTATTTTTAAATTTAACTAAAAGTGTCTAAAGTTATTATTGGTTCTTAGATTTTAATGCATATTCAAATAATTTTCATGTAAATTGAAATCATTTTTTTAAGGCATCAATAAAATTATTAAGAGATTAGAGGGATACTGCTTAGATAATCATATTAAGTTCCGGAAAAGGACTTATTTTTTTTTATACAAATTCAAAAACAAATATTATTGGTGCCAGTCAAACTGTTGTCAGGAAAATAATGAGAGCTATAACTATTTTGAATTATAATTTGTTTTAATATAGGTCAACCCTTTGATTCTAAAGAGGAATTGGTGATAGTTTATTAAAACTTTAATATTTAGTTTATAACATTCAAAGTGTAGTAATATTATATATTCTACTTTATACTTTCATGGTCTTTTATTTATAATATTATCTGTTTTATATATTGTTTTGCGGCTATAATTCAAATATTTAAAGTTTCGATATAATTGTGAAATTTAATTTATTTTCTTGTAAATAATATTCAAATGTTTTTTATATACAATTAACTTTTACCGAAAGTTATATATATATACTGATAAATTGTTTTACGACCACTTAATCTAACTCATTCCCTAACCCCTACACCAACTTAAAAAATTATTAGAGTTGACCTGGAAAATGTCTAAGACATTAGCCTCAGCTTAATCAAATAATCTAAGAAGTCTTTTGACGTCATCCATTATTTTAAGAATATTTAGATTTCGTTGAGATATCTATTAAGATTAATGAATAGTTTTTAAAATAAATATAATTTATTTCAAAAGATTGAAATAATAAATGTAGATAAGAATGTACAAAAATATGTGGCATTATAAAGCATTTTTATTAATCCACCTACTTCTGCTAGATGTAATTCATTCCTTTCAGTTAAAATAGACGCAGTGTTTTCAACTATACCATCAAGTGCTTTAGGAAAGCCATTAAACTATCCTTAATTCATATTTTTGGTAGCATACTAATTTAAATAATTCATATAAATCAATGATAATATTTTTTCCCCAAAAAAATATTAATTGTATCAGAAAACTTATGTTCATGTTTAACAAACTTAAATGTTAAAATATTATTTTATTGGGATATTTATCCGATCCTAAATCTTAGAGCTTTACCCTGAATTCATAGTGAGGTGAATTGCGATTTAACAGCTGATCAGTTTTGTTTTTTTTTAAATTAATAATAATTTTATCTTTTAATATCAATTTCATAATAATAATCAAAGAAATAATTATTTTAATAAAGAAAAATTGATCTAATAAACAGATTAATCGCACCATAATTAATTCAAGTTTAAACGTATAATCTGCATGTTTTTTGGCGTGGTTTAAACTTCAAAATTACTCCCATTTCTACGCCGCTGCCAGACACTAATAAAAACTTGACCTTAGTCCAAACCTGACTTTTGTTAAATAAAAATAAACTATATTTGTCTTGGATAATATTTAATAGCTTAACAATTTTAAACAATATGAATTTATAACAAAATTTGAAGCAAATAATGTTATAGTTATTAATTAATATAAATGAAAATATTATATAATTTGATATTTTGTTGCATAAGAATATGTAATGTTAAGTTATTTCTTTTCATTAAAACTGATTGCATAAGAATGATATTTAAAATAATTAAATAATTTTGATATTTTGCTGTTAAACAATATTTCCATCAAAATATTATGTAACTTGTTATATAAATTTAAAATGAAATAATTTTTCTCACATAAAATTCTATATTAAGTTGGTTTCATTTAAATTATAAATATGGTAATTATATAATTACATATGTAGTTGCATAAGAATGCAATGTTAGGCAAATTTTTTCATTAATATTGAATGTAAGTTGTTGGAATTTACAAATTCAAAATGATATAATTAAATATTTTCTCAAATTCTATATTAAGTTAGGGTGCATTCACAGTAGAGAACGACAGCGACATGACAAAGACAACACGGCATTAAACGACAGAGCAGCTGATGTGTCGTAAGCGACATAGCATTCATAGTAGTTGCGACAAGCATATTTTTATTTTTTTTAAAAATGCTCTGTTGTATATTCAACGTTAGAGGGCGAATGCGCTATATATCACGTATCACGTAAAAAGGTATCTATACAACTTTAAAATTATTCCTATTAAAACCTTTTATTATATTTTAAGCCAAATTAAATCAAAACTAATGGTAAAAAAAACTAATTTTATTATAAATCATCAGTAGAAGAAAAATTGATAAGTTTATTTTATATAATCAAAATTGCTTAGATATTTGGGAACAGGATGTAACTATTCATCGCCTTTCAAGGGCCAGAAGAATGGTGGAATGCACCTTTGGCATCTAAATGGTGTATTCTTAATAGAGCCTTGGATACCAACGTCACCAATAGCAAAACAAGTATAAAAACCTATGCACTAATACACAATTTAGTTATTGATAAAGAAAACAGATCTCCACCCCAAGGATACTCAAGATCCTAATCAAAATAATTATTTATGGAATCCTCAATCTATAAAAAAACTCCTCAAAGGTTTCTAAAGATATTAGAGATGCCTTTTCTGAATATTTTTATAGAAATAAATTATCATGGCAATTATAGCTTTATAATTTAATAAATTTTAAAAATATTACTCTATTTTTTATATTGATTTGTAATTATTTAATAAAAAGAAAGTATTTATTATATGTGCTTAAATATGAATAAAATAATATAAAAGCTCTTCAAGGAAATAATAACAATGCAATATAATATTTTTTATTCATTATCACTTTCATAATAACAAAATATCAAAAAAAATTTAATAAGTTTTTTCTTTCCACTTTCAAATCTTTTTGATAACATTGATCCAAGAGTTTGTTGATAATGTATTTTCTTTTATTTTTTATATTTCAAGAATTTTCTCAAATAGATCTAGTTAAATATTACAAATATATTTACAAAGGATGCAAATTACCTTGATCAATATCCCTCTTTTTAATTAATTTTTTGCAAGATAAATTTGATCCTATACTAGTTGATAATGCTAAATATATATAATATTATTTATATAAAATATGATTACAATCATTCCTTAAAATTGGATTTTTCCACACTAATTTGGCCATCTTTACTGCAAAAGAAAAATATTTCAAATTAATATACTCTTTAATTACCTGTCTCAATATTGTTTTCAGCTGATGGTATCTGATTGAGTTGATGAAATCTTTATTGATTTTCTATAAAAAATTTATTAACATAATATTTATTTATATTCTAATATAACATTTATTATCTTTAATAGCATTTCAAAAATTTACTTGCAAATTTTCTTTTTCGGGCCATATTGTTGTTATGTCGCATGGAAAACAAAATGATTTGTAACTTGATTTTTATGTTTAATGCGAACAAATGTGGCGGGATTGTCGTGTCGCGTCGCAAAAGCTCACTATGAATAGTCATTGGTAGTTACATATATTTAGACCTGTGCGCCGACGAAATATTGGCGGCCGGCGCAATTAAAAAATCTAATCAACGGCCGGCGGTGCGCCGATTTTAGCCGCCGTCAATAAAATTGGCACATTTATAAATTTTTATAAGATAAATTTTTTTAATTGTTTATTAATTTAAAAAAAAAAAATATACACTATTCTACAGATATCTCGGCATATTTTTGAATATTCATTAATAGAAAACTTATTATATTCAAAATCGATTTCATGTTATAAAAATTATTTTATTAAAATTTTTGGAACATAATGATAGTCTCCTTGAATTTAACGTCAATTCAGCGGTAGAGTAAACTCTTTCACTAGGTGTGCTAGTCGCCGTAATGCAAATAATTTTTTGGCGAGCCTGGAAAGATTGGGAAGTTCACTCTTCTTTTATCTCCAAAAATTGAGAACGTACATATCTTGTGAATGTCGTTTTCCAAGAAAACTGTGGCATTCTTGTTCTAAGTCACCTAACTTGGAATCATAATTTATATTTGTTGAATGTTTATTTGCCAATTTTGTCAAATGACTTGAATTTAATAATTCATCTTCATCCTCATTAGCTATGTTTACTACCTGATTATCATCATTCTCTATAAGTTTAAGATGTTTTATTATAAATTCTGTAGAGCTGAGCAATTTTGCTCTATTAAATACTTTGACACAATTGTCAATTTTTAAAATTTTGGATCTAAAAGAGAAGCCAATACCTAGATAATTTTAAATAAAAAATGAAAGAATATACTTATATAAAATTACTTGCAGATTACAAACCGGAAATCGTAACGCAAGTTTTTTTAGCATATTTTCCTTAAGTGAAATAATTTCAGAACTATCACTATCATTTACTATTAAATGTGTTTCAATTTCACTTCTAAAAAGTAACGCCAAGTTTATAGTACGCCATTTTTGTACTGAAAGAAATTCGACAGTTACTTTAAATTTTGAAAGAAATGCTAATAGTTCTTCTACCAGATCAGATTCATAATTAGATAATTTGAGAAAGTGCTTCTCAATTCTTTTCAAAACATTATTAATTAAATTCTTATTTAATCCAGATATGCTAGCATAATTAATATACTATGCCAACATGTTGGGATATTTAATTTTAAGGTTATCATATGCGTGTGTTATTATTATAATTGGAATTGCCAATTTGAAAACGGGTATCCGAGTATGGATCAATGCTGTCAAGATCTAACATGTCTGATGTTAAATCTATTGTACTTAGACATTTTCTTTGATATTCCTCGAATTCAAATTCAACCTCTGCAGTTTAATATCTTAGAGCAATAATAATTTCTCTAATTCTTTTGCAAAAAATTTCCAGACTATGGATTTTTTATTATCCAGAGTTAGGATACTAAAATATTTAAATTTTTAAAATAGATGCATCCATTTTAAAAATATGTAAAATTATGGTAACTTTTGGAATTTTCGATTGATTGAATTCTATAATGACGTCAATATAATTAAGATTTTAAAATAGTAGAAAATAAAAATTAATCAAAATCCTGATTGACATTAAAAAATTAAAAGAGTGATGTTGACCAATTATTAGAATAAAAAGGTAGAAAGAAATTTTTGCGCCGGCGTGATTGGCCGGCCGGCGCACAGGTCTACATATATTTGTATTTTGTCGTGTCGCTGTCGCTCTCTACTTATTGGATCTAAACCCTTTAGTGTTGGCATGCAACAGAGCTACGCTAGGTTTTCCTCATAATCCATAAAATTGGATATTTAATTTAGGGGTAGAGAAAGAATGAAGAGCCCTTCATACATTTGCAAACCTGAAGTACTTATACGCACAATAGTCCGAGAACTGTTATTTAAACGCCACATAGGCTAAGAAGTGAAGAGTTGTATAAAATAAAAGCCCATACCCGAGAACTTCAGTTATAATTTAATTACTTTAAGGGGTGGGAGGTGGCTGATTTTAAGTTTAAATTCCCTAGTGTAACATCTTAAATGATCACTATCGATATTGAAGAGATTTGTACGTTTATCATATCAAATAGAATTTACGAATCGAATTGATCCTAAAAAGAAAAACAAAATTTAATATATACATTATTTAACTTTCTGGTGAAATAAAAATGTTCGAATTTAATATTCTAGTTCGATTTATATGGCTCAAAATGTTCGGCTGCGATAAAATTTGTAATCATTCACTGATCAATTTATGACGAGAAAGCCCAAGATGTAATGGATAACAAAGATATAAATCATCAAGAAAATAAGATTCGGTTGGGGAAGGGCGGATTTAAATTTTAAACGTCCATGTTAAATGGGTATGACTAAATACTGTTTTGCTAAACTTTCTTGCTAAACTGTATGTTCCTTACAAACTTTCTACTATTTTTCGCTTCTAAACCTACTCATTAATTAAATCTCAAAGAAACCTCTATTTTTTAAATTTTTTTTAGGTTGTTCACATTTTACACCCAATTACAAAAAAATCGCTATCCAATATTTATTCTGGTTTCCTAAAAATATATTTTCATATTTATGTATAAAACGCCCTCCTATGGATATAAATTTGTTAAATTTTGTAATTGAAAAATAAAATATAAGTTGTAATAAGCTAGTAAATATATTTTTTTTCTCCAATTATATTAAGTAAAAATAGAATTTTAAATTATTTGATATAAATAAAAAAAATGTTTTTGAAAAATTTTTTTTTAAAAGATATTATATCATCAAATTATGATTGATAATCATTAATTGCTTTTTAGCAAGACAGTTTAGCAAGACAGTATTTAGTCATACCACATGTCAAATACATAAGTTCTAGTTGTGATGTTAATATTACAAATAAATTGAAAGTCTTGTTGATGTTGGCCCCCTCTAAAACATATATAATTAAATAAATAATTGATAAAATTTTAATCCTGATATTCTATTATTTGCATTTGCAGCATCCACTTGCACCGGTAGGACCGAACCATCACCATAAATTCATAAAATCCCTTAAATAATTGATCCTAACAATTACTCTTGAAGGTTAGTAATTCCCTGGTGTCATAATCGATAAACATATTTTTTTTTTTGAAAATAGACATATATCAATCAATATTATGTAGTATAATTGTCATTCCACTGTCAAATATTTTCCTAAAATTTTAAAATCTTATATAAAATAATATAAAATTTTTGAGAAATAATTTATTTCAAAAATATTTTTTTGTGCACAGATTTCAAATTACTGGCATCTAAAAGGGCAAGATTATAATATTCTAGTATTTTAAATATAAATGGTTTGAATCTTCTTACTTCAATTAGCCCCCCCCTGTCTCTTCTTCTACTATCCCCTTCTATTTTTGTATCGTTAATTTGTAAATTATATTATGCTATTAAAAAATGGACGGTATTCCTTCACGAGAGTTATTAACAGTTCTTCTTACCAAACACTTTATCTATATTTTTACCTATCGAGGCGACGTGATGAGTCGAATCATGTGGCCTATTGGGTCATGTGATCCATGACGGCCAAGCCAATTCGACCCTGAAAATTAGCAACACTAGTCATTTACAGAAGTCTATGATCATTTAGCCATAATTTCTAGGATAGCATAGCATCCACATGGAGAGGGGTTTAAATTTTTTTTATATGGACGGATAAGTGAAAAGACTGATTGGTCTACTAATTGAAATCTTTTTTTTCTACGATAGGTGTGCTACTACAATTGTTTACTTTAAGATGAGTTAATTACCTATTTTATTATTTTCGTAAATATTATATCTATAAATGTTTGTTTGCATGTAATATGATATATAAATTTCAAAAATAAACTTTAAAAAATAATTATGCGGAAATCATATAGTTTCAAAAATGCTATAAATTATATATTTTATTAAAAAACAACTTTTTTAAGTATATTATGCTGAAATTTTTGTTTTTAAGGGATGAAAACGATAACTAAATTCAAAGCAAAACTTGAAAAACGTATTTTATTTAATGTTTTTTTAAGTTTAAATATATTTCAAAATAAAAATATTTATACAAAGAAGATAAAAATCTTAGAAAACAATATAAAAAAAAAATTTTTAAAACACATATTTAGAAAAATATGAATCTTGGCATGAATTGTATTAATTAATGTAGTTTATATGGAATGTTTCCAAAATTTTAAAATTAAAATTTATTTAACACATATATATTTTGAGTTTCTATCTCTTAATTTTATATTTATAACATTTTAAGATACAATAAAATAAATATCAGATGACACTTTTGCTTAAGTTTCGTTATCTTATCTTGAATTTGCTTTTTAATTCTAAATTAAGTTTCTAACACACTAAAAATACTTAAATTTGGTGAATATAATTAAAACCTCAAAAGCATTTTTATAGAAATTTTTTGTATTATTTTACTCAGTATATATATATATATTTTACCCCATTTTTATCAATTAAGATTAATATTTAATTGGTATATACTGCAATGCAAACTATACAATTTAAGTATTAAATACAGTATTGATTCAGTATTTTTTTTTAATTAGAAATTAACCAGCATAAAAAAAAACGTTTTCTTTTAATCGTGAAATTGGATTTGATAGTGAAAAAAAAATATTCTCACTGAATTTTTCCCATGTTAATGTTCAGAATAAATAATTATTTATGAAATTTGGAAAATTTAAGTGAGCCAAGAAAAGCGAGAAAGCTAAGAATGTCACTGAGGATATTAGTGAGATATAAAACCCTGGCGTTAGAAAAATTATAACAAAACTGAAATTTACGCCGCAGAAATTATTTTTTTTAAAATTAGTTTATCTTACGAGATCCGATTCATAGTCTGAAAAATTTTTTCCGATAATATTTTCCAAATTAAGGCAACAATAAATTTGCGGTAAGATTTGGTTGGGGCCAATGACATATAATAATACCTAGACTGACGATTCATTCATTAAAATGCATTTTTAAGCGTCGTTAAAAGCAAATCAGCTGGACCCGCCATTTTGGTAACCTTTATAATAATTATTTTCATGTTAAAAACTAATATTAAATTGATAACTTACTTTCTTATTATCTCGATGAACAGGCAATTCTTTAATAAAGTTTGCATCAGATATAATATAAAATTAGGCTCTCGTTTAAAATTTTAATATTTATTACAGTAACCAAGATGGCGTCTCTAGCTGATTTGTATTGATGTACACTTTTAATGAATGAATCGTCAGTCTAGGTATTATTATATGTCATTGGTTGGGGCATTTTCATATGAGTGACATTATTGTTAATTTTTTTGATATTTGATCAATCATTAGAATAAAAATGTATAAAATTGATTTTTTTTTAAAAAAAAAAATTTAGGTCCCGGCGGTGCGCTGCCGTTATAAATATCGACGGCGCGCAGGCGTGGTTTTCATAAATGGCGGAGTTTTTGGCGGGATTAAAAGTCTTACATATGCTCATCTTTCGAAATATGGCCCTAGTTTGATATAATTTGCCAAGGAACAGTTTTTTAAACATAAATGATAAAAACTACCCATTAGTTATGAAATATATAATTAACACATGTTCTTTAAAGTTTTAGCTAAATTTTACAGGAAGTTTATGAATTCGGTACGAAAGAGCGAAAAGCAAAAGAGCGAAAAAAAAATATGATAAAAATGTTCCCATAATTTATAACTCCACTAAAAAAAAGTCATGAATTCTATTAATAAATATTATTATTTTGATTGTTATATATGGTAAATATTAAGTATTTTTTTTTAAATATATGATAAAAATAATTTCTTAAAATTATTCTTAATGCCATTTTGTTCTATATATTTTTAATCTAATCTATATCTTTTATCACTGGCCTAAACATTCAATAAAGCAAGGTGTTGTTTTAGTTTTTCAAATATTTCATTCTATTATGTTGAGAAAAATCTAGAATTAAAAAGACAGTATTAAATATATCTTTACATTCACTTTTTTGATAAGTGTCCCTATCAAAATAATAGGCCTTCGATTTTTTATTTTTAGTGTTAAAGCCTTCTATATATATTAATAAATTATTTATCTTCTTAAGTATTTATACATTGGAAAGAAGGATTAATCATTTACTTGACAATCATTAAAAGATCCTAACTTGTCTTCGAAAATTATTTCATATCTCTTCATTAAAAGCGATATATCTTCAAGCATTTTATGTAATTCATCACTATCAATAGCAACCATTGGGTTTTCATCAATTGCTAATATTGTTTTCAACCATTAATTCCGTGGAATTTACATACCTATCAGATTAAGGGTTGAATTATCTTGTTTTACGGTTAAATCCGTCCCTTCTATCTCATGAATTTTTTTTCGAGCATTATTAGCAATATTTTTGTTTTTAGTCTCATTTAGGGCCGAACCATTATGTATGGCAAAAATATTCCAATAATTATTGAAAGGACCTAACTGAATAATCTAATCCCACCCCATCATGGTCTCCACATCTCTCTTCACTACCCATAAATCTAGGGAAAATGTGGTATCATGGAGAATTACTCCCAACTTAGTTTTCCCCAAAACTACAATTTCAGACCCATTAAATTGTCTGACACACATAGATCCTTTTTCAAGTTTACCCCCAGGCCAATACTTTTAATAATTTCTTCTAGACATTATGGAAATGCTAGCCCCTGTGTCGAACAACATGTCGATGTCCCTCGAGTCAACTCTTACAGTAACTCTCGGACAAGGACAAGGTTCGATTAATCTCTCAGTCATTAAAATCTCATATGTTTTAATTGACTGATCAATATTTATCTCATTTGAAACATCAGTTTCATGAGAATTCCCATTTGAACATAAATTCAACTCATAATTTAGTGGTTCATTAACAATATTCATATATTTTTTTTCAATATAACTGGGATATTTTTCCCATCTGAAAGTATTAACATCCCTTTTATCGGAATATTTAACAATACCCTTAGGATATTTCTCCCATTTAAAATTATTAGAATCTTCATTATTTTTATTTTTCTCATCAGGATAAAAAAAAAGTTCTGTTAAAACCACGGCTTTTACGAGAATCATATCTCATTTCAGCTTGGTTATTTACTTTATTACTATTTCTACCTCCCGATCTCCTACTTACTATATGATTACACTTGCAATCATATAGTCAATTTTGGATACAATTTATGGCTACATGTCCCGGTTTGTTACATTTAAAACACAAACGCGATTTACCATAATTCGATTGTGGAACCTCACCTTTATTCGTGTTGGTACGAAATTTTTCTAACATTAGAATTTTCTAGTGTCGATTTCCTTAACGGAAAACCCTCACGATTGACTACACAGGTCCCTACCTTATGGCCCTTATACCCACAGCGGGTATATTTCAAATCTTCAAAGATTTTCTTATTACCAGAAAAACCATTTTTTCCATTTAACCCCGTCGGACCACATATTTGGCCTTTATTACCATTACTATTCGCAATAACCAATTTATTTATATCTTGATATATAATGGTAATCACTTCTTTTATTTCTTTCAATTCTCGGAGGATAACTACAGATCTCTCCACAATATCCAAACGATCATCGTTATTACATTCCAAAGTTTCTACCATTTCTGGTCTGCCGTTCCTGATTTCATTTAAAACCACATTTAAATTACTTTCCAAGACCGAATTTTTTTTCCAACAATCAGCGGACGCTATAGCGTCTCTTTTCCAATTACCATATACTTTGGTCGCAACCAGAGTACATTTTACAAACAAAAATTTTATTATAATAGATAACCCACATATTATGATCAATAATAAAATTGTCACTAATGCATTATTTACATCAAATTTATCAACCATAAGATGCAAATTTTGATAAGTAATACCTGGATACTCCGAAATTTTATTAAATAAGCTAGGCTCAATATCAAAATTAAACATAAAGCCCATCTCATTATATGGAAAATTTATATTACTTTAAATCGGCCGTGGTAAATAAGTGATTTTAGAATATTTAAAAATACCTTCTTTTTTTTTTTTAAAAAAACTATTTTTTTAAATTAATTAAATTTCTAAAAAAAATTTAAACAAAAATGTGATTTGCGTTATGTCCTGAGGAGAAATACAAAATATAAAATAAAAATATTGTTTTTACCTTATAATAACGAATAACCTTGGTATCAAGACTATCCTGTAGTCACGGTCAACAACTGTCAAAAATTAATAAAAAAGAAAACAGACAATGACAAAAAAAGAAAATTAAATAAAAATAACTATCAAAATTAAGCAGAAAACGCTAACAAAATACGCAGAATATTCCATTCGCTATTATTTTACAGATATATATTTTATATGATTTTTTTTAATAAATTATTTATTTTGTTATATTACATTATATATAATGGCTATATTACTATTGGCATAATTTTATATATATTTAATTTTAATATGCAATATGAATTATGTCTATTCGATTTTTATATTTTATGATTCGCATATTATATCATGATTGAGTTATTAATATTATATATTATTCATTTGCAAATATAAATGATTAATGCTTCTTTCCAATGTATAAAATAAATACTTAAGAAGATAAATAATTTATTAATATATATAGAAGGCTTTAACACTAAAAATAAAAAGAGGCCTATTATTTTGATAGGAACACTTATCAAAAAAGTGAATGTAGAGATATATTTAATACTGCCTTTTTAATTCTAGATTTTTCTCAACCTAATAGAATGAAATATTTGAAATACTAAAACATCACTTGCTTTATTGAATGTTTAGGCTAGTGATAAATGATATAGATTAGATTAAAAATATATAGAACAAAATGAAAAAATTAATATTAAACATTGAAAAATACTTAATATTTACCATATATAACAATCAAAATAATAATATTTATTAATAGAATTCATGACTTTTTTAGTGGAGTTATAAATTATGGGAACATTTTTATATTTTTTTTTTCGCTCTTTCGTACAGAATTCTTTAAAAATTATCAATAATTAATAAATTTATTTATTTATTTTATTTTTTTTTAAGACTTCCTAAAAATTTATTAAATTATTAAAATAAGAAAAAATTACATTTGAAATAAAATGGATAATATATTGTATAATATATATTTTAGGAATTCTATAGGCGCCTGTCTAATAAAAAATATCCACAAGATTATATCATAATTCACAAACAGAGGAATTCTCCCTTACGGTTATCGTCGTAACGTGATTCTTCGAATGGATAAGCTATGGTTAATATTTTTGATTTGTCTAGTCTTGTTCTTTTATTCATTTAGTAACTACCGGAGTCGTCTATGGATACCTACGAGATTGAATATTTCATTAGACAAATCTGAGGATTCCAAGGCAGAACTGTTAAATACTTATTTATTAGGCTCTTCAAGTGTTCATAATTCGAATATATTATCGAAAAATAAATCATCATCGTATACTCAGTATGCTGAAAGCCAATCTATGGTGCCCGTTGCAAATGATGTGGTGGAAGACATAAATAAAACTATAATAATTTGCTCTATAAATAACAGATACATTGGATGGGAAGCATTAGGGCGATTGGGTAACATGATGTTTCAATATGCTGCGATATATAGTTTGGCGAAGGACACGGGAAAAATTCCAACTTTATTGGTATCAACTGAATATTTAGAAGGAGCAAAAATGTCCGATTATTTTAAATTAAGTTATCGAGAAATGCCTGAATTACCAATGAATTGTTATAGTAGAGCTTCTGCCTTAATTGGATCTAATGGGAGTTTAGAAAAAAGATTTGACCTTCTAGCATATAATACCTTACTAATCGATAAAGTAAAAAATGATGGATATAATGTATTCGAAGGGTACCCTAATTCATACAAATATTTTGAAAAATATAAAGAAGAAATCAGGAGGGAGTTTACTTTCAGGAAGAAAATCAAATCTAAAGCTGACAGATTTTTGGGAAAAATAAAAGCGAGCTATTTTGAGTCTATTAACCGCCATGCCGAGTCTAAAAACCGACAGCTGATATTCGTATCCATTCACATTCGAAGAACGGACATGATCAGATGGATGGTATATAACCAAGGCACAATTTCGGGATTAGCTTACATCAAAAAAGCTATGAATTGGTTTAAGGGTTATTTTACCAATTTAAATGTTTACTTGAATGATAACAGATCCAATAAATCTCTAAACTATCATTTCGCGTTTATAGCGTGCAGCGATGATTTAGAGTGGTCCCGCGAAAATTTGGGAAATATCGACAATATATATTTTTGCCCGGGAATTTCACCGATCGACGATTTAGCCATACTCGCATCTTGTAATCATACGATTCTAACGCAAGGCACATATGGGTGGTGGGGAGCCTACTTGAGAGGAGACTTGGGAGATGGTAGCATAACAATTTACCCTTCAAACTTTTTAGCAAACACATCCATTCAATTTATCAAAAAAAATTTTACGTATGCTAATTATTATCCCCAAAATTGGATAGGTCTGCCTATATAAACGAGTTATTTTTGTGTTGGGGTACAAATCATAAAAAATATACAATAAATTTATTCCCTAATGAAAGATTATATTATGTTTTATATACATTAAATAAATTTATTTATAGTATATTATATGTATAATAAATTATATACATCCACATTTTTATGGTACATATAGTAAAATAAAATAACCTAGTTCGTATTTTATTGCAATTAGTTTTATATATAAGTTAAGTTGTTTTAAAAGCGCAATTAGGTTTTTAAAATAAATTAATGGTTATCTTGAGGGAAAAACTCTAAATCTCATATTCCAGTAACCTAGTTCGTATTTTATTGCAATTAGTTTTATATATAAGTTAAGTTGTTTTAAAAGCGCAATTAGGTTTTTAAAATAAATTAATGGTTATCTTGAGGGAAAAACTCTAAATCTCATATTCCAGTAACCTAGTTCGTATTTTATTGCAATTAGTTTTATATATAAGTTAAGTTGTTTTAAAAGCGCAATTAGGTTTTTAAAATAAATTAATGGTTATCTTGAGGGAAAAACTCTAAATCTCATATTCCAGTAACCTAGTTCGTATTTTATTGCAATTAGTTTTATATATAAGTTAAGTTGTTTTAAAAGCGCAATTGGGTTTTTAAAATAAATTAATGGTTATCTTGAGGGAAAAACTCTAAATCTCATATTCCAGTAACCTAGTTCGTATTTTATTGCAATTAGTTTTATATATAAGTTAAGTTGTTTTAAAAGCGCAATTAGGTTTTTAAAATAAATTAATGGTTATCTTGAGGGAAAAACTCTAAATCTCATATTCCAGTATTATTTAGAACTGTTCAACGGACAGAGAGTTCGGATCTGACTTATTGACAAATATTCATTGGAATATGGTTATATTTTAAATTAAGGGGAGCATGCATGCTAATTTTTTCAATCATATTAAAAGACACCTGCTTACCTAAGTAGATGCTAAAAAAAAGATTTATATATAAGTATGGCAACTTTAATATTTCTCCAAATAGCAAAATCCCTTCATTTACACTAAAAAAAAATATTTAGCGCATAAAAGTAAATTATAAAAGCGTGAACCCAGATGGTATTTTAGGAACAAAATACAATTAAAAATATAGAAATAAAATGATTGCTCTTTTTCAAGGACTCAATAATGTTTTATTATTTTTTTTAATTTTGATCTTATTTTATTCAATGACATATAGTAATACCTAGACTGACGATTCATTCATTAAAATGCATTTTTAAACATGTTTGAATGAAAATCAGCTGAGGCCGCCATTAATACCATGTCGATTACCCCGATGATAATTTGTCTTACAAACAATTAAATAAGATTAATTTTACTTGGTCTGGCCATACCCTAGCATTCTGCATGGCAGCAACATAAGAATCACAAATAGTGATGGATTACAAATAGTAAAAGGATTTAAGAAATAAAAAAAGGGATATAATAAGGGTTTGGGGCTGCAGATTGGTAAATTATAAAAATATATAAATATGACATGTGTCATGTGTCATGTATCATGAGATAAGCTAATATATGTTAGGAAGTTAGATGGCTATTCAAAATAAAGAAAAAGAAAAATGAGAATAAAAAAATAATATATATATTTCCATACTAACAATATGCAAATAAATCAGTAATAAATCACTAATATTGTTTTGGAAGACTGATTGGCAAGCTTCAATCAAATTAGGATACCTTATATTTAAACAAAAAAAATTGATTGATTTGAATTTTCTTTTCAAATTGCCCTTAATTATAATTGAATTGAAACAAAATTTAAAATAATATACAGCACTTATTGTGTAATTACAAATTGCATAGCATTTTTAGAGGTACTATTATAAATCATGAATATAGACAGCGTCTATAACTTCTAATATTATGCAATTACATTGACCTCCATAATATAATATTAAATATAGGAAAGTTATAATAATATAGTATTCAAATAACCTATCCTTTAAAATATATAAGATATTAAAATATAACATATCTTCTTTCCCACAAAGTTAAGATCTTCTACCAATCTTTATATTTACCATAAGTTCATCTATTAATTTCTACTGTTTCCTAACAGTATAATGTCATTTGTTTTTATTGATTTGGTTTTTCTATCTTCATTCATAGTTGGTCGGGATGTTTTAATACGGTTTTGTACATTTTTTTCTTCTTTCCTTTTTCAGGATTGTGATGATGGCTGATTCCTCTAGTACACGACAACTCCTGGCAATGGCCCCTACACTTTTTGAGCGAATGAAGTAAAATACCCCCATGAAAAGTACCCCCTGAAAAGTATCCCCCCTCCCTTGAAAAAAGATAATTATGACACCCATAAATTTCAAAAATAATTTTTATTGCATCAATTTTACATATATAATATAAATAAAATGCAAAAAATATATACTTTATAAATATTATTTTTAAATTAATAATTTAGATAAATTAAGGGAAGAGAAAGCGAAAGAATTTATAAATTCCTCAGTTAATTGTTTAAATTTTTTTCCATTGATAATATGGTTAAATTATTGAGAAAAGAATCTTTCATGTGCGAAGTCTTGTTTTAATTAATTTAATGTTGTGGGAATGGTTAATAAATATTTATTTAAAATTCTTAAATTAGGGAAAGTAGATAAATTTTAAACGATAAAATAAATCAATAGTTTTTCCAATCTGAATCGTAAGTCCCTGAATTATCATCATCATTAGAAAAAGCTAAATAATGTATTAGTAAAAATATTTTTAAATAAATTTACAATTCTCAGAATCTGACAAATCTTTAGATTCTTGAACCTCTAGGTCATGAGTAATAATTACATTCCCAATTTTGGTCATCTTATAAATATTTCAAAAATATTTCTTCGAAAATTTGACTTGAATTTAAATTGTAAAATTCACAGATATCCTCGATATTCTTCAATAATTGATTTTTCTGCCATTCCCTTTGGCGTAAAAAATGATGTTTGATGTAAAAATTTTATGGAATCATCATTAAATCTTTCGTTAAACTGCATAATAATTAAATTGAGTGAAGCATAAAACACACCTATTTTAAAGCTAAAAAAATTTCTATATATAATGATGAAAGTATATATACCTCTCCTTTTTGGATTGTAATGTTTGAAGTCTAGAACTTTAAAATCAAAAGGTAGATTTCTCTCCTTCATAAAATCTTGCGCCTTTGAAAAAACATCCAAAAATTCAGTGTTATTATCTCTTAGATTAAAAAATAATTAAGACAATAATTTATATTATACTTCTTAAATTAATCAACCAATCTTTTGCCAATTGAATTTGATTTATTGCATACCCTATATCCTTCAAAATATTTTGCAATTTTGTACAAGCCAAACTTGTTATCAACAATATTTTATCCAAACACAAATTGATAAGAAAATCAAATTTTTCTAATCTAAAGACTATAGCACTATGGAAGTGGCAGGATCTTCAGAATCCTTTAAATTTGTTAAAGCTGCCATCAAGGCATCATTTGGAAAAAATTAATGACGATAGCCAACTTCTAAATAAAAAAAAACATTTAAAATCTAAATAAATAAGGAACTATTACCGAGTGTTATTCTTGACGCGTAGAAATCTTTGCGATTTTTTTCAGATCATTACACTGAAATTTTTTGAGTACCTCATATCTTTTTACACAATTAAAATAGACATAAATCTCATCTAGTATTCCCTAGAACATTTCGAAATTCTTTAATTAATTGGCAAATTGAACAACGATTAAATTTAATCGATAAGAATAACACCAAATAAAGGCTGCCTTTGGCGCCTCTGCTCTAATCAAGGCTTGAGCACCATTAATTTTTTCACTCATGTTTGAGGCGCCATCATAACTTTGCCCAACTAGATGTTCAAGGAGTAAATTCATCGAGACAAGTTTGGATATTATATTATGCTTTATATCGAGACCTGTGGTATTTCCCGTACAATATATGTCAATTAGTCTTTCAACAGGCTTCGACGTCTCACTATTTTCAAAATATCTTATTATCAAAGCTATTGTTTCTGATTTCAAAACATCGTATGTGCCATCAACTATGATTAAAAAGCACCTGTTAATTGTAATCTCATTTTGAATTTTTTTTATAACCATATTTTTCATGGTTTCAATGAGAATGTTTATGTTATTTTATGATACTAGGTTAGAATATAATTTCGTTTTTAATCCCTTATTTTTTTATCCTTTTTTCTTTCTTTATTTTGCTGTATATACATTTTTAGTATAGGTTCAGAATCTGCAATAAGCTTAATAAGGGCCATCATATTGCCTTCTTGTTGCCTGTTCCCCCAGAAGGCTTGGTTACGAGATATTAAATAATCTAAACATCTTATTATAATTCTTATAATAGAATGGTTATTATCTACATATTCTTTCTGGGGTGTTATAAATTTTAATATCGAATTTTTATTACGAGAAAACCTTTCATAATCGGCCATCATATGTGCCTGTGATTGGGGGAGGGGGATTATTACATTTATAAACCAGAAATCACATGATCATGATGGATGTAAAAAAAATACCCCAACTCAAATTTACTGAAGCAGTTGCTTCGGACCCCCCCCCCCCTTCCTCTTCCGTTGCAAGGGCCCCTGACTAAATGTCACGATTTAGCCGTGATTCTCACGTTTTCATACCTAATTTTTTACTTATCCACGTTTTGTCACATTTCACGCTTTTCTCACGTTTTTTTAGCAAATTAAAATAGTCACACTTAGTCTCACACTTGTTCTCAAGTTTTTATAAAATTTTTAATTAATTTTATTTAAAAATATTTTGTATTTGTTAATAGTCCAACTAACCAATCATATTCATTGATCATTACCCACAACACAAATTCAATTTTTAGAAAGTTTATCAAGTATAATTATAATATGAATTTAAATAACTATATATTTCTTTTATGGATTTTATAAATCCTATATTAAAACTCGTAAAATTTTAAATGAAATAAATTAATTGTTCATACACTCACAAATTATAATTAGTTTAATTTAACTTAGATATTGCTAAATTTACAATCAAATTAAGAAATATCTAAAAACATTAAATGCTAGAGTTGATTAATTAGATTCACGATCATTTTTATAAATAATTAAGTAAAATTAATTTATAATAGAGATAATATATATTCAGTAGATCAGATTATTATTTGTAAAAAAATGCTAATTTATAATTTGATGCCATCTGTATCTTCTTAAAATTCATATAATCTAAAAATTTATTAATATATCTGCAACAAAATATTTCAGGAAGCACATCCTCAAGTTACAATTCTCAAGATAAAAAATTGAATATAAACAAACAAATATGTGGAAAATATATAAGGTAAGTTATAATAAAAGTTGAGAACAAAAATATGAATGGTTAAAGCAGCATTCAGGGTCGACTGTAAAATGTGGTATATGTGCATCACTCTTTTCAATAATTCATAGTGGAGAGTATGGTATAATCAGACATGAAATCTAACAAATATAAGCTGGCAAATGAACAATCAAGAACAAATACTTCTATATCATCATACGTAACGAAATATTTAAGAATGAAACCTTGTCTGTTATTGCTGAAACAACATTCATATATCATTTCATAAAACATTCCCATTGCTATATTTCGGTTGATTGTTCAAGCAAGCTATTTTACACACTTTTTCCTGACTCTTAAATTGCATTGTGGCAGAACAAAAGGCTCTAAAATAATATTAAATATTTCGGACCCAAGAACAAAGGCAAATATTATAAAAGATCTAAAAAACAACCGTTTTTAATATTAACGGATGCATCGAATAAAGGTATTATAAAAACATTTCCCTTATTACTTAGATACTTCTACAAAAAGAATGTAAATGTTAAATTACTTAAAATTTTTCGTCTGACAGTGAAACCTCTAAAGACATGTCTAGATGCTGCTAGAAAATTTAAAAATCGTTGGACTTGATATTGCTAATGTAAAGGCCTATTGTGCAGATAACACATTTGTAAACTTGGGAAAAATCAAAGTATTTGGACAGAATTGAAAAGCCATATTAATAATATTAAACCAATAGGTTGTATATGCCACATTCTTCACAATTCGTTTAAAAAGGCCATAATTTTTCTCAAATATGCTTCTCTTCTCTTCTCTTCTCTTCTCTTCTCTTCTCTTCTCTTCTCTTCTCTTCTCTTCTCTTCTCTTCTCTTTCTCTTCTCTTCTCTTCTCTTTCTTTCTTTCTTTCTTTCTTTCTTTCTTTCTTTCTTTCTTTCTTTCTTTCTTTCTTTCTTTCTTTCTTTCTTTCTTTCTTTCTTTCTTTCTTTCTTTCTTTCTTTCTTTCTTTCTTTCTTTCTTTCTTTCTTTCTTTCTTTCTGTCAGAATTACTTCACCATGTTCCAACACCCTGGCTTACATTAATCCCAGCGATTGAGCGGATGCTTAAGTATTTCAACCCTTTAAAAAATATTTTTTTATCATTATCAGCAACCCTACCAATTTTGAAAATAATTTTTGAAGATGATTTTGCAGAGGCATATTAAGGTGTTGTCCTTAACATTGGCACTTTATTAAATAACATAAATTAATTGCAATCTGAAGATGTATTAGCAATATATATGCATGATCTTATCCTACAAAAATTTATTAAATTTAAAAATTCAACAAAATTTTTATGGGAGAATTTCTAAAAATGTTTTACAATATAATAATGATAAAAAAGGCAATAAATTTCCAAAATGAATCAAAGATATTTATAAAAATATTATAGAATATGCAGAAAAACGTTAAGATATTACAGATAATATAGGGAAATATATTATCCTGACATTAGAAAAAATCCAGAATTTGAACAATTACAAAAAATATTAATTATATAATACCAAACATAGATACAGATATTCTCTTTGAGAAATATTTACAATTTTATTCCTGTTACGAAGAAAAATTATCAAAAAAAAATCACATGAATACCCAAGAAAAATGGATGGATTTTTTTTCTAATAAAAACTCACCATTGTTAGGAAAATATGCAATTTTATTTTTATATTCCGCATTCAAATGCTTCATCAGAAAGATAGATTACAGTTACCATCATTGGAAGCTGAACTTATAGTTAAACAAAAAACTATTTATGTAAAGTGTTTTCAGCCGATCTCCACAGTGCTGATGGCAAATCTTTATTACCTCTTTTAAAATCATCCATAAAATATAATAATTAATATTATGATATATTTATACACATGGGAAAATTACACATCATAATTGTTATTAATAAATCAAAAAAGAATTTTCACTGTCTTAGAAATTTTGTTAGATAAAATTTAACATTAACCTAGATGAGTATACTAAATTACCACGGCCGAAGGCCGAGCAAAAGCGAGCCGAAGTCCCGTAAATTGGGGGGTATGGGGGGGGCGAAGCCCACATTAATATTATAAAAGAAAAACTCACGTTTTCAAGTGAAGAATATCTAGCAACCCTGCTCTGTGGCCTAGTCGGCAAGAGCTTCGCTTACTTATCCCATATTCATGGGTTCGAATCCCGGGAATGGTCATGTTCTTTTCTTAATCTAACTTGGTGGTTCTATCCTTGGGGGGATGATATATAGGAGGCCGGACTCCACCACGTGATTCTATTATAATATATTAAATAATAAGGATCTTATTACATTTTTTGGTCGGTGTTTAGCAAATTAGGTTGGTATTTAGAATATTACCATACATTCGCTTGGTAGTAAGCATCATTAACCTAATTATATATGTATTCAATTTAATAATTTGGAAAACACATTAGATCATGGAATATACCCTTTTTTTTACTAAGGCAAAAAAATCCTGGACAAGTGGAACCAGGGCAAAAGTATTTTTAGAAAATTCCATTGTTGATAACAAGTTTGGCTTGCACAAAATTGCAAACCATTTCGAAGGATATAGGGTATGCAATATATTAAATTCAATTGGCAAAAGATTGCTTGATTAATTTGAGAAGTATAATATAAATTATTGTCTTAATTATTTTTTAATCTAATAGATAATAACACTGAATTTTTGGATGTTTTTTCAAAGGAGCAAGATTTTATGAAGGAGAGAAATCTACCTTTTGATTTTGAAAGTTCTAGACTTCAAACATTACAATCTAAAAAGGAGAGGTATATATATTTTCATCATTAAATATAGGAATTTTTAGCTTTAAAATAGGTGTGTCTTATGCTTCACTCAATTTAATTATTATGCAGTTTAACGAAAGATTTAATGATGATTCCATGAAATTTTTACATCATTTTTTTACGCCAATGGGAATGGCAGAAAAACTAATTATTAAAGAAGATATCGAGGATATCTGTGAATTTTATAATTTAAATTCAAGTCAAATTTTCGAAGAAATGTTGAAGTTTTTAAATATTTATAAGATGGCCAAAATGGGGAATGTAATTATTACTCATGACCTAGAGGTTCAAGAATCTAAATATTTGTCAGATTCTGAGAATTGTAAATTTATTTTAACTTAAAATATTTTTACTATTATATTATTCAGCTTCTTCTGATGATGATGATAATTCAGGGACTTACGATTCAGATTGGAAAAACTATTCATTTTACCTTATCGTTTACTTTACTTTAAAATTTTTCTACTTTCCCTAATTTAAGAATTTTAAATATTTATTAACCATTCCCACAACCTCATGTACTGCCGAAAAAGTCATGAGTAAAATTAAATTAATTAAAACAAGACTTCGCAGTACCATGAAAGATTCATTTCTCAATAATTTAACCATATTATCAATGGAAAAAAATTTATTTAAACAATTAAATACTGATTTCGCTTTCTCTTCCCCTAATTTATCTGAATTATTAATTTAAAAATAATATTTATAAAGTATATATATTTAGCATTTTATTTATATTATATATTAAAAATTGATGCAATAAAAATTATTTTTGAAATTTATGGGTGTCATAATTATCATTTTTTCAAGGGGGGGATCCTTTTCAAGGGGGTACTTTTCATGGGAGTATTCTGCTTCATTCGCTCAAAAAGTGTAGGGGCCACTGCATCTGGCAATCTTGTCACAGAGGCTTTTCAAAAACCACGATTTTTCAAATATATATTATAAATATATTTGGTAGGGCCTATCCAAATGAAAAATTAACAAAATACAAATTTGATAGGTAGTACTTTAAGGTAGTAAGCATCATTAATCTATAATTAAATACCTAATATTTGCAACAACTGCATACATAAATATATACTTCGTAAATATTTGAGTGAAATAAATAATATCATTAATTCCTTAATACAAATTCGTAACTTGAAACCCATTTTTAGAATTAAATTGATCATTTTTAAAATTTATAAGAAATCAGAAAGTAGCTGATTACGTAACTAATTACTTTTGAAATATAACTAATAACTAGTAATGTTTCAAAACTATCTTTTAACAACACTTAAAGATATCTCATTTGGAGAAGAAGAGGAAAAAACACCCATTGTTAAATCTTATGATTTTAAAAGAATATAAATGTTTAAAATAATTAATATCGTTATTAAATGTATGTTTTCTAATATACTTTCTAGGAGTAAAAAGGAAATATTGAGTATGAGAAAAATTTAACTTTATTTTCGATATAGTGCATATATATAAATTTATATTTTAAAAAGTAAAACACTCTTGTTTTTGACAAAAATTAAGCGAGATGTTTAAATTTAGGTTTAAATTTAATAGATTAGTTTTTTTTAGCGAGTTATTTCATCCCACATTGGCCCTTTATATAAGTTCCGATGAACAAGATATGTCCATTTGTAAGATCTTGTACAAAATAGAGGAAGGGTCTATCAGCCTTAAAACTTTTAGTGATAGGTAAAGATAACTTTATCATAACCACACCAGTGGCAGCTGCTGCCTCTGTTCCTTTTTCGTTAACTTCAATAACCGCCTTGTGAAATATTTCGCTAATGCACAATCCGGAAGAGTTATGGGGTCCTGTTAAGCCGAAAAAATCTGACGATCCTCTAATTATCATAAAATAAATAAATTAAAATAACAATTTTATCATTATAGGAAAAAAAAGGTGTGATGCATTTAATATTATCGATTATCATCAATTAAATCTTATATTCTAATTTATAAATATTTACTCGAATATATTTCTAAGACCGAGATTTTTTAGCGTCTCTGACAGAGTGACATATAAGCTTGTTTTAAATACTGGCAAAGTAATATGCATCAAGGTATCCTTTACAGTTTAAATTAGTTAAGTTAAGGATTCAAAGGATAGCACTTTGATCAAATTTGGCAATCCTTTTTGTTCAGGAAGTACAAAGAACATAGCTAAATTCGGGTTGGCATATTGAATACTGATAATTTTGATCTTTTGATCTGGAGCGAAGCTTGGCTTGTCTTCTATTTTCTTAAGTTGTGTTTCGCCATATTGAACTTTATTAGTACTATGCATCATCTTTACCTTTTCGAGTTCTCCGTCATCTCTCGTGAAAACTTTTTCAAAAGTGAGTCTATATAAGAAAATTAGTATATATTTGCCAAGAAATAAAGTATTATAATAATATTAATGATAGATGGTCAGACTATTCTTAACTATGAATAATCTTAAGTACAATAACACTAACTCCGTGAACTTCATCAAAAATACTATGTAAAGTTTTATATAACACATACATCGTGTTCACAATTGAACTTTTACCATTTTTTTGTTTTAGCAATTAAATCTGTCAATTCTAAAATATAATTCAATGCAGTTTTAAAGACTGTGAGAGAAATAAATTCTTCCAAATTATTTGAGATTATATCTACCAGAGTTATGCATATTCAAATGTGAGCAAACAAAATTCCAACTATCCAAACATATGAACATAAAGGTTTTTATGGGTTTTAATGGTTTTCAATAAAGATGAAAATGATTTGAACAGAGTTGCTATAAATGGGTAACTCAATATTTTAGCTAGAAGAATATTATCTAATCGTAGAGATTTCGTTAATAGATGTTCAAAACCTTTACGCCGTCTGTTAGCAAAATCGTATAGTTTGCACAATATATTTCCTAATATAATATAATTTCGAAGTTAGCCACGGCGCTCTAAATTAACCCTTTTAACAACACTAGACTTGAGTTCTATCGAAATTTACTCCATATGTTAATCTAACAAAAATGATAGAGTGTGCAATAATTCAATGAGAGAAAAAGAAGTTTATAAGCCGATCATTTACTATTACAACATTTAAAGTCAAATTAAAATAAAATGTTGATATTTTCATTGTTTTTATCGAATTGCCCATAATTTGTGTTCTATGATAGTTCTTTATCCAACTTTGAATATGCTTAAATTTTGTAACTCCTCATTTGATGAAATATTTGCAGAAAATATTGATAAATTTATCCCTCACATTTTCCTTAAAAAATTTTTTTTTGAATTAGTTTTTAGGGAATTGATTGATTTATTTTCTAAACAAAAAGGATGTGCATAGAACTCACTCTGGTTTAGAATTCACCAATTACTTTTAAAGTAGATAGTATCCACCAAAACAATTTTCGTGGCTGAACTTAAAATTTTTCATCCAGGTATATTCCATTAGATATCTCTATGGTTATGTTTTGATAGTTTTTCAGAGTTTGAGTAAATTTTTGAACAGCGGAATTTAGATGTTATTTCATAGGATCCCTTAAGTATGTCTCCATAATGTAGAGTGTTAAACAACTCCTTAAACGTTTAACCTCCAACCGCCAACATTCAAAGTGTCAATGCACGACCAATGTTAAAGGGCGAAAATATCATATTCTTTTGCTTCGTTATAAGAATATCATTTTTGTGGCCAGCATTAATGTCTTGTAGAGAATTTAACAATTGAAAAGTTAATTTTTGGTTAATCTCTCCTAGATGTGTCGTTTCCAAATTACTATTTAGGGCGGGAATAGAAGTACAAAGTAGGTACACGTTAAGGATAGCAAAAGATGCTATTAACATATTTTATAATAATGAAAATAGTTATATATTTTTTTTTATCTTCCTTTACCATATTGATTCGTATTTTTTAGTGGATTTTTACCTTTATAAAATTATTTAAAACATGATTTTGTAAAAATATGCTTTTTTTTAGAAAAAAAAATATTTTGTAAAATACATTTATAATATGCTTAAATTTATTTGTAAATTATTTGTCATATATCTGACCTTCATAGTTAAACATTACCAAAACATGTTTTTATTTATTTATCTTAAGTTCCATCTCTTAGATTCTTTTGCACTGGAATTGTAATGTAAAAATAGTTTAAAAGATTTGTTTTTTTCGGCGAAATAATCTTTTTATACTATAAATCTAATCACATGAAATCTTGAAAGTTATAATAATATATATAATATAAAAATACCAGAGAATCCAGTATCTAGATATAAAAATGTGGTATTGTATCTGTATCCAGATAATTTTTGATTAAAATATCGATATCTAGATATTATTTTGACGATGTATCTGTATCTAGATCCATTTAAAAATATCTTTTAAATAATCTACCCCGTTACGATGGTATGACTAATGATGGATAGATAAAAGCAATTTTAAGAAAATTTTAAATTTTTTAGCACTGGTTCTCTTTTAATGTATGTTTAATTTTCATTTTGATAATGTCTGATTATCATTATCATTATACTGTGTCGATTATCTTTATCATTTTGATTTACTCGTTTATTATTATCATTATATTTTGGTCGTCTCTTCGATTTTATAAACTATCTCATTAGTATTATTTATTTCTAAGTCGGTCCGGTTCCATCTAAAGCGATTTCTACAACTTTGTTTAAGCTTAACCAAGTCCTTAGGGTATCTTAAACGTAGTTCTTTATCTAATTATGACATCTTTAGTCTAGCGATTAATTGATCACGAGTTCCTAGTTCTACATTATCTCCAAATTCGCATCTTCAGGCTATCTTTTATAGTTTATAAATAACTCAAAACGGATTTTTTTAGACAGGCGACTTAATCTAATTAATTCTAAGATTGAACAGTTCTTTCATCTTTATAAAGTTGTTTTGCAATTTTTTGTATATATCTGCCCATACTACATCATCAATTTTTCTTGGAAAGAGTAAATTTTTTTTTATATCAGTTATAATATTTATTCCTCCATAAGCTATAAATAATTTTTACAAAATGGCGTCAGTTTGAGGGATATTTTTAACAATTCATTATGTTTCTATAGTCAATATAATATCGTCAATGGAACATTCATCTTTTAATTCCTGTAATATTATTTAATCCATAATTTCTAAACAGATCTATTATTATCTTTTATAAACAGAATTTTTTTTTTATAATTCTATATATAATATTTAACTTGACCAAAGATCGAAAACCGCGCGACTTTTTTTAACCTCGTCGCCATTTTTTATATATATAGTATTTTATAATTATGTAATTTAACTTCAAATATTATGCAATTACATTGACCTCCATAATATAATATTAAATGTAGGAAAGTTATAATAATATACTATTAAAATAACTTACCTTTAAAATATATAACGTAACCTTTAAAATATATAACGTAACCTTTAAAATATATAACGTAACCTTTAAAATATATAACGTACACTTTAAAATATATAAGATATTAAAATATAACAGGAGTTATGGGTCTGCTTCTTATATTTTAAGGGGGAGGGTATAGGCATCTGATAGGGGTAGGCTAGAGGGGTAAAGTAAATTTATTGAGTAATTATCAATTATATTTTTAGAAAAAATAGAGTAAAGTATATTTCTGTTTGTATTGCTTAAACACAGGCAACTTATATATTACATGCAAATACTACTAGATATGATTTTCCAAATAAAAATTATTTCTGGATAACTTTCTATTATATTTTTAAATGCAATTCAAAAGGGTTTTACAATTTACAACGTTTAATAATGGCAAATATTTTAATTATTATTTATAATGTTTCATTCATAAAAAAATAATTTTTTATTGTATTAATTTTATTATTTCTTAACATGTGCATTATAGAATATTACATGGCGCTTAGACAACAAGGTGGGGGGGGGGATCTCCCTTAAGCTAAAATTGCGTATTTTTAAAGAAATATAAAAGGTTTGCTAAATAAATTTATTTTCTATTTTTAATTAATATCCTTTTTTGATTATTCTTAGCCTGAACCAAATTACTAGATTCAATAGGATAGCCATTGATTTTTATATTATAATAAATGAATACAATATTTTGTAGATTTGATGGAAAACATTTCCATATTTAATATTAATTTGCAAATAAAATTGTTTAACTTGCAAAAACGGTTAAACTAGCATATATATATTCTTAATTTTTATATATTAAATAATTTTATTCTCAAATAAATTTAAAAATATGAAAATATTTTCCATCAAATATGCATAACACGGTAAATAATATGGTTACCCAATAATCTACAGTATTTTTCAAAAAATGATATTGATTTAGCAGAAATGTTTCATTATCTTTGTTGAGAAATTGAAACGCGCACGCAGCTTGGAGGAGGGTGGATTGGGGAAGGCAGGGAGAAAAATATCTTCCAAATCCAAAAAATTCAAATGTCGTGTAAAATTTTTCAAAATAATATTGATTTCTGCCTATTATCATATATATATATTTCAATTTAATTATGTGTCACATCCACATCAGATAAGAAATATATATTCTATGAATTATTAAATTTTAATCGGACTTATATTTATCTCCCATTTTAAAATTTACCAAAAAAACATTTAAAACTTTTCACTGTAAAAAGCAAAATATTTTAAATAAATGACATAGATTTGATTAAGAATTAAAACTTGAGAAAATTAGGAAAATGTAGATAATCAAAAGTACAGCTTTATAAATTTAAAATTTGTCACTCTACTGGAGCAAGACAAGCCTATCATTACAATATTAAAATTGTATCAGTCAGAGAAAACTATAAAAAACAATATTTATCCCTTTCTTGCATACTTTTCTGATTCAAATAAATTAAAAGTTCTTGATTAATTAACTGCACATGCAAATCTGTCAATATTATTACCGCAGACTTTAGAATCTATTTCAATATTGATAGATAAAAAATTAAATATTTTGCAGATTTTTATTGTATAGGATGTTAAAGTGTGTCATGATGATGCATCATTAGCTAATTGCTAATTATCATATAAAAGTTAAACATGATTTATAATCAGAAGCGTTGCTTATAATAATAATCTTAAATTACATTGCCACACAAAGAATATATGCTTATTAATTTGCTGCCATAGCCATGACACTCACTATATTGACTTATATCAGAATTTATTATGCTAGATAAATTGATAAAACAAAAACACTAAAAATCTTTAGAAGAAATTATGCAAATGTATTGAAGCCTTAAATTTACAAGACAGGGATGCCATATTAGAAATGAAACATTTTGTAACTATAAAATATGAACCAGAGTAATATGATATGATAAAAGAGATCAATTAAGATTTTATATAATATTGTCGCACCACCTCTAGTTGGTATATTATATCTTAAAATATAGTAGTTTGTAATAATATCAAACAACTAGTATTAAAAATTTAACTCGAAACTGTTTTTCAAATAAGAAAAAAATAGCAGAGAAGAAGAGTTATCTAATTGATTACATCCATTCTGGGATAAATTATATGTTAAATTTTAAAAATTATTTTTAAATAAATAGATGGGGTTATATATTTTAAAGCAATTTATTACATATACATATTTATTATCAAAAGCATTTATTAATAAAATTTATTTAAATGTTAACTGTATTATATTATATAACTGTCAAATACGTCTGTAAAAATGGTATTTAACCTAATATTTTATAACCAATTATATCTAATAGAGGATTGTAAACTATATGTTTACTTACTTTTAATATATAAATCTATTATACTTATTTGGATTTGGACCTTAATAATTTTAAGAAGAGGCATGGTAATTTAAATTAAAGATTAATAATATAGTTGATTAGTGATTTTGAACTCGGCTAATTAGAATATTAAATTTGTTAATATTTAAATAATATTTATTTAATAGGGTTATATAATAATTTAAAAAATAAAAGTCAATAAAGCTTAAACTGTTATGCTAAATTAATATTTAGTCGGTGATATTAATAACAAAATTATGGTCCTTTCAAAAATATGCAAAAACTTACCAAAAAAATAAAAGAGATTACCAATAATATAAGACTTACAAAAATCAATATATAACTTCCTTAAACACATTATTATCAGAACAGTAATAATTTTTAACACTTGATCATTAAAAAAACTTGATGAAATAATCGTATAAAACTAATTTATTTTTTTTAGCATAAAATTAATAATGATGATAAAAATATTTTTCCACAAACGATAAAAAAAAATAATGATATAAAAAATCAAAGTTTTTTTATTAAAATGATTGATATTTTTACTAATTTTATATAAACAAAAGGAAAAATATTGCGAATTACCACAATTAATATTCTATTTTTAACACAGAATTTGATTGCAAGCTGACATAGTGAAAATATAATTTATAAGTATTTATCTAATCTAATAATTAAAATAGTATTCATAAATAATTTAGATATACTTTTTAATTTTTAAATGATAAAATTAAATCTATATATTACTCAATAGAATTATAAAAGAAATCATTCATTGGGCAATCAAAAAAATTTAAGTTTAAGAAAATATTAAAGAGCCATTAAAAAAAAATTTTTTTCTTCAGGGGCCTATTAAAATTTTTCAGGGGGCTCGAGCCCCTGCGCCCTCCCCCCTATGCCACTGTTCGTAATGTTCTTAAAATCAATAGATACTTCGCATAATTGCAAACACATTTTTAACGATTTACTTTACCTATATAAAAATTATTATATATTTTAGAAACCCCCATTAGTACTTCTACCAATGGATATGCTCTATACTATATATGTCATTTTATTTTTTTCCCATAATACGTGACTTGCTCGAACTTTCAAGCCTGCAAGATAACGTTATACGCTTAAGTTTATTAATAACATTAATTTATATTAGATACATATAAATGTTGATAAAAATAGTAAAATGTCGATTAACGTCATAATGATAATTTATTCGATTATTATAGCTTTTGATCAGCTATCTATGAAACACATGTGAATTTAAAAAAATTGATGAATTCTACTTTAGATCTGATATCTAAGAATTTATTTTATGTATGCACAAGTCCCGCATTATTTTATATATATAATCAAACATTTGGACAAAGTAAGCTAATGGGAATGGATCAGCATCCTTCTATTATAATTAAGGAGGAGGATAATAAATATCTCACTAAAGTTATAAATTTTTATATCTTATTGTTAATTTTTAAATAGTTGATAGGCCAAACATATTATCATAATGGGTATCATCCAGAAGCTAACATAAAATATTATGTTACATCCCAAAATAATATTATAACCACAGGTTGTTCTAAGCTCAGTTTCAAAGCCTATCTTGGGATTCCACCTTTTTACTTAGTAGGTTATATATATATTGTTAATTGAAGCGAATTTATTTGTATATATTTATAATAACTAATGGTTGCTTGATAATAAGTCAAATTAGTTAATTTATTAATATATCTTTTCAGATATTTTTATTGTTTAATCATCATTATATAATAATTTACCACTTAAAATTATTCCCTTCCCTGAGGGTATAAACCTCTTGATCACTTTTAGACATCACTTTTCAATAATTAATTTTTTTTTGACTAGTCTTTATAATTCTTTAAGAGTTCTGAAGAGCTCCCTCATTAGCTTGATACAATCTGTAGGCTAGGTTAGCGATAATAGCTTCAATAAGTTATAAAACTAATTTATGGCCCAAAAAATATGGATTTTAAATTTCCTTTCTATTTATTCAATGTTGTGTGAATAATTATCACTGAATTAGAACATGACCCAACCCTTTTTTTAGTTAAAAATCCAAACTGTTAATAATTTTCTCTCTGATATAAGATTATTAGCTAATTTTGTTTCTGATGAAGCTATTTTGATTGAAAATATATTGCCTAATAAATGACTATCCTATTTTATGAAAGTGTAATAAAATAAACTTTCTTATCGATTTCTTTCTTTTCCCTGGTAAACAGCCATCTCACCACAATGAAAGGATGACAAATTATGACACCACTCAACAAGACACTCCGCCATTTTCCCCTAACGATTTTGTCCTGAGTCAGGCCGCTTTGGGATTGACCTGTAACGAACCTTTCTCTCGCTTCTCTTCCTTCCTGGTCTACTGTCTGGCTTCGCTATCTCTAGCCAGATTCGTGACATCTATGCTCCATTCCATATTCGAAAAAGCCGTGGCACAACGTATAGCTACGGAGGCCTCCTATATGTCAGGAAACAATGTTTTAATGGGAAGATCGCCAGTAAGTAATATCTCCCCATTTATCTCGGGTATATTCAGGCGGGCCGGGTTGCGTCGAGCCGCCCTCATAGCATACGGGCCCGTTCTCTTTATCAGTTTCGCGATGGTTTACGCGCCTTACTCTTCCTTCTTGCACTCTTACAAACTCGCAATATGTATCAGTTCTAGCGATAAGGGGGTGGCCAGTCTCAGCGAGGCTCACGCTCGGGCTGGGTTGTCTCACCTGGAAGGCCAATTAACGAGAAGTTTAGCAAAAGAAAATATTACAAGGAGAGCTGATGATTCTGTAGACCGGAAAATGGCCAGTAATAACGTAATAAGATCAACGATTGGCACCGAGGAAACTGGCACAAACATAGGGAGATCGCACGAATCGACAGCAACTAAATCAAGTCAACGTAATGTCAACGTGAAAAATTCCGAGGAGGAATTGATGACGAAATTGGTTAAATTTTATCACGAAATGGTTAGGTTCATAGAACGCGGTTTTTCTGAAGGGTATGTTGAGCTTGACGCGAGCGATTTACAAAAGCGAATAGCCAATTTGGAAAAAATTATACAGGCAGGAAAATACAAGTTGAGTGACGGCGCCAAAGAAATCGTGTGAAACTTATGTTTATTAATTTTTTAGCTCCCACATTTAAACAAGATGAATTCTCATTATTTTTATTATCGAAAAGTAAAAAGGTTTATCACGATTATTGTATATATATTTTTGTGATTATAAAATATAAAAATTTTATACTTATAAGTTGATTTTTTATTTAAAAAAGCGTTACTTTTAGTAAGTAATAATAATATATTAAGATACAAAAGGATCCCGAATTGTGCATGGGAACATGTATATTCTTGTTAAATGATCGCTTTATGTAAAGTTAAGTTTTTTTATTTTTTAAAAAAAGCCTGATTTGGAATGTAGGATAAAAATTATCGGAAAAATATCATATGTATCGATAGTATGAAATGACGTAATGTGTTGATGATATCGATCACGTGTTTTGATATCTCGCTTAGAGGCCCGCATTGGGCAGATTTTAAGTCCACCCGCCCATATTTCAGGCGAGACCTTCATGGACCTTAATTTTTTGACCAAACCCGTCCCAGTCCCACAGTAAAAAAAATTTTTTTCCCAAGCCCGGCCCATATTTAATGTTAAAAAAAATCCCAAGCCCATAATAAGTTTCACAAAAATTTTCCAAGCCCGGCCCCAAGCCCATATACAAAAATTTAATTTTTTTTTTTTTATTTAATGAAAATTAACAATATTTTAAATATATTTAGGTAATCATTTTTGTTTACACGATACTGAAATTTATTATTTATTAGAAGAATAGAAAGGGCAATATTTCATTAAATTAGCAACTGTTTTAAATAATCGAAATTTAAATTTAATAATTTAAATGCCCCAAGCCCATTAAAAAAAATATTTTTAAAAACCCGGGCCCAGCCCAGACCCGCTAGAAAATATGATATTAGGTCCAAACCCGGCCTAGGTCTCTGATTTCAGACCGGCGTGGTCGGATTTTATAAAAATGTTTTTAACATTGGGCGGGTGGCGGCCGGATTTAAAAAAATCAAATACAACGAGTGCGTGCGCTTTTTGGCTAAAAAACTCGCCCATCGCAGACCTCTAATCCCGCTTGACCTAGCGTGGTACGAATTGTTGAAATCTTTTAAAGCCGAATAGATTATTTATTAAAGAAAAAAAAAATTGAAAAATTATATTTTGGTGTATGTAACTTCATAATTAATTATTATCCAATATTTTTATTGGTCATAGAGTGCGCAAGCGCAAATATATATTTAATGTTTTTTTTAAAAAATTAAAAAAAAATAAATTACTATACCTTTTTAGGGTAAAAGTCAAGTTGAAAACACAGATGCCATATTTGATCATGTTTATTTATAGGCTCTCACCCAATGCCAATTAACATAACCCTTCCATAATCAAATTTATTTTTTACTTCATCGGGTATGGGATTTTTAACCTCTCCCTCTTATTTCCCGTGGGCGTATAAGCAAGTGGTTTTGCCTCTTGCGCTCTGGATGGCCCTCTTAATCATTTCCCATCTTTTATCCCAGTTTGATGGGTTTTCCCATGAGAGAACCAAGCGTTGACTCTGTTGTTATATATAAAGAACTCGTTTAAATACATATGACGTTCAAGGGCTAGTGCGCTTAATATCGCGTAATGATAGCTCGGATTATTCCATATAGCGAAAATTATATTTATAAAAACTTGCCTTGTTTACGATATCCTGTTCGCCATCTCCAAGTAATAATATTTTCAATTTATTTCAGTTTGCTTTTTTATTTCAAAAAAATTATCTAAAGATGACTTCGTTCTATATCTAAGATTTCAAAAAATTAAAAAAAAATTTCTGGGTAAAATTATCTAATCCAGCCCTAAATGTCACATCGTCGGAATTTTTCAATAAACAATCTTAAACTTAAAGAGTATGATGATATTTGGATTAATAAATAAATATAGAGAATTGCAAAACAGGAGAAAATAACAAAGCTTAGTAATAAACATTCTACAACAAGCAAAAATTTAGATTTCACTATAAGCATTTTTTTATGATCGGATTATTTTCTTAAGTCTTGTGGGAACTATTTTTTTTGTTTTGAACAGGAAATTCTGTATTAATTAACCCCTACAAAAAGGCATAGATTAAAAGTTATAGGAGTTGAAATATTGGTTTACAATTTATATTTTGATTATATATATATTTTCAATAGATTTCGAACACGTTGTAAAGAGAGTAACTGTTTATATAGCAATTAACTTGAAACAAAATATAAAGTAAGTTCATCAAAAACCTTATAAAACTTGTTTGTGTTTTTCAAATACTTTGCTTTAGCATTTTAATTTGTAAATCAAAACTTCGTAAGTTTTTTTTTGCAGAATTTTTTAAAATTAAAAAAAACCAAATTATTATGATATTAAAACCTAGTGACTAACCATTATTTTTATTTTATTTTTTTGGAGGGAGGGGGGGGTGGCAAATTATTTTGGAGCCCAAAATTTCTGTCATCAAAAATTCCTATTTATTTTCTTTTATAAGATTTAGTAAAAAAACTCTCGTTTTTTAGCTAGAAATAGTATGAATCATATTCAAACATGATTGGAAATAGTTTATTAATAAAAAATTTTTTTAACCGAGGAATGCTCATATAGGATAAAACTATTAGGAATTACGCTATATCCTGGGAAGATTTGGAAGGCAAAAATCTGCAAATATAAAAGAATGATTAATATGATAGGAGCATTTGGTTTTTAGCTTAGGCAATAATAGTCTAAAAATCTATACGCAACAGCAAATTAGAAAAGATGAAGTGTGGAATGGATAAAAACGACATCGACGGAGAGAACAATTACTAACCAAAATGTAGGTGTTTTTTTCATAAATAACAAGCATTAAAGAAGTTGACCTGGATAGAGGCACAATTAGAGGCCTATTTTACCCCCCCCCCCCCCAAAAAAAAAAAAAAAATTTTTTTATTTAAAATCTACCACTGGCCCTCCAAAAATAAAATAAATTTGAACTGTACCCCATATTGTAATGAGGAAAGGAGAAATTGTATGTGTATTTAATTTGGTGGAAGAATGAAAATAATCAAGATGCCAAGATTCAGAATAAGAAAAATGAGCTTGAGCTTCCCAAAAAAACAAAATTGAGAGGTTAGATTTCTAAGTTATTATCATTGTAAATATTTTACAATTGGACTGAAATCAGGTATCGCCAAATAGGCCAGCATCTCGAGTATGTTAAAAAGTTTCGATTAGGGTGAATTATTTTAAAGAGCGGCCCCTTAAAATAATAACCAAAATAATATTAACTCTGAAGATTTTGCTCATAGATGACAGACCGGTTTTGACATCTATTTGCCAAATGAAGAGGCTTACATAAAATTCTTAATCGGGTCGTTTTAAAAAAAAATAGAGTTAACAATACCAGCATCCCCTAATAAGACTGTTATTAATTATGGGAAAAGATTTTCTTTTAAAAATACGAATAGGTTGAATAACTGAATTGAAGCTGCAGGTTTTCTTTGCCTTCCTTGTAAGATCTATTACCTAAAAACTGGCAAATCAAATCTATACCAAAAAGGGTATAACCAAATAAAAGAAAGTTCTCGAATAAATGGGCTTTGAAAATCATGATAATTGCCAGAATTCATAGAAGAAGAGGACCCCTAAGACTAAAAAATTTTTACATTCAGATTTTGTCAAATCTCTATAATCATAACGAAAAATACATTTACAAATATTCCGTACTAGTTTAGATCATCCACATCGAGTTGTGAAGACAAACATTTTCACGATTAAAGAGAATTATATAATCGAATCCCTAAGCACAACATCTAATTTTAGGAAACATATTTGATAATTGCATATTTTTATACGTGGTAATATTTATCAATTAAAGTCGTACATTTCAATTTTTGACTTCAAATAACTCAAATATTCGTTCTAAGATATTTTAAAAAAAAGCGCCCCTCCAAATTTTTTGTCTGCTCCCCACCCCCTACACACAAATGGGTGAGGCTAGAATGCAATATATGATAAAAGTAAATTCTGCTATCAGAAATTCCCGCTCTATAATCACATCTCTTGTGGCATGAAGTGGATTTAGGGTCCTTTTTATTACGAAATCCATTGAAAGTATTTCTTTTCAATCGTTTTGTCATCCAAAACAAGAATACTCTCCCGGCCATTACAGTAGTGTTGTTAAACTTGAGCCAATTTCAAACACGACTAACTCTATATACAAAGAATGTGATTAATAAACAGATGAATTCTCCCCATTTTTATCATTGAAATAGTAAAAGGGTTATTTTACGATTTCTTGTATATATTATAAATATTTATTTTTATGATAATAAATTATAATAATATACGCGTAATTTTGCATTTATATAAGTATATTTTTATTTTTATATCAAAAAAATCGTTACTTTTGGTAAGTGATAATAATATTTTTAAGATACAAAATGATCCTAAATTGCGGTTTGTACATGTGTATATTCTTATAAACATGATTGTTTTATGAAAATCTAAGTTTTTTTAAAAAAAAACCCTGATAGAAGGAAGGAAGTTATAAATAAATCATATGTTCGATAGTATA
Source organism: Gordionus sp. m RMFG-2023 (assembly GCF_954871325.1). Taxonomy (NCBI): domain Eukaryota; kingdom Metazoa; phylum Nematomorpha; class Gordioida; order Chordodea; family Parachordodidae; genus Gordionus; species Gordionus sp. m RMFG-2023. The sequence continues at coordinate 32,625,538 of NC_088778.1, read as the reverse complement.
AAATGGCAAAATATGTTGACGATATCGATCACGTGTTTTGATATTATTCTCGCTTGACCAACGTCGTATGAATTGTCGAAATCTTTTAAAGCCGAACAGATTTTCTATTAAAAAACATACTAATTAATATCTAATGGGACATATACAATAAAAATAAAATAGTAAATTTTTTGGTAAGAGTCGGTAAAGGAATATTTCTATTAATCATATAGTGCGCAGACGCGAGTCTCATTTTATGTTTTTGTTTAAAACTACAATACCTTTTTTAGGGTAAAGGTTACGTTAAAACACGGATGCATAATATTAAAAGAGTGTTAATCATAACTTCCATGTTTTGATTAAAAATTATTTGTCAGGTCAACTTCGAAAATATTGGAGGCCATTTTAAAAATACGTAAAAATAATATCTGGTACATTGCTTCAAATACATTGGAGGGCTATTTTTAAGTTTTAACCAATGAAAAGAGACTCTTATCTAAATTTCCTTACTAGATTAAAAATTAGCAATAGGTGTATCCAACATTTTAGCAAAATCAGTAAGGGGGAGAGGATTTTGAACGGCTTTTCCGGCCATTTAATTTTATTGGCAGATTGATTTAAACGGCAAAATAAGGAATACAAAAAAAAATTGTTTATATAAATATATTAAAGTTTTACATTCATTTTACACATTAATTGATATATTTTTAATCCTCGAGACATTTATATCTGTCACCTAATTATAATATTCAATATTAAAATTTTTTTAAAAAAAGAAAAACTATTGTATTTGCAAGATTTGCAAAAATAGTTTTTATGTTTACATACATTAAAGCGCGGACCATATATTTATAAAAAAAATGCAGTTAAATATATATATATTTTTTTTAAACATGAAGTAATTATCAAATTTTTTAAAAATATTTTCACGCTCCTTAATATAAGAGTAACCATAAAAATATTTTCGAAAAATATTTTAAATTTTGTTGGAATCGATTAGATATAAGAAAGTTATCGGAACCTTAAAATATAAAAAATTAACAGAATGAATTCGCATGTTGGGCTGTATCCGTATTTTTATTTTTTTAAAAAAAATACCTATCCGGCCCGGGCCGAATATTTTAAAAGCGAATTATTTAAATCTCCATTATTAGCTAGAAAAATGGGAAATATAAAACTCGAGCCGGGTCCCTGAAAATATAAGAGCTGAGCCTGGGCCATGGAAATGGTATCTCTGCAGGTCTCCGTTATAAATATACAGTATTTAAAAAATCTAAAAAAAAAAATATGTATATTTTCTAATGTTTACCCATCGATCCGCTTGAACCGAAGAGGAGTTTAGCTGATATATTATCATCAAATGGTATCCATATTCAGGATTAGGGATTATCTTATATAAATATGTGTATATATATAATATGAAAAAAATGTGTGTATTATTATTATAACGTAAGTGTTATTTAGGGGTTTTCATGAGAAAAAAATGGAGCCATCCTAGAATACTCTGTACATCGAGAATATGGAGACAAATATCTCCTACCACCCCCCACCCCCCATTCTCTCCCCACCAACACATTTCACATGGAAACTGTGGCCCGCCCGACCTCTCATTCATAGTTCGCGCGAATTCGCGACGGAGAATTCAAAATTACAGCGTATTTTGTAAAATTAACCGCGAATTAATTATAGTACGATTTAGCGGTGAAGTGTAGAAAATATGCTGCGTCTTGGATACAGTTGTAAAAATTCAAGTCATATTTGGTGGGTAGATTTTTAGGACTTAAGACCTGTTGTCGAGTATGGCCATATGAGTCGATCCGCCACTAATCAACAACACTAATTAAATGCACGTCTCAAATATTTTATCAGTGGGTTATTACAAAAAAAAGTGTTATTATAACCCATACGTTCAAAAAACTGTCGTAAGTTTGTTTTTTTTAAAACTTTTCGTTAAGACCAAATCAAATTTTTTTAAAGAACTTCGAACAAGCAACTAAAGGATATTTACAACGCAAAAATTTTTTTTTAAAGCTTAGCCTAAGGCTGGATTTAAAGTAGGGTACGATCCGACCCACGATTTAACAGCTGATCGATTTTTTTTATTGGTTTTTAAAAAAATCGATGATTCTCATCTAAAGATTCTTAAGCAGTCTTCAAATCAAACTAAAAGGAAAACGGAAGTAAGAGATTTAATACACATGTTAAAGAACTTCTTTTTTTTCACTGTCAAAGAAATAAAAATTTACCGTAAATTTTTCGATTCCGTAACAATAATATTTGATGAACCCCGCGAATCGCGAGTTAAGTTGGCGATTAATTTGATTCATAACGTCGGGACCATCGATTCTACGTAGCACCGCTTTCAGCCTTCCGTCCACTTCGGTAATATCGGTCAAATTCATGGTGGATAAAATTTCGATAAAATTTTCATCGTTAGTCTAAAATTAATAAAGCAAAGAATATAATCAGAGTTGTTAAAAGATACTTTTAAATGGCAGATACAACGTCTAAAATAATTTTTAGATACAGATTATTTAATCAAAAATCTATCTAGATACAGATACCACATTTTTATAACAACTCGGAATATAATAAAACTTATGTATATATCAGGCACTTGTCACTTTGAGATGTCAAAAAAAATGTTAAACCAAGCGCTGTTAATTATTCATTAGCTCAAACCCGTTATTCTAAAATCCGGTCCGCAAGATTAAAATCCTGTAATTCTAAAACCGGCCCGATCTCCGGATAAAAAAATTTTGCTATTTTAAAACCAGTCCTTATCAAGATTTAAAAATAAATCACACAAAATTTCTGACCATATTCCAGGCATGGCAGGTGGTCTATAAAGAGCATATATTTCATCTCAAACACGATAAAACCTTCAGGTTTCCTTCACTTTCGTGTAAAGAGTTCACCCATAAAAATATTATAACATTTAAGGCCATGATGCTATTAGGCAGTGGTTGGAACCCAAACCCGGAGAAGAAAACCCGGGTTTTTGGGAAAAATCTGAGCCCGAATCAAACTTGAATTCCGTTTATTTTCAAAACCCTCGAAACGAACCCGGGGATTTTATTTGAACCCGGGTTCAACCGGGTTCAGTGTATTGTTTAAATTAATATAAGATATTTGTATAATTGTAAATACAAATATTAATAATTTATTTGAGATTTTATAATATATTTCAAATGAAATGTTAATAAATTTTAAACAACATAATTCATTTACTCCATTTTTAAATTTATTCTCAAAGATTCCTATTGGAGTGTTAATAAATTTCAAATTTATTTACGTCATATTTTCAATTTTTAACTTATTCTCAAAGATTATTAATTTAGAGGAAAATGAAAGTGAACAAGTCAAAAGTATATTGAATATTGATAATTTAAAGAAATGCGTCTTAAATAAAATTTTTTAAAATTGATACATTGAATATGCTTTGTATTTTTAAAACTATGTTTTGCTTATAAATAAAATAAAATTTTTTATACCAAATTTATGTCTAGTTTTTTTAATTATGATTTAAATATAGATTTTTTTTAATCAATTCAAAAATTTTAAAACCCGAGCTAAACCCGGAACTGAACCAAACCCGAACCGAACTCGGGCAAATATTTTGCCGGGTTCGCATCCCTGGTTATAAGCCTATTTAAAATTCGTGATCAAACCAAAAGAATAAGAATGGCGTCGTATTTTAAAATCGGTAGAGATACGAACAACCTTTCATAAAAATCGTCGATTTCAAATAATTCGTTATTCGTTCGCGCTCGTTTTTGAATAGGGTTTACTATAATGTCGATAGCCTGATTTTAATTAACAAGCGAATTACCATAATTATACATATATGAAGAGGTTAAGTTTGACGGAGGTAATCTGTCAAGCGTCAGGGTGAAAGGTCGATGGAGAGATGGATGAAAAACTGATGAAGGGATGATATGAGAATAATAGATCTTTAAAAAATAACGGTCACCAGAACCGTAAAAAGCGGAGAAAAAACTGGCTTACCCGAAGGCGGAAAACCGCCACGATAACATTAGCGTGGTTTATATTGTAATTTTGAATAAATCTTTCCTTCTGAATTGTAGTGAAGAGGAATGAATAAAATAACGCTACTTTTTATTTGGCAAAAGTATTTAAAATGTATCTTAAATAAAGGGTATTCAAGCCTTAGGCTGGGGGTTAAATGAATAAATTTGTAAACCATATTTTTCAAGTTCGGAGCTAGGTCGGGCGGGAACACAAACCGATTACCGTTATCCGTCTTGTGAGTGGTGTCGGAAATATTTCCGGGACACGTGAGACTCGAAGTCGCGGTAGAGAATAAATTGAATATAAGAGGGGAGATAGAATTGGTGGGCCTTTTCTTTATCTTGGTGGAGCTGTTGGGGGAGGGCATACCGGAAATGGCTCCAATTTGATTGGCATTGAATGATGTAGCGGGAAGATCGTCGATCAAGCTTTTCCTGAACGGAACGGGCCATTCGTTATTGTTGTAAGGGGATAAAAAATAATGATTCCATAGTTCGGTTTTATGATGATTAGCGGATTCCTTCAAAAAGTAAAAGAAGCCTGCTTTAATAGTTTGTATAGAACTTCTTCCTTCCTTACTTCTTTTCTTTTCTTTCTTACTTTCTTTCTTTATCCTTCGATACAATAATTCCTGATCAAATGGCATAGTTTAAACTAGCGATCTGCATCGGGCCTAATTCTTCAAGCCCATCTCGGCCCGAATTTTCTTAAAGAATATTTACTTTTGCATATCCCTTGTTTAAACTAGGTATAATTTGGCCACACGGATCTACAATATTATATACGAGAAATTTGAGGGCTCAAAGATGGGAAATAAAGTAAAAAAAAAAATGTTAATTAAAACTCGCGTCAATAAGGTTTGGAGATTGTCGATAATCTTGACGCTTCGTTCAAGTAAATAGGTTTGTATCTGTTGTTCCCCTTTGCTGTAATAACCGAGGTAGTCCACGCTTTCCGCCTTGATAAAAAAGTTGCCAACCGCCTGATCAGCTGTTTTAAAAAAATATAATATATATGTATTCCTACGGAATTGATTAGTTATTCTAAGGGTTGGGAAGATTTTCAAAAAAAAAATGTATTTTTTATAAATATAAATACTTTAGCACGAAAGATACTTTTCACAAGTCGAATTCTTATTTTTTTCAGCTTAGTAATTATCATTAACCATTTACCTATGTAAACACATTTATTAATGATGCAAACAAATATTAATATGACCGTTTTAGGAAAAGAAAGAGTATAATATCGCTGGAGGAGGATGAAATCACTTCCTTTTATGAGTTTCAGTTATATAATTCTCTCATTGATTTTTGATTTTACAAAAAATTGTCAACGACGTTTAGAGAAAGTCGATGTTATCAGCTAGTAAGTGTTGTTAAAGAATCGATTTTATTTTTTTAAAAAAAAAACAGCCAACTCGATATTTTAGCCAGGAAAATATATTACGCGATCCCTGAAGATTTTGGTCGGTCATAGATAAGCGCAAAGGTTTTACATCTATCAGCGAAGTCTAGAGGGCTTAGAAGCAATATTTTTTTTAAGGATAATTGAATTTGCCGTTTTTTTAATAAAGAAAATAGGCTAAAATCGAGCCGTTTAACAAACGCTAGTTTTAGTTTTATCATTAACCATTTACCTACGTAGACACATTATACAAATAAACACATTTATTATTGATGCAAACAAATATTAATATGGCCGTTTTTAGGAAAAAAAAGCGTATAATATCGCTGGAGGAGGATGAAATCACTTCTCAAAAATGTGTCATGTCAAAATGCGACCATTTTTGGGTTAAAATTTTTTTTGCAGTTTTTTAGGTTCGGTTTTCTTTACATTACATTTGAAAGAGAGGAAAAGAAAGAAAAACCAAATGATATTTAAATTTTCGTCCCACAAACCTTTAACTTTTTTGGGCGGAATTGTTTGGAAAATTTTGCTGATTTCGGAATTATAACCACCGGATTCATTGTCGGCAGAGTATGTATCGATAAGACTTCGTCTTCCGCGAATCGCGCCACTTTTGTTTTCTGTTTTTTTTGTTTATCCCATGATTAAACTCTTACAATATAGATTAGAGGTCTGCATTTGGCGGGGTTTTTACCCTGTCCGTTCACGCCCGCATTTGTGACGGACGTGGTCTGGTTTTTAGGGTGGTTGCGGGCGGGTTAAAAAATTTCTAAAGAACGAGTGAGCGGGATATATGGCTAAAACTCCGCCCATTGCAGACCTAGATTATCTTATTTTCTAACTTTATTGATTTAGGAATGAAATTAAACATTCCGCTAAAAAATATCCATTTTATTTATAATTTAAAAAAAAAAAAGAAAAGACCAAACCTTTGTAACCGCGGTATTTCAGCCGGTCTAAATTTTCCCGCGCGTGTAATACATCGCTTTTTACGCGCCGCAAACCGAGATAAGAACCAGGGACAACGGTGAAGTTACGACCGCGTCCAATTCGCGAAACATCTTTTAAAAACGTATTTTTATTAAAAATTTTTAAGCTTAGAAGAAAGAAAAACCTTAAGAATAACGCGTATATACACAATAATGGTTTTTTTTTTCAAATAAACGCTATATACACAATATTTGGATTTTTTCAAAAAAAACGCGAGATTAAAAATTACTAGGACAATTTCAAAAAATGAAATATTCGTATTAGATTTAAATAGTTCTCATGTTCCATCTCCGTATTTATTGGACAAGATTATATTTTAAAGAAAAAAATATATTTTTCAAAACTTCATGGAAGCAGCTGATATGTGGAAGGCTACTTTTCCAGCCAAGAGTTCCAAATTTCAAGAGAAATGAGGGGAATGTGGCCAAAACTTGATTTTTTTTTGTTTTTGCTCACAATGCTTCAAGATACAAATGGCCGGAATTTATTTAAAAAAATTTTAGATGTAAAAAATAGGTACAGTTATTTTTAACAATATAAATTTACGTGCCTCACTCAATTCCATCGATAGTGAGTAATTCATAGTGATGTCAAAAGTTACTTTTTATAAGTAACTAGTTAAAGCGACCAATCAAATTCTTTAAAAAAGTAGCTGGTAAATAACTTTAACTTATTAAATTACAAGTTACAATATAAAATTTACGTAAAACGCATCATTTTTTTAAATATAAATTTCCTTTTTTTTAAAAAATTATTTTACAAACAATAATATTTTTATATTTCAATCGGAATTTTAAATAAAAATGTATTGGATATCTAATTCATATACCCAACTTAATTGAATTATAACATTTTTTTTAAATATTAATTTACCTTTGGCTGCGAACAAAAGATTCCAGGTATCTCGAGAAGCCGGAGTTTCATTCTTAATCTGCGCGGAAGCCGTGTTGTCACCGCCCTTACCCGCCAAAAGCTCCAAGGTTCGCGCCAAAAGAATAGCAGCGGGAACCGGCTGACGCCCTTTCGTGACTACGGTCACGAAATTCCCGGTTTGAGACTCAGTATTTACATTGGGGAATTTGTTGTGCCGATTGATGAGCAGGAGGTACACCCCGAAACGCTTAGGTACAGAGTTTTTTTCGCCAACTTCCAAGTTTTTGCTCGCATCGTGGAACGGAAATTCATCATCGGACGCCTTGTTTTTGGCGATATTTTTACGGGTTTTGTTGGGATGATCGAATTTGGTGCCTCCTTGGTAATAAAATGAAGGTTATAACCGGTGTTGTTAAACGGCTTAGCCCAATATTTTGGCCAGAAAAATAATGCCCAAGTCTCGAGATTTCGCTAATAGATATCTAAACCTTTGCGCCATCTATGAGCAAAATCTTCAGGCTTGCGTATACTGGATTCAATATTGAGATTGGTCGTTTATAAAAATCATCGGGGGCCATTTAACAACATTAGATATTGGGATATCGTGGTTTAGAAAAACCACTTTAAAATCTTAGTAAGAATTATCAAATTTTTACAAAAAAAAAGGGGGAAAAAAAAAATTGAAAGTATGGTATAATTATGCTAATATGAATCATGGTTAAAATGACAATGATGGATGGCGGAGGGGAGAGGTAATGCGTTGTTCAAATAACGCGCTCTTAAAAACGTCTAAATTATGTTCCGCTCGAACGAGTTCGAAATGTGGCACGTCTAAAATTGATTGACCGTAAGTACTGGACCATATCTCGGTCCCATTTTATTATATAGCATCCGCATTTTAACATCGTAAGGTATCGTAATCACTGTAAAGCGGAGATCCGCGAAGGTCAAAATTTTGCGATAGTTTATTTCTCATAATTTTTTTTTTAGCCAGTATAAAAAATCGCTTGGGCAAATCAGGTGATTTGTAAAAATAAGATAAATCGTATTATATTTGAAATTATAATTTACGAAAATTTCAACGGTTCCGACTTTAGACCACGCCGCGAAAGAGTAATTCGGTGAACATTCAGATCAAAGTTTTAGGAAACATATGAAATTTAGAATTTAGTTATTTTGTCTGCCAAATACTCAATTATTTTTTTTTTTTAGGCTGCATTCATAGTGGATCCGATCCAACACGATTTAACAGCTGATCGATTTTTAAAATCGGTTTATGAGAATTAATTTCTCTTTATTAAAACCAATATTTCTTAGGTTATTATCATGTATAGAATTAAAGACAAAATATTACAAAAAAATTGATCTCATAAATAGATTTTAAAAATCGATCAGCCGTTAAATCGTGTCGGATCGGATCCACTATGAATGCGGCCTAGGGTTTGTGTTGCAGTCTCAAGGACCATTATTGTTGTATTTTTAAAAATAAAATAATTTAAACATACCACACGAAACAAACATAAAATGAGGATATATATAACCTGGGAACCCGGAATTAAAAATAGCTTCAATGGGCTTGAACCGCTTATCGCTAAGATCAATATCGTCGAGACTGCCGTCGACCGTCAGAGAATCGCCGTATCCATCTTTTGTTTTCCTGGAGTTTCCATTTATTGGTGGGGGAGGGGTGGGTGGAAATAAGATAATATTTTATAAAATTGTTCTTTAAATCTCAATTGTAAGGGGTAAAACAAGGTCATTTTTCTTCCTCTTAAAAAGATTTGAAAATTTACCAAAATAACAAGTTGCGATACGTTATCCTATTAAACGATACTATTTAAAAAAAAGGGTCGTATAGGAAGTTGTAAATACGTATTTTTATCAAGAACCCTACAAAAATCGAATACCGGCCAGGTTTTAAATTTTAACCCCGGTCCGGATTTTTTAAAAATTCGAACCCGGTCCGGGTATTTAATCGGTTTTTGAACCTGACCTGAAATTGGCCAGGGTATTTAAACGGTTTTAGAAGTTGACCCGAATTTTTAAAATAATATATCATTTTAAGACCCACGCTGGGCCCTGGAGACCGCAAATTATTTTATATGAACGCTTCTTATTTTTTTAGGGTTAATTAAAAAAAACCTGCTGGAAAATATTTGCGGCGAATCGGTGTAACGCCTTTTAATGGCGAGGGCCTCCGCGTTTTCTAGGACATCGTAATTTTCGCTTTCAAAGATTATGGCGAGAATCCGGAAAGGGGAAAGGTGGTTCGGATCGACCGGCCCGAGTGTCGAGGAATAAAGATAAGGAACGCGATTGCGCCATTTTCGCTATTTTTATTGGTAAAACTAATATATTTTATACGCTTAAAATTATATTTCTGTTTTGTTTATCGGATAAAAAATGGCGGCATTAATCGAGGAATTTATATCGGATCTCGTTTATCGACTCCGGTCCGGTATTCGATGGATCCGGTCCTACATTTTTTTCTCAGGTCCAAAACCGAAGAAAAATTTGAAAAAAATCGAAGCTCGTTCAGACCAAATAGAAGGAACGAACTCTGTCGCACCTCAACGAGGATGTGTGTATATATCTGAGCTACCAAACCACTTATACACTTTCTTTTTTTTTTTAAAAATAAGGATTTATTATATATTTTACAATCACTTCTCTTTTTTTATAACGAATTATTATAATTTTGACAAATTAAAAAAATATTTTCATTTATATTTTAAATTATTTTTAAAGTATATATATATATTTCGAAACATCAGGAGAATAACCAACAGATTTGGGACAGTTGTAAATGGGACCGTATCAAATATTGCCCATTTTGTGAGGGGAAAGAAAGGTGAATATACAGTAGTGAATGGGTGGGTAAACTGAGCGTTTAATAATAAAAATTGACCTGACTTGCGCAATTTCACCCAAAACACAGAAATATGACTTTGGGAGGTCAGTTTTAAAAAAAAAAATTAAATCAAAATTTATTCTTTCCTTCTTTCTTTCTATCCTTCCTTCTTTAAGACGACATATGTTGTCATTTTAACTGCGCGTAGCAATAGTAGGAGAAATTTTTTTTTTGTAAAGATGTGATTGGGACCTGATTGCTCAGAAAGTAAATGAAGTAAGGTCTCATGGGTGAATATATCAAAGCGAATTTAATAGGGTATTTTACGTGAGTCTTTGAATGAATGTACGATGATAAAAGGGGCGGGTCCGCGTTCTCGTGGGAGTCATTATTCGGCGTCGCGTTACGAAAAGCGTTCGGAGGAGGGCGAGAATATTCGTTCAACAAGAATCGCATAAAGTTCGAAGAGAATTCTCTTCGACACGATATTTCTAAATTCTCTGGAAGATTTTTTAAAAAAAAAAATGAAGGAAAATATAAATTTAAAAAGGCATCCTATAATAATAATATACCGGCCAATTCGCCCATAGCCGTTACCGGCTATAAAAGAGACGCGAACATTTTATCGCGCGATCAAACAACAAACCTTAAATTTATTACCAAAAAGATACCATCAGCAAATATTTCATATAAATACGTAAGTGTAAATTATTTATATAACTCATTATTTTATTTTTTTTAATATGCAAGATAATTTTGCGATCTACTTGAAATCAAAGTAATATAAATTCTCTTCTCTTCTCTTCTCTTCTCTTCTCTTCTCTTCTCTTCTCTTCTCTTCTCTTCTCTTCTCTTCTCTTCTCTTCTCTTCTCTTCTAAGAAAGAAAGAAAGAAAGAAAGAAAGAGAAGCAAATACCATAATTTAGACCTGTGCGCGGAGGTCTTAAAATATCAGTATACGGGTGACGTATTTAAAAATAAATATTTTTCGTCGACGTTCAACGCCGCGCTGGCCGCCGTCCAATGAACTTGTGGCGACGTCGGCATCGCATATTTAAAAAAAAAATGAATTTAACATTGTTAATATAGATAGGTTCCTAAATCGTTTCCTATCCCAACCCCTACATTTTATTCACGTATTTTTTTACCATACTCCGATAACGGCCTAAGGAATTGCCTTCATATTTAGGTTCAGTTACAAAAAATTTGTAAATTATATTCTGGAATATTTCTATGGACTTTCTTTTGAAAATTTCGGGTCTACTTAGGAGTAGTGTAGCTAATGTATATCTAATTGTTTCGAAATTTTGATTAAAAAAATTATAATATAATAAATCACTCGTGGTTTGGTGATTGGTAAACCGCTTACCAAATTTTAAAGAACGTTTCCCTATTTAATTTAGGTACACTATTTAATAGGACTCACCCCCCCCCCCCCCAACCTCTAAAAAACTTATCTTCAACCTCATCATGTCGGGAGAGTGGTAACATCTGCTGGCGCCTAACGGAAGTCGTAAAGGTTCCATGTGGTCTGGGTCCAGAAAAGGATCACCGTATCCTCGACGGGGTGTAAAAACACCGTCTGAAGGGAGTTGATGTCAAGAAGGGCATCCGATCGTAAAAAACATTGCTACAAAATATTATAATGATTTAAATCAGAAGGAAAACTGGCCAACCTGGGGTAAACCCGGAGATCGCCATTAAACGGAGAAGAAGAATTTTACAGGACTCTTGTATGACACCACGGATGCTTTTCAAGTAATAATTTAATGTGCCGTGCCAAAAGGAGTAAGGGAAATTTTAAGGGTTTTCCATATTAATTCGATCATTTATTGGCGCATCGCGTTTTACATTATCAGCCGCACATCCAGAGATATCAAAATTTTCATTCAACGTATGTATGGACTCAGAAATCATTCATATTCAAAATCTGGCCAGTTTTTCATAAGTTGATCGCTGGCATTTAAAATGCTCCAATTCCACATTCTAAATCGCTACTCAATAATCTTTGAGAGCTGAAATGAATTCTTCTAAAAAAAATTTTTTTTAAAAAAGATTATTAATTCTTGCAACCCCCCCCCCCCCCCCACTTTTTAATGGCTGTGTTTGAATGTAAGTTATTTTTAAAAAAATATAAATTTATTATAAATTAGTAAATAATATAATAAAAAAACTTTTGTTTTACTTTACTTTAAAAAACTAATTAAATATTTTCTTGGCGATAAGATACAAATGAATCAAATACGTGAAGTTAATTAAATGTGATGCATCATTTATAAGATAGAATTTTTTTAAAATAACATCATACATTTTTTACATATTTATACATCGGCGACTTTTCCGGTTTGGAAAATGATTGCCGGCTACCATCACGTGAATAGGTGGGCACACAGATCTAACCACTTTGATTTTCTCAAGGAAAAAAAAAATTTGTGTTGCATGTGCGCTATAAATTATTTAAGTATTTAAATGTATAATAGTTTAACTGAAATTTAAATATAAATTATTTAAGTATTTAAATATATAATAGCGCACATGCAACAATTTGTACTTTACTATTATATTTTATTTTAAACGTTTAAAAATTATTAGATTTGTAAGCACATAAAAATAAAAAGTCCTGCAAAATCTAGAACCATATGCTTGGTTGTTTAGGTGATAGCAATAGCAAATTTATTAATCATATGATTTAAGAAAAAAAAATTATAAAATACACAAGGGTGTTAAAAAAATATCCTAAATATGTCTCCGCAAGATGGCGTGAACGACAAATAAGCTTCTTCATTTTTTTTTATCAGAAAGCAGATATGGGTAGTATTAAATTTATAAATTTCCCTATCATATAAATAAATGTAATACTCTTCATATCAATTCGTATTTAATTACTTGAAACCATATAGAAATGCTATGAGATATAAATTCGGGGACACGCACTACAATCATTTCCATACCCAATCTTGCTCGCAATTCCTTGCTAATTTTTCTCTCTCTCAGAGATACCCCCCCCCCCCCCCTCCATCTCCATCTAATCATCCTCATCACTGTTCTTTCTAATTTGGTTTCGTGGGTAGTTTTCATTGCCCATGTTTCTCCGCCATAAACTAAACAACTCCTCACACAGCTTATGTAAACTTTCCACTTTACCTGCAGAGAGACTTTTTTTATTTGTTAGAATAGAGACGACATCTCTCTGAACTATCTTCCACGCTTGTCTGACCCTTGCAACAACGGCAGAATCTACAACACCATCTGCGTTTAGCATACCACCCAAATAACAAAACTTATCCACTTTTTATAAGGTTAACCTTTTGCCAATATCCAAACCACCATTTTCTACGTTATCATTATTATGTACCCCATTCATGCACGATCTATAAATAAAAGTCATTCTTGATAAAATCAAACTTCCTTTTTTCCCGCTATGCATCCATTTATGGCATCTGGTGCATTGGATTGAATTTCTAGCAACTCTATTTCCACATATATCACAAGGCCAGTTACCGGATTCCTCCATCTTTAGATCTTCCACACTAATCATCACCTTTGTTTTTGCTATTATTCATTTTCAGGCCCTTTGCTTCCATAGCCATACTCCATTTACTAATTTTATCCTTCAATTCTTCCTCACTGTTTGCCATTAATACAAGGTCATCTGCATATAATAGCTCCCAGGGAATTCCTTCACGTATTTCTCTAACCACCACATCCATTACTAATAAATAATAATGGACTCAGCACGAATCCTTGATGAAGTCCTACCTTCACTTCAAAGATTTCACTATCACCATAATCCGTCCGTGCTGCTGTTTGTGCTCCCACATACATTGCCATCACTGCTATAGCCAACCATTCCCCCACACCTGATTTTCTCAAGGCCCATCTAGTAACCTCACGCGGCACGCTGTCAAATGCTTTCTCAAAGTCAACAAACGCATAATACAGATTCTTTTCCTTTGCAAGATACTTCTACTGTATTTGTCTCACCACAAAAATGGCATCTGTTGTGCCTTTCCCCGATGTAAAACCAAACTGCATTTCATCAATTTTAGTTTTCTCCCTTATCCGCTTCTCTAACACTCTCTCAAATACCTTCATTGCATGTTCTAAGAGTTTAATAGCTCTAAAGGATCACCTTTTCCCTTGTATACTGGGATAATTATACTTCTTCGCCAGTCCTCGGCAATAGTTCCTTCTGTGACAATTTGATTTGCCAAATTCATTAACCGTTCAATCTCTAAGCCATCAGAACCTTTAAGCATCTCTGATATAACCATCGATAAACTTCATCTTTTTTACTGCTCTCTTTATTACATCCTTGCCAAATTTACACCCTGAACCTTTACCTTTATTCCATTCATTCTCTTCGTTCAAATGTCCATCCATGTAGATCTTCCAGGTATTCATAATACCATTACTATCAATCACCATTTTTCCTTCTATATTTTTCAAACATTTAACACCTACCACATCTTATAATTATCATCTAAAAAATAAAATGACTATTTTAAGAAGCCAACAGGAAATGATTAAAACATAATCAGAGTGATAGATATAGATTGAGATCCTTTGACGTAATAGAAACCCTCATTTGTCTATAATTAGCTTACGCTTCTGTCTATTAAGATCCCAATAATATGATGGTAAATGAAGAAAACTTGTATATATTGTATTTATTTAAAAAATTTCTGCAGGATGGAGTTGAATAAACAAACAATTTTAACCATAAGAAAAAAAATTATTACAAATAATGAATAAACAAATAAAAATTATATAAGATATCAAGAATTGTAAAATAAATTCACAATTCTACACCAGCCCGGATAGGTCCGACCCTGGTACACGGCGTGGTCTGGCCCGGCCCGTGTACCAGAGACCTTCATGGACCGGGTAGGGGAATTATATCAAAGCGGCCCTATATTTTTTAAGGGGCGGGATTGGGCCTAAAATTATTTATTTTAAATTTAGCTTATCTATAACAATTGCTAAACGTAAGGAAACAATTGCCATCATTTCTTCCAATAATAATAAATTTTCATTAAATATACAAATACGATAAATAAATTTTGGTTATGGAATTTTTGGACCAGGCTTGGGATAATTTTTTTGAAACATATTATGGGCTTGGGAATTTTTTTAAGGTCCATAAAGGTCTTTGTCGTGTACCCGGGCGGGGCTTAGGGTGAGCCGGTCTGATATAAATAAATGGAATTCGTCTAATTTTATATTTTTTTGTTTCATTTGAAAATGGATGGTAGCTTCGGATAGTCTGAGTTACCCTGCTTCTTACACTAAGTTTATATATTTTTTAGAGATTGAGAATCCCCGCTATACGCACTTCCGGTTGTTAGAGTTTTAATTTTTGAATGAATTTTCAAAACATAATTTTAAAAAAAAAAATTCCCAAATTTTTTCATCCTCTAGGGAGAACATAATTTAAAAAAAAAAAATTCCCAAATTTTTTTATCCTCTAGAGAGAACATATATATTTATAAAAATTAATTCCAGCAATTCAACGATATTCCATTCAAAACTCATCATCCTGAAATGCTACCTTTTAAATTTGGTAAATATATTCTGTTTTTTTCGATAATCAATTTCTTCGTATCAAAAATTCCTTGAAAACTAAAAAGGATATTTTTAAATATGTTTTTTTTATAACAACAAAATTGCAATTAGAACATTTTAAATTTAAATTGTATTTTTTTTGTTTTAAAAAAAAATATGCAGCAGAGATAATTTTAGTTGGATTACCTATATTTATTTTTTAATGCAATTTATTATGATAGTCTTTCTTTCTTCTCTTTCTTTCATTCTTTCCTTCTTTCTAAAAAAAAGAAGAGACAAATAATACATATTAATAATTTAATGACTTCGAATCACGAGATTTTGCGAAAACCCAGGCGCCTTATTGTAATAGTTGACGAAGTCGCTCAACATGGGTACGAGGTTAAAATGAAGGGGCAGCAAGTTTAACGGTTCCCCATCAGTGTCGCCCCCGCCATTATGTTCCGCGTTCAAGGAGTCGCCCGAATCGTTGGGAGAACGATCTGGATACAGGTGGTTATAAATGATCCTCAGGTGAAAATCGTATGAAAAAGAGTGCAGATGGCACAACACCTTGTAATTTTCGCATATTTCTAGGAAGGAGTTGATTTTGTCCTTTTTTTGAGAAAAGGCGTTATTATTAAGGTATTATTTGTAAATTAAAAAAAATTTAGAAAATTTTTTCTTCTTAGAAACCGCTAATTATAGTGCAAGGTTTTTTTTAGTTCTTCAGAATTTAGAACTCGATTAACAAGGATTCTAGTTCTGAATATTTTTCTGAGAGATAGATTTGGTACCAGCTCTTAGATTAACCCGGGGTTCAGGTTTTCTTTTTTTCTTTACTTGCTTATTTCCCAAATCATCCTTGGATACAGAATTCTCTTCTCCCGTTGTCCCATTCGCGTCATTTCGCGCGGAAAACTCAAAGGGGTTGGGCATCAAACAAACGTAAAAATAAAGCACGAAAAATGGCATGTCCAAGGAAAGTTCTAGAAGCAATATTCCGCCTTCCGGTATGGTCTTCTGCATGAAGACCCTGGGAAAGGATGAGTGACAATCGTTGCCTTTCCTTTGGTCACTTTATATAAAAAAATATATAATATTATTATTTTAGTGAATAGGGCCATGCTGATACACAAATTATCATCAAATTTTTAACCAGAGCTTGAAAACAAAACAAAAAAAAATGGGTTTGGATTTCATGTTTTTAATTCGATCCGGAAATCAAAACCGATCCGATAACCGGATTTTTAGGCTAATATAGGAAAAGATTAGATTGGGTGGATAGATAGAGCCTCTTAAAATACCAGAAAGTTTATAATCCATTTTACTATTAATTAACATTATAACGGAGATGCTCATCGGGCTGGATTCGGTAAGTATCAGCTGACCCATTAATTTAAACCAATAGCAGTAACTAAAGAAAAAAAGAAAGGTTATTTTGGCCAATCGAGTTTGTTATTCGGTTTGACTGTCGACTAAAAAATAAGTTCCAATCGATGCAATCGCTGTGCTACATTTTATAGTAGATTTATTTTAATTATATAATATTACCCAACGCCATGGGGGGCGGAAGAAGTAGGGTGCCCCTGTAGAGAGGAAACGTGATTAAAGCCCAGCGTTTGCAAGTAAAAAAGGTACTCTTTCATAAAACTTTTGTACAAGTTCACCCAATCGTGGCTCGGCATAATTTGAGGCGGGGTGGCCTGTAAAAAAAAACAAATAAAAATATAATTCAAGGTTTGCGCCGTTGTCAAAAATCAGACTTTTTATATATAGACGGGGCAAAGAATACCTGGGGCCAGTTAGGGTAATGCCAATCTCTAGTATCTTAGTAGAAAAATTGTGAAATAAATAGTTAACGTCTTATATGATCTCCACCAGTGCTTAAAATCTCATCATTTAAATATTTTAATGAATATGTTTGACGAATTGTGAATTTTTAGCTCCGTCTCGAACCGAAAATAAACTTAAAAAAAAATTTTTTTTTTGTTGAAACCGTATCAGTTTGAACGTCGGCCGACCTCGTCTTGGATACTTCTTTCCTCCACGAGGGATCGAACAAGATGGGGGTCGCGCAATAATGGAAGGATCGGCTTCTCCTCTTTAAGATATTCAGGGTGGACAAGTGGAGAGAAAAATGGGCGGTGCTGGTATCAGAGTCGGCGGAAGACCACCGACGGTAAAGATACTTAACGATGGATTTTTCTTTCGTATCTTTATTTTTTTATTAGTTAAACATTTATGTATCAAAGAAATGATATCTATAAGCAGTGTTGTCTAATGGGCCGATTTAAAACGGCTAACTCATTATTGTAGCCGGGAAAAATATTGCCTAGGCCTCGCGATTTCGCTGATAGATGTCCAAACCGTGGTACCATCTACGAGCAGAATCTTCAACCCTCGAGTAATACTATTCTGCAGAGTTGTTAAAAGATAGTTTTTAAATGGATCTAGATACAGACACATCGTCTAAAAAAATATATAGATACCGATATTTTAATAAAAAATCTATCTAGATACATATACAGATACCACATTTTTATATCTACAGGATCTAGATACTTGTATCTAGATCCTTTAACAACTCTGCTATTCTGGATAAAAATATTGATTTAGTCTGGGTTTAATCGAAACGTTTTAAACGACACTAAAATATAAAGATATTTCTCTTGATTTTTCACTTTAGGTGTAGTGTTGTTGAACGATTTCAACATAGGCAATTTTTAAAATTAAGATCTTAGCCAAAAATAAAACTAATCAGTAAGCCTCAAGATTTCGTTTAACGAAAGCCCAAACATTTCCTGTCACCTATGAGCAGAATCTGCCAGACTCGGGTAATGTATTTCTTAGCTAAAAATATCGGGTTAACCCTTTTTTAAAAACCGAACCCTTTAAAAAGTAGTGTTGTTAAATTACCTAATTTTGACCATCTCTACTATGGCTCAGTGAAGCTTTTAGCTCCTCAAAAGTTGAATTATGGCTTCTACGCTGAAGTCGTGAAGTGAAAAAAATGGCTACGCTTGTTTTTTAGTTGACTGAAGTTAGGTAGTATTAACAACGCTATTTAAAACTAATTATTTTCACTGCTATTTAGTGAAAATTTTTTTAAAAAATTTATTGGTGACCGAATCTTCCCAAAAATGGACCTAAACCTGCCTGTCCAAATATCCCCCGATTTTGAGTACTTATCCAAAAATATGTTCCCATTCTGGTCCATTTTTGTAAAATGTTCTAGCAAAATAATTTCAAATTTTTGAACCTCCCAAAACGGGGTAAAGGGCCTTGCTAGATTTATCTAAAAAAGGAAAATGCTGAATATTTGTGTCCATTAGACTAATTAGTTTAAGCATTTATAAATATATCTAACCTATTAATTGTGCCTTTAACGCCTTCAGGTATTGAATCCCCTGTTCCTGTAAAAAATCTTTGCGATTAGCCCTCAGAAACTCGAGCTCAAATGAATCGAGAGCGGCGGAATTTTCGGTATTCCGAGACTTCCCGAGATGACATTCGTCGAAAATCGCGGAGGGATTCAAAGGTGCCGCCTTTGCCATAAAATGGCTATAACCGCTGAATTCGTCGAAAACTTGACATAGGATCTCGTCGAAAAGCCCCTTGTTTTGAAGGGATACCAGCGAATCCAAGAATTCTAGCAAACATTTGTTGAGCGAATGGTAATCTATGAAAGTGGCGACAGGTAAATGTTCCTTGCTAATGCTACCATTATTAAAGGCGGAGCAGATTTGTTTGAGCATCTGTGAGGCCGTTTTTTTGAATTCTTCAGAATTGCGGGACATTTGAAAAGTTCTCAGATGCGCCTAACAAAAAAATTTTAACAAAATTATTGCGATAAGTTAACTTTGTAAAAAATATATACATTAATATATGTTATAAGGAAAACTTTCGGAAATTTTATACGAGTATAGGTAGCTAAATATCTATTATGAATATCTTTAAGAAACATTGACTCAGGACCATTACTTTATCATATGTTTTCTATTAATTAGAAATAAGAAAACATTCTTCATTTAAAAAAAACAAAACAAACTATTTCATTCACGAACCTTGGCGTTCGGATAGACGATCTGATGCTCCGATTCCTTCGTAATTGTGGAAGAACCGCACAGAATTTTAGCCGGGGAACATAGAGGGGCGTAGCGGTAACCCAATTTTTGATATAGCACGCAATTGAGGGCCGCCCACTTATTACGGATCGATTCGACGGAATGATGCAAATATTTGACCAACACGTCCTCGATTAAGGTCTCGCGGAAATTGTAACAGAACAAGGAACACTTATCGCGTTGAATTAGAAGGCAGGAGAACAAACTTCTAGTAGCCATGAAGTCCTGTTTAGTTCTTTTTTTTGTGTATTAGAGGTTGCCTATAGTATATAATATATTGGTCAATTATCACGATATTTGTCTTGGATGGGAATTTAATTCCAAGGCTAGAGGTTTTATTGTCCTTTTGGGAATTCATTATATCTTTAGCGGAAGACTACCACCCTTAGCTTGCGTTATTTTTTTTTTGAAAATATAGCTCAGGAAATGGATATAAAATTAAATTTAGGCCTCTGGTTAGGGAGTTTTTCCATTGCCGCGCGTTTAAGACTGAGCTAATTTATTTTTAAAACTTTTAATGAAAAATCGAATGTTAAATTTTGAAAATTATGTTTAGGACATGTTTTGATATTTATATTCAAAATAAGCTTATGTATTTATTTTCATTAAAGTTTCGGAAGTTTGTGAGTTCATAATTTTCAGGACACAGCATAGACACTATTTAAAAGACAATTCTATAACCTATTTATTCATAGAATCAAAATGGTGGCGTACCATGGAGTATAATCCAGGGTTACTCATTTTTGGCCAAAGATGGAGATAAAATAAAAATTATTAACAAATCAAAAGACGAGACGATATTTTGGTGAAAGGTAGTATTTAAAAAAATAAATATATAATCACTTTATGAGATTGTCATCAATGTTTAGGCTTTCGTTCTCGATATCGATGTTCGTCGATGGATCGAATTGACGATATTCGACAAAGTTCGCGTCAGGAAAGCGAAAAAAAATGTCGCCGTACGATTGGTCGGCTGAGGTATCATCGCTAGGAGAGAATTTAGGGGAAAAGAGGGATTGCCTGTCGTGATCTGATATTTTTTTAAAAATATAATATAAAAAAGGTTTGTATTTTTTTTAACCCGTAAATAACGAATTTTTCCCACCTCCTATTCAAAACTTATTTTTGCAAATTTAAAATGGCGACGATACATAATTTCAAGTAAAGTTTAGAAACGATGATTAAAAAGTAACTCAGCATTTGCAGTTAGCGCGAATTCGCGGGGAAAGTATACGTAAATACACATAAAATGCATTGCGCACTTCGCCGCGAATATCGCGCAAATTATGAATGCGAGGTAACACTGTTTGCCGATTGCACGAATTTCGCGGCGGAGAGTATAAAAATTCAGCGCACCTATTTTATAACCCGCCGCGAAATCCGCGCTTAACCATAAATGAGGAGGGGCAACGCTATATAATATTTAAATAAAATCACGGTTAACCTTCGTCAGAAACGTTGGGATAGGAAGCCATCTTAGCGGCGGCATCGTGAGTGTCGCACCAAACTAACAAGTACGCTTCGTTTTCGATCTCGTTTAAGTAAGGGGAACGATCACTAATTTCCTTTTTAAAATTTAAAAAAAGTTTAATAATCTTATCGTACAGTAGTTGGGAACCGAAAGAGGAACCCAGTCAAATTTGAAAACTGGAAATAAGATTTTCAGGAATAGGAATTAGAAACCGCTTTTAGAAAATAGATACGCAGAGCCTGAACCCTACTTGTGCTACGATTATTATATTACCGAATTCAATGTTTCCGCGTCTACCAAGGCAAATATGTTCCCCTCGTTCCGCTCACTGATATCTTCACTTCCGCCAAAAGAGGTGTATTCATCCGCCTCACGCAAGCCGCAAAAAATTTCCCGATCAAATTTAAAGGATTTGGCTCCGAAGGCCACCAATTTTATGCCACCACCATGATTGTTTTCTATGATTGAGTCACGATGATCGGGTGATTTCGCATCATCGTGAGACGGGGGGAGTAAGGACCTTAGGAACTTGTAAAGATCCTCAACAAACTCGTTCCTGAACCGTATATTGTCGACTAAATCGGACCACTCATACATAAGAGCGGAAGTTGCCATGCTGGTTAAGTTCCGAATCTGGGATTTGGAAATCTTATCACCTTTATTTTTTTTTACCCATTTTGAATAGAGCACAAATTTTCAGAAAATAAATTTAGTATTTATTAGATAGCTCGGGAAAACAATTTTAAAAAAATTTTACTTTTATTACTGTTGATGCTTTCCCTCTCTCTTTCATTGGCGGAGACCGAAGAGCATATGTTAAACGTTTTCTTACAATCAGCGATTTCGAATGCCATGCGATTGATCGTCGCAAGGCATCGCGCGAGAAATGAGGAATCTGGGGTATCTCCTTTTCAATATAAAAAATTTATAGTCAGCTGATTTGTCTAAATTTCTATTGGGGCGTTATCTTATTATTATTTTTTTTTGAAATGACGTCTTATGCCAATTATCGAGCATGCGTCGTAAGTTTTCGATGGAAATATAATGGTAGCTAAATGGGGGGGGGGAATCATATGATTTTATTCTTTTTTAAAAAAAATCGAATAAGGAATCATTAACTTGATATAATATCCGGGGATCTCGTCATTAATAGTGATTCAAACTCGACCTCTCGGATAGCTAAAGCGTGGCAAATTTTCAGCAATTTTTTCAAACCGCGCAAACGGGTAGCGTTACTCAAAACTCTCTCCCAAATGCCGTACTCTACTAAACACTCTTTTAAAAATGTAAGATATTAATAATAATAAATCAATGTGGATAGAACATTTATTTAAAAGAAACATACTATTATATATACATTTTATATAAAAATTATATAATTAATTAGAAGAGAAGTTTATGTTTGGTAGGCGAGGCTTAATGACCCATGTATATATGATATATACTGCTAAATCGACAAATTTCGATTGACATTCTTTGTCGCAGGTAATGGTTTTTTTATTAATTAGCCCCCCCCCCCCCTCCCATATTATTAGTGTCATAAATGTAGTGGGTTGTTAAATGGCTCGATTTAGACAATTTATAAATCAGGATTTTTAGTCAAAAAAATAATATAAACGAAAAGTCTCGAAATCTCGTAAATAGATAGACGTGCAAACCTGTCAGCCATCTACGAGTTAGATCTTACATGCTTGCGTAATATATATTTTTTTTGTAAGTTAACAAATGATTACAAATTTATAACCCAAGCAAAAATAAGCACAAAAATGTTCATAAATTTTTATATTTATTTATTAGGCTTTACTAAAATATCAAAATATTAAAACAAATTTTCGAAACTTTAATAAAAAATATATTAATAAGCTATTTTTAAATATAAAAATAAAATCATGCCCAAAACATTCTATAAATGTAATTTCAAAAATTTAACAATAGCGAAAGTTTTGAAACTTTTCTAATTTCTATAAAAGGGGCTTGGATAAAACCTTTTAAATAAGGATTAAAATATATAAATCTAACTATCATCTTCTTGGATCGCGGGGCTTCCATCTCTATGCTCATGATCAAAGAGGTTTGGCGGCAAAAATATTTGAACGAATGATATGGCTAAGAGAAAACAAAACTTTATTAAAATTAACCCGTTTTAGCCGGAGCTTAAACTTAATAAGGTGACATAATATACACCTCAAATTATTACAGTGAGGAGTGAATACACTCCTATATCCCTTTGATGCACTCACCTCCTTGTTTACCTTGGTTATCGGGATTGGAGGCAAAACACGTGAATATGAAAATAAAATTAATATACCTCTTGTATAAAAGTTATTACACTGACCAAGGTCAACAAGGAGGTAAGGGCATCAATTTTTTTTACTAAAACAGCTATTTCCACCCTTATAAGAACTACGAGTAACCCTTCTCCCCCTAAACCTAACGGTTGTGGGAGATATATCCTAATACTAATATCATTTTTTTTTAATTCATAAATTTTTTGTATCCACGAAGGAATAAATCTATGGTTTTTATTACTATAATAAAACCTTTTTTGCCGGTGTTGTAGGGTTTGGTGAATAGGAAAATATTTTTCCAAGACGAACCGTGGGTCAGAATAGGTCTTTTGCGGAGAAGACGGTCATCGGCGAAGAGCTAGTTTTAAAGAAAAATAAGTAAATAATTAATATATATCTCCACTTCCGCCCCCCCTCCACCTTCTGAAATATTAAAAATAAAATATATCAATTTTTTTTAAACAAAAATGAATTTTTTTAGGGTTTTTACTAATTATATAAATTGTTATTATGTATGGCGCTAAATATTAACAACTATTATTATAACATTTTACTATAGATGGCGCTATATATCAACAACATTCTTTCAAATATAGAGACCAGTGCAAGGGTGCACAAACTTTTTTCCGATCAAACCTGACCCTTAGGAATAAAGTTTTCTGGATCCGATTATAAAAAATAATTTTATATTTCCGACCCAATTGGCCCCTTAAAATATTTTTTTCAGAGATCCAAACTGAAACGATAAGTAAAATTTTTTTTTTCATTTTTATTAATTGTACATTATAAAATAATATTTAATTTATAAATATAACAAATAATTATATCAATGATTTATTTTAATATGAACAATTACTTAAATTTTTTTTATTAAGCCGCACAATTAATATATTTTCAAAATTCGTCTCACTCGAATTACATCTATAAGGAGATAATATAAATTTAATTGTTGAAAACATCTTTCCACACTAACTTGGGGTAGCTGGCATTGCCAGTATGATATTAGATTTGATGTGTCATTTATAATGCTATATGTAAATAATTTATATATTAGATTTAATTTTTTTCTAGGCATTATAATTTATAAGCTTAAAATATTAAAAAATGTTGTAAAATGGCAATATACTAAAGTTTATAAAAATTAGATTGATAATAATTTTTACAATTTGAATATAATTATAATTTTTGCAATGTACTACTAGTAATAACTTACACATTATTTTATAAGCATAAAATTATGAGACTCTAACCGGTTCAGAGGCATTTTAGCGGTTCGGTTCATGTTAGGCTAGAATTTTTTTTAGAGGTTTAGGTTTAGTGATAAAAAATAACGGTTTAGCGGTTCGGTTTGGATCCCTGATTTTTTTGAGCCCGGATAATACTATTAAAAATAAAAACTCACTAACTGAATCGTGTTTAGCTGATTTCTAATTACAAATAAGGTATTAAGGAAGAAAATAAATGATTAATTGGAATTAGCCAGAAGGCATAGGTTGAAATTTAAATCTCCCGATCTCATTATAAACACCGAATGACGATTCCGACATTTGGCCAACTCGACGAAAAATTTCTTGACCGAAAACCCAATTTAGAAAATAAGGGTTGTATTTCATGGCGTATAAAAATAATTTTTTTTTCCCGCAAAATAGTCTCTTCTCTTCACCTCGGAAATCGCGACAAATTCTTAAGATCTGAAAACGCTTTTCAAATTACGAACCGTAAATAGAATCCGTTTTTCACAAATATTTGAATATAGACTTCGAATCAGATTTTCGATATTCCAAAAAAGAAGCATATCCGGTTATAGTCCAAAATAATGGGTGGTCATCTTCCTCCCTTTTTTGTCAAATATTATCATCCTTTGAATCTTAACTTTTTTTAAAAAAAAACTGACTCGATAAAAATCCTAAAAATTTTTTTTTTGAGGGATACCAACTTCCATATATTTAATTTTAAAATAAAAAAAATACGAAATTTCAACGCCATTTTAAAGGTCATAAAGATTTTAAAAAAAACGCGACGTTTTTTTTTGAGTCACACCCGTATAGGTTTATAAATTTTGTCATTTTGAAAACATGTGATGAATAGGAAGGAAGAAAGAAACATTGATTCGAATTAGTATTGAAAAAAACGGACATTATGTTTGTGACTTAGCAGAATATAATTTTTTTATGTATAGTTTTAATAAATTTATATTTATTAAGGTAATCGTACATTAAAAAAGTGGTCTGGCAAGTTGGGGGAAATGCAGAAGGTGAGTAGATGTTGTGACAGGTAATACAAAAACTTGGGAATATTGTCACGTGGCTGGTGTACGTATGCCGGGATTGGCAATCTTGATTTAAAACGAATATAAATCAGGTAATAAGGGGAGAAATAAACAACAACAAACAAATTTAAAAAAAAAACACCAAGTTTTGTTTTTTATTTATCAATTTTTAAGAGGTCGTTTCTTAGTGTTGTTAATAAAACTAGATTTAGTAGACTAACTAAATAGTTCGAAAAATTCGACTAAAAACTTTAGCCAATAAAATAGTCGATTAGTCGACTAAGATAGAACCAATGACATATAATAATACCTAGAGTGACGATTCTTTCATAATAAAGCATTTCGAAGCGTCGTTAACATGCAAATCAGCTGGACCCGCCATTTTGATAACCCATATAGTAATTATTCTCATGTTAAAAACTACTATTAAATCGATAACTTTGCTTCCTTATCATCTCGATGATCGGGCAATTCTTTAATAAAGTTTGCGTCAGACATAAGGAATAAATTGGTCATCTCGTTCAAAATTTTTAATAATGATTTGGGTAATCAAAATGGCGTCCCCAGCTGTTCTTTAATGAATGCATCGTCAGTCAAAGGGTAGGTACTATTATATGTCATTGACTACGTCTAAAATTATTAATTTTTATTATACATTTATTTTTATAAAAATTCAACCTAATTTTTCTTATTTAATAAAATAAAAATATTTTGTAAAAATCTACAAAATATTAGATTTGGTGCCAAAGAATGGAGGTAAAAACAAACAAATTCAAAAATAAATTATTAGCAAATCCACGAAGTTAGTCGACCAAATTAGTCAATTAATCGACAAATTTAGCCGCTAAAAAAGTTTTCAGTAGATTTCCTCAATCGGAAGAAGTCGTCTAGTTAATAACACTAATCGTTTCTCTCTTTTTGAAAATGTAATAAATTTTTGATTTAGAATTATTCAAAAAAAACACAATCTGTTTTTTTAAAAAAAACTGTATTTCTTTGTTTTATTCTATTCTAACGAAAAGAAGTGACAAAAAAAAATAGGAAAAACTTAAATTTTCTTTCTTTCAGCTGTTTTTGATTTATTGATTACAAAAAATCCCTTTTATAAAGTGGAACACGTTGTTTCAACCAAAAATTAAAACTACCAAAAAAAATCCAATAGTCGAAATATAATGATAAAAATAATGTGGAGATGATAGGACCAAAAAATGACCACGAGGAAAAAGAAGTTATAACAATAATATATCTATATATAAAATGTAACTTGAAATATAATCTGGGCTTGTCGTGAGGATGTTTGAGGAAACTAGCGTCGTACGGAAACAGTTTGTGCTTGGGGTTCCTATTAATAGTGACCCAAAGTATATCCGTAACCGCTTCATCGAGCCGGTTTTCCAAAACCTTATCGAGAAGAAATTTTTATAATATATATATATAACTATATAATAGGATCTAGTGTTGTTAAACGGTTCGATTAGCGCCGATTTTTAAAAACGCTTAACTCAATATTTAATGATCCAGTATAATATTACGCAAGTCTTAAGATTTTACTCGTAGATGGCACAAAGGTCTCTAGACATGTATAAGCGAAATTTCGAGGCTCAGGTATTATTTTTCTTGCCAAAATATTGGGCCAGGCGTTTAGCAACACTAATAGATATTACCAAAATGATAACGAAAAAATATATTCTATTAGGTTCAATCATCTTTTCTTTCTTTCTTTCTTTCTTTCATTCATTCTTATAACTCATTTTACTTTGATAAAATCTTTCTTGATTTGATCCCCGGGCTGAGACAGGCCGTAGAAGTTGAGGATCAGAAACTCGTCGTGATATCTATATTTACAAAAAAAAAATCATGATTTAAACAAAATAGCATTTTTTTTTAAAAAAATCACGATTTAAATCGTTGATTAATTTATTTTTTAGAAAAATAAATATTTAAAAAAAAAAAATCAAATCACTTTTTCTTTCTTTTTTTTTGTAAATTATATTTTTAAAACGATTAAATTATTAATTCTTTATTTTCTTACATTTAATGTATTTTTTTCTCAATAAACATATTTAACGAGGTTCATCGTTTCTAAACGTTCTTTATAACCGGTGTAGTTAAACGGCTTGGTTTGAGTCGATTTTTGAAAACGGCTAACTCAATATTTCATCTAGACTAATCTTACGCGAACCCTGAAGATTTAGTTAGTTGAAGGAACTAAGGTTGTTGGAACATCTATTAGCCAAATCTCGAGGAGGCATAGGGCAATATTTTTCTGGCTAAAATACTGAGTTAGCCGTTTTCAAAATCCTGCTGAAAACGAGCCGTTACAACACTACTTATAATTGATTTTACCTCATTCCTATTCCTTATAATTATAATTTAAAAAAAAAAAACTAAATAAATTTTTTTTCCCCGGTTCTACGGGTTACTCTATTTGAATATTTTACTTGATATGATATGTTGTCAAAAATGTAGTAGCGAATAATTAATTTTTTAAAAAAAGGTAAAATAAATAAAGGTGAAAAATGTAGAAATAGAATTTGTGGGAAAGGATATGGGATTAAAAAAAGGAAGTTTGGAATATGGAAGGTTATTCAATGGAAGAGATGAAGCTTAGATGGGGTCTCAAC
Source organism: Gordionus sp. m RMFG-2023 (assembly GCF_954871325.1). Classification (NCBI taxonomy): domain Eukaryota; kingdom Metazoa; phylum Nematomorpha; class Gordioida; order Chordodea; family Parachordodidae; genus Gordionus; species Gordionus sp. m RMFG-2023. Next base: position 32,597,083 of record NC_088778.1, on the reverse strand, counting down.
TCTTTGGCGTAAGAATAGGGATTCTTATTTTTTTCCATTAATAATTTTTTATAAATATATTGGTATTAAATAGTGTTACCAAAACTACTTAAAACTTTAGTCAACTATTAAAGAGCATATAGTCATGGTTTTTTTTATCAAAAAAAAAATATTGGAATCAATCTTCAGGATGAGACTCGACTCAGATGCTTAATTCAATTTTTTAGGCTAAATGGCTTGATTAATCCAGCAATAGGGATGTTCAAAGTTAGGTAATTTAACAGCACTAGTAATAAATACATTTTCACGAGTTTCAATCATTTCAAATGGGAAGCATATTTATCAAGATGATTTATTTTTTTTTGCTTTTACCGGAAAATACAACCATATTGAAAATAATTTTTGCAATTTCTTTAATGAGAATTTTTAAGGGCTAAATAGAAGATATATAAAATTTGTTACTTGTCGACCAAAAAAATATTCTGAGAATCTTAAGATTGGTTAAAGGAGGAAAAGGTTCTCATCGAACTCCGAAGAACCATAACTCTGGATACATTTGAGCTAGAGCAATTAAGATTTTGGATTTGCATAAAGTGTACAAGCAATTTAACCTTTATTCTAAGCTTCATCCATTTTAAAAATGGTCGTTCGAATCATTGGTCAATCGACCAAATTACCTAATACCGGATTATATAATAAAATCATTTAATCACCCTGATTTGCAATTGTACGCCACAAACGAAAATATGTTAAACTTAAAATAAATTAATAAGAAAGTAGGCGCGAAGAAACCTATTATCGAAACGGAAATCGGTTGGCATTTGAACAGACCCGTCCGATCCGTAATCCCCTAAAATGTCTTTCGTGGTCGCGGGCGTCAGGTTGAAATAGAAAATATTGTTGGATCCACCCTTGACGTTCTCAAAATTTTGCGGGCTTTTCCCTCCGTCTCCCACAGCTGCGTCAGCATTTTCGGCGCCAACTTCGACCATTCGCCCTCCTTCGTTAGTCCTTATAGCCATAGCATCGTCACCCTTAGATTCGACCGTAGCCATACCCTCTGCATCCAAATTATTTGCTTCATCATCATCATCGTCATCTATCTCTCCGCCAGTGTCCATAACATAGTCTTCCCCGAGCATTTGGGAAGAATCGAACCCACTAATTACGCTATTGACGCTGTTACCACTGTCGAAGTGTCTCCGACTATTTCCTGTTAAACATGTCGCATAAGGGTATAGAAAATTAAATGTGCCAGGCTTTGTAAATCTATATTGTCCGTTTTTTTTGTTACAATTTTGGACGACTCAATTTTTTCCGAGAATCGCTATCTCTAAACGTGAACGGAGAGTGCCGACCGTACTGCTGTGAATTTTAGATAATTTGGCCATAAATTTTTTTGAGTCATTTTTTAAAATTTCACGAAAGAAATACTCGGAATACTCTCAAGGGTAAGGTTACTTTATACATGTCGAGAACAGGACTTCCACGACTTTCAAAAATTTGTATAAAATGGGCGCCAAAAATTTATTAAAATTTTTTTTTAACGATTTGCTAAGAAATCTAGACTCACCAAATACGTACATACTAGAGATGTACCGATATAATTTATCGGATCGGATCGAGACCATATATCATCCTTTTTAAAATGTCGGTTATAGGCCGATATTAATTTTTCCGAACCGATCAAATAACATAAAATAATACCTAGACTGACGATGCCTTCATTAAAAGTGTACATCAATGAAAAAACAGCTGGGGAGGCCATTTTGATTGCCCATATCATTATTAAAAAATTAAACAGATGCCAATTTATTCCAATGTCTGAATGAGAATAATTAACTACACGAGTTACCAAAATGGCCGCTCCAGCTGATTGGCATTCATCGACGCTTTCGAATGCTTTATTATGAATGCAACGTCAGTTTAGGTAATATTATAATGTCATTAAACCGATCAGACAAAATGACGTCGTAATTTAAAAAAAAAAAATTTATCACAAATTATTATGTAAATTAGATTAATGTTATCGTGTACAAATAAGTGATATATCAATAAAATTTTAAATTCCAGAATATAAACTATAAGTGATCAGTTATAATATGTTTTAAATAACTTATGTTATGGTTATAGTTAAATTATTGATGTTTTGTACAATCAAAAACGAGATTTAGTGGATGTATGTAGGTATGGCAGAGACGTGCAGAAGTACCATTTGTACGGCCTGGATTTTTTTTGTCAAAAATTATTTTCGGCCACTGGGTTTTTTTTTAAAAAATATATTTTATTTATTTTTGATTTTTATAGCTCATAATGGCGATTTCAAATATTTGGTTTTAAAATCTAGGCCCGGATATGCAAAATCCTTCCATTTGAACATATTTTAGCCAAAAAAAATATTGTCTATGTCTGCTAATAAATGCCCAAACCTTAATGCCATCCATCAGGCTTATATAATATTTTTCTGGATTAACGAGATAGCCAGATATATATACATTAAAAATAAAAACGATTAGAATGTTTAAAGAATACAAAATCGGATATGATATCAGATCGGTAATCGGCTGATATCGATTTAATATCAAATCGACCTCCGAGAAGTAGCATCGGTACATCTCTACCACATATATTTTGTTACTAAAAATTATTGTATTTGAAAAATGGTACACTCAAATAGTTAGAATAACGATGCTTTTACAAGGTAAATATATACGAAATTTTTAGGTTCAAATAAAAAAAAAAGAAAATACATTTACTTTCGTTGCCGGCTGAGTAATCATCCGATTCCCTAAAGACGTAATATCCGGGTCTATTGAGCACCCCGAAAAACTTGTCCAGAACGGCTGATCCTAAAAGCCTCAAGGCCGGGCCGAAAGCGTGGTGAGGCGGAGAGGTGTAAGGAGAAAGCCTGGGTTGAAGTGACAGGGCGTAACGCCACACCAAGCGACAAGAGAAGCGACCCTGGGCGAAGGAAGGAACAACTTTCGATTTATTCGTTTAATAGGAGTGAGTGAGTGAGTGATAATTATAGTATATCCTGATAGAACACTAAAAAACTTTTCTTTTTTTTTAAAAAAAAATGGTTGGGAAAGGGTGAAGTGGGGAGTCGTGGAACTATCAAGAAAAAAAGATTTATAATCCGGGAACGATTTAATGTTTTATTTATTTATACTCGCATAGGGATTATTGTAATGGCGACGTTCCTGATCAAAAATCAAATCATGCCTCCTATCGGGAATCAAAAGAATGTTGGCGATTCCTGTAAAAAAAAATTGAAAAAATATTTATATTTTTAAAAAAAAGAAATAAAAACAATAAAAAAAAAATAAAAGATTAGAAAAATATTAAACGTTTTAATTGAAAGAAAAATTTTTTTTTTTATTTTGTAAACTTGTTTGGAATAGATTTTCCAGAAGTAATCGGCAGTTAACTTTTTCGAAATTCAGCTTTATTTTAGCTACGAGACGACGGTAGAGCGACAGATTATTGTTGTAAGCCCTTTCATTGCTATTCTCTAACGGACTTTTTTTAAAAAAAAAAAAATATTATTAAGATTACAAAGAATAATTTCTTTCTTTCCTTTCTTCCTTCTTTCTTTCTTTCTATCTTTCTATCCTTTCTTTCTTTCTTTCTTTCTTTCTTTCTTTCTTTCTTTCTTTCTTTCTTTCTTTCTTCAATGAATGACATGAATGCACAATTAATTATGATATTTTTAAAAAATAATATAATATATATACCTCATGTGCATGTAAACGACGCACCTTTCAACCGTTATACGTACGATTATAGAAAAATTTGGAATATGTATTATACCGTTTTGATTGACGCCATCACTTACGATAGATAATGAGAGGGCTGTATTGAATCGAATATCGGTTAAAAAAAACATTGATAATATTTTTTTTTTAAAAACTGATCACATAAATTAAAATGAAACCTTTTAGGCCCAAGCCGGATTCTTTACTATTGACGGGTAAGTTGATGCCAATCAAATCGCTCGAAGATTTGCTATCCAAAATAATATAAATAAAAGTGCCCGAATTATAACCTCTAATACAAATTCACTAATTTCGATTTTTTTTCGAAAATAAAAAAAAACTCTATTCAGGGTCGGTCTACTGGTCAGAACCCAGAAGAAAGTATAGCAGAAGAGTTTCCAAAAACTGAAACTGTTGGAAAAACATGAATTTTTTTAAAAATCATTTTCCGGTTATATACTAAAACTTTCAGGGTCCATTGCAAGTCAATATTTGCTTTGTAAAATTATAAATTAATACTAGAAAGGATAAGGCCTCATTTATAGTAACCGCGCTGATGAACAATAACATGACCGCGTTATCTTATTGTGTAAGTTAAGCAGCGAAACGCGATTTCGTTCCGCAAGTTACCATAAATGAGGCCAAACTGAGAAAACGACAAATTATTTAATACCTAAATTTACGAGATATCGCGAGTGTTTGCCATTCCGTGTTACTGCTCAAGATCCCGACTAAAAATGTTAGTGGCAAACTATTCGTCTTTTCCCCGATATCCTCATTACGTGTTGGATCATGTCTCTGTCTCTCATGAAATGGGCGTTGTTCTGGGGGGTCTTCAATAAAGACAGGGACCAATTTAGCGAAACTACAGGGCTTCCCGGGAAAGTCTAAAAAAGGAAGACTGGTATCGTGGGAAAGGGAGTCCACGAATAGCTCCAGGCTTCGCTCGTAATCGCGAACGAAGAGCAAGGGGAATTGTCGTTTAAACATGTGATCGGCCCTAGATTCGTTTCCGTTATTCTCTCTGTTTTCCATCCTATCGCGGCGCTGGACGTGATCAGATGAACGATATAGCAGATTATGGACGAACCATAATTTAAACGCTCTCGACTCCCTTTTGTAAATCCTATCCAAAGCGTGAGAGATCGAGTGGAGGGAATCACCGCTGCTATCATCATTCGTGAACGAGGAGAAACTTTTTTGCTCGGAAAAAGTGGAGAATGAGGTTGACGAAGAAGCCAACGATGCCGAGGATGAAACATTTTTGGATGATTTAGATTTCTTTGGAAGGGATGACCCATCGTTATCATCGGTGAGGGGGAACGAAGAATACGAACTACTAGAAGAGCTATAAGATGAGGTCTCAGAGTTGGGAATCTTGTGCTTGAAAAACTTTTCGATCATTTCTAGGCCTTTCTCCAAATGATCGATCCTAATATCTACTCGCTCAATCGAAGGCATATTGTTATTGTTAGATCTATCGCGCAATAAATCGGGGATCGGATCGAGGTAGCCATTGATCATGGCGGCGTCTTGAACGTACCAATGGACCCGTTTCATAAAACAATTCCAAAAATGTCTACCCTCGCGGGCTATATAAGTTCGAACGGTATTGATTTCGGTTTTGGTTTCGGCTTCTATTTTCCTGGCGTTCCGTCTCACCCTACGACGCTCCTCTTTTTTCCTAACCCTTTTTCTTCTATCGGCATATTTTTCCTTCTTCGTATTACTCGCCGCGTCCCGCGATTCCAGGGTAACGATAGGAGAAATCTGAAAAGTCTCCACGACTTTGATGATATTTCTGGTCAAGACGGATCGGCTGAAAGAATCGTCCGTGGAATAATCGCTGAAAGAGATGCGGGTAGAACTGGGGAGGGATGAACGAGAAGGAAGGCACTTATCTCTTTTTTCTGATTCGTAAGTGGGATACAGATACGTGATGTCCAAAGTCACCTTGGAGTTCCTTTGGGAGAATAGGATTTCGTGAGAATTTTCGGGGTTTACCAGTGCCGAAAGATCTCCTTTTTATTTTGAATAAAAAAAAATGGGGAATGAAGATTTGGCGTAGAGTGTAAAAAAAAGGCCATCAATCAAATCGATTGACGAACATCAATCAATGTCTCCGAACAAAGAAAATATGAGATACGAAATAAGCTACGATCATGAATGAATTTATCAAAAAAAAAATGAAAAATGGGAAACTTAAACAAGCCGGGATTTCGATGAAAGGGAATGTCTCGACGTCTCCGCCAACGTTACGACCTGCATTACAACGGCGGCGGACCGATAGCGCTAAATGAACGAAAAAGGGCTTGTGGGCAATCATCTCTCTAATGGCTCTGTTAGATCTGTGATCGTCGTAAGACCACGATTCTTCCAATGGATGATGATTATCGTCGACTACGTTCGAAGCACTATAATTACTTTCGCATTTGGCTAAAGATCGATTTCCCGCTTTTAGGAATCTGTAATGAGGTGAAGACGCTATGGTTTTGAATATCGAATCTATCATTCCGGCGAATTCCAGTTTGAAAAAAGAATGAGGACAGGTTCTAAAACCGGGAGTGATTATAAAACAAAACGTATTATCAATGGAAGGAAAAAAATAAATAAATTACATCTTTTTTTTTTAAAGAGAGTTACGAAATAATGAATGAATGATAATTAAATTAAGATCGAGATAGAAACGTATAATCTAATGCAAATATTATGGGTAATTTTGATTACTTTTTTAAAAAAAATTCCTGGTTCGGGCCGGGCAAAACTTTTTTAAAAAAATTTCGGGCCGGGCCTGGGTTTTCTTTCTCTTCTCTTTCTCTTCTCTTCTCTTCTCTTCTTTTCTCTTCTCTTCTCTTCTCTTCTTCTTCTCTTCTCTTCTCTTCTCTTCTCTTCTCTCTCTCTTCTCTTCTCTTCAAGGAAGGAAGGAAGGGAGAAGAGAATACTAGGCCCGATGCATATCATTAATGTCTTATTACTAGTGCTGTGAAGTAACGTCGAAAAAGTTTTGAAGAAAAAGAACGTCATTCGCTACCTTCATCTAAAGGTAACGAGTATCTGTAACGCGTTTCTTTTTTTGAGTAACGGTAACGCAAAACGTTACTTTATATTTTTCCTTAAAAAATATCAATAAAAAGAAAAACATTATAAAATTACTTTTATTTTTCTTTTAATTCTTAATATTAATCATTTAAGTCGAGTTTTGATTCATATCAACCACTTCCAACATTTTTTTTAAAATTCTCTCTGTTAAATTATCAGTCGAAATTAATATTCAGTCAAAATTCAAAGTAAATATAATGATATTATTAAATAATTTATTTTAAAAGAATATTATGTCCATAGTAGTTACTTCTTCAGATGAAGAAGATTTAACCCTTCCCTGGCCCCAATTTGAAATATATTTTAAACCAATTAAGAAAATTAATGGTACCAAGTCTACACTTTGTAAATGTAAATTATGTCCCAACGCAAATATTTCAACGTCAATGTCAAGTAGCTCAAACTTAAAAAAACATTTGAAGGTAAAGAATGGATAAATATTGATTCCTTTATCCAACACACACACTAGAATATTTTCATACAATGATAAAAATTTTTTTGACCAGGAAATGAATGAAGATCTCTGTGAAGATGACCTTTCAAGCTTTTTTCAAAATAATGATATTTCCTTAGATATTTTTAATAAATTCCCCGAATTGAAATTTTTGTTTATTAAACCACTCTCCCATCCTCTGCGCCAATTGAACGTGTGTTTAGCACGACGAAAGCTGTGTTGAGTACTAAGTGCTCATGTTTATCTGATCAAAATTTTGAAAAACAATTGTTGTTAAAAATAAATAAAAAATTGTTACATAAAGATGTTATCTTATAATATATTATTTTTGTATAATTTTATTCATATTATAATGGTATATATGAGAATTTTTTTTAAAACGATCATATTCTTTTTGTAAAGTTTTATTTTATTTTATATATATTCGGAAAAAAAATAAATATTATTTTTGTATAGTTTTATTTTATTATATATATATTCGGAAAAAAATAAATATTATTTTTGTATATATTTAATATTTATAAGTCATGAGTAGCTCGTTACTTGTTTGTAAAGGTAACGAGTGATTGTAACGCGTTCCTTTTTTCAGATGTAACGAGTAACGTTAACGCGTTTCTGTTTTTGTAGTAACGTTTACAGCACTACTGATTACTATATTAGGTTTTATTTATGTAAAACGAGAATGACTAATACTAATTAGACATTCATTGTAAAGATGGAGATCTTCGACAACTTCGAATTTATTTTTCAAAAAATGTTATAACAAACTTTTTGAATTCGATGGTTTTTATTTCCCCAGGAAACTCAAACTCACATTTTATGATTTTTAAAATGTTATAACAAACTTTTGAATTCGGATGGTTTTTATTTCCCCAGGAAACTCAAAACTCACATTTTATGATTTTTAAAAAAATTAAACAAATAAGTGCCGTAAAAGTTACTTTTTTTTATTACTTCCCTATAAAAAAAAGGGAATCCATTTCCTTTACTTTCACAATATAATACTATCAAAGATATTACCCATACGTTGTTCACCCTGTTCTCCAGTGATTCCCTAGTTTAAAATGGTTGACCAAATAAAATATTCCGGAAAAAGTGTCCTAGAATTCTTTCTAGCACCAAAAATACAAGAGACCTTCTAATATGTGGGAGGTGGGGGGTGGGTTTATGATTCAAGATCCTCATTCAAATAAAATAAAGGTATTTTTAAGGCATAAAAAAATTCATGGAGGGGGGAGGGTGTATATAAATACTTGTCAGGGGTACCCTTTTTAGTAAAAATATGAGTTGATATCTATTTTATAATTAAATTATTTTAGTCATCGGGGGGAAGGTATGGGCGGAGGCTCAGAGAGTGGTCTAAGGTGGTCAGAAAGATTTTTTTTTAAACTAAAAATAGCTTATAACCTGGTCAAGCAAGCGGAATTTCTGTAATAATCGCTGACATCCAATTCCATCAATCTTTCTTCGCATATAAATTCCATACAAAAATCGATGTCCACTTTATCGACCTAAGAAATACAACAAAATATGATTAAAAAAATGTCTTAAAAAAATAATTTATCGGAGCGCGTGCGCGTTATAAGGAGCGTAAGACTTTAAAAAAGTGAAAATAAATAAACGTCCAATCACGTCATTCATATGAATTTTTTGAGCATTATTCAGGGTTAATTTAATGAGGGTAACATCTATTAAAATATCGTTCACTCCACTTTCCCATCCCTCTCGACCGCCATTTCTGTATTTCCCCCGATTTTAGGCTTAAAATTTATGGCCCTCTCCCTGTTTTATCCGAATTTACAAGATTCACAAATCCAATCAATCTATGTAATTAATTGGCTTAATTTATTTTTTTTTCCCTTTCGGAAAGAGATCATATACAAATTTATTGATCGACGTTACACCTGTATATCGTAGGTAAGGCAGTATTGTATCGAAACAGTGAAGGCCTTCAAATAACACCGGTGGATGAGTGTCAAGTTGAAGAGAATCGATAGGATCGGAATTTCTGAGTGGGATTGGCTCAACGAGGACAAATGTATGAATGGGTCGTAGTTGATGATCTCCTGAAAATTCTATTTTCATTTAAATTATAAAAAAAAAAGTAATAGAGAATTCTTTGGCAACTGATTTTCAGAAATTACCATCATTACCTTATTAGTAAAATCGCAAGCGTAATATGAGCGGGCCGCGTTCTCCACGCCTCCAGTCTTGGTCCTGTTTTCCGCGAAGGTCTTTCCATCGTGCCACGCGCAGAGTACCTTGAAAACCTTTTGACCGAAGCATCGCTCGCTCAGAATGTGTAAGATCAATAGCGCCCCATCTTTCTTCAAATATTTTACGAAATATTCTCGGTTCAAAATATTTCCGCCAGATTTTCCTTTAACAGCGTCGGATCCGCGATACGCCACATCGCTGTCATCGTTATCAAAGGCTGCCGTGGTAGCGTAAGGGTAGTAAGATGTTTTCAAGTGGGCCACAAAATTTTGGAGCAAAATTTTATCGCTAACATTTAGACCTAGTTTTAAAAATATCTGTATCACGTTATTTCCTCTTGAGGTTAAAATGTGTTTGGTATTTGGCGTGCAATTAAAAAAAATTTTTTTTTTTACTAAAGATTCTCTTAGATCACTATTTAAAAAAAACACCATAAAAATCAAGCATTAAAAAAATAGGATGCAATATTTTCCAAGAGTCTAAGAATTAATCTAATCATATCCTGGAGAATTATCGGGGACGGAAACAATTTTCGTAGACTTCAAAATAATTATGTGATTAGAAAAAAAATCTTAATTTTATGAGGAATGGCGGGAATTTGTGCCAAATGAGTTTATAGGCATGACTGATCCAACCGTGGCGGGAAATGGGTCACGGGAACAGTTTGACGGACAAAAAAGATACAGTATTATTACCGTTTTTTTTCGCTAGCTTATTTTATGGTCATGCATGATTTCGACTTTATCAAAAAAATATATTAAAAAATCCTGTCAAATTGTCCAATAGAATTTCATTATTGTGACTCGTGATCATATATCGTCAAAAGTGTGTACCGTACCCTGAGAGTTCTCCTCGCGACAAAACAAAGAGAAAGTAAGCTCAAGACGGATAGAAGCCGCGTCCAAAAATTTAGCGAAAAACGCGCTTTGATCTATAACACTATCTAAGTGTCGCGATTTGCTTATCAGCTGCGCATCGAACAGTTCAAACGTAGGAGCAAATAGATCATCTTTATTCTCAATCGATATCGACTGCGATTGGCTGATAAAAAGTTCTCGATAAAAATTCGCGTATTCGATGGTTTCATGACTCACGACGTGTCCGTCCTCTTTCCTCCCACGCTTTTCGAAACGCGAGTTCGACGAGAGGAAAGAGCGTTTTATCTTGCGAGAAGAATCATCGACGTTTCTCGGGCGGGCCAAACGATGGAACAATATCAAGTTGTTTACCAGATCTTCGTCCCCGGCGAATATCTAAAAATTATACAAATAAGTACATTGATATATTAAACTAAGCGCAAGGGGGGGGGTAGAGGAAACTGGGGCAAAGCGGTTGACGGAGGCAATAATGTTAACGCGAAAAAACGTTCTAACCCCTTATCATAAAGACCTTAGAAGAGAAGAGAAGAGAAGAGAAGAGAAGAAAGAGAAGAGAAGAGAAGAGAAGAAGAAGAAGAGAAGAGAAGAGACGAGAAAGAAGATAAAGAAGAGAAGAAATTAGGTGTTAAGATGTATTTTAATTTTTCATATCTAATTTCTGACACATGTTTATCGTATAAGCAATTTTCCTCGGGGTTTTACATAGTTTTTTTTTTTACCCAAATAAATACATAAATCACCCTCTAGTTTATTTTTTGCTTTTTTAGCGAATATTAAAAAATTCGCAATACATGTTCATTAGAGTCATAAAAGAACTGTTAAAAATAAAATTTAGCGGAAGTTTATAGCTATAACTAGAAGTCGAGCAATAATGCTATGCATATCGTTAAACGGCTCGTTTTGAGCCGATTTTTAATCAATATTTTAGCCAGAAAAATATAGCCTAAGCCTGGAAATTTCGATGATATGTGTATAGACCTTTGTTCCTTCTATGAGCAAAATCTTCACGCTTGCGTAATATTTTTCTAAGTGAAGTATTGAGTTAGCCGTTTTAAAATATATATCACCTTGGGGGCGGGGGTAAGGTTATAACCGGGTTAAACGTTTTAAAAATAATATTTTTAACTCCGAACGTCTATCTAAACATATTATATACATATATAAATAAAATAATATTTTTAAGCATTAAAAAAAGAGAAACATTAATAAATAGTTTATGAGTTATTTAGAATAAAATTTCTTTAAACAAAATGCACGATGTAGAGTTGTTAAACGGATCAATTTAGCCAAGTTAAAATTACACATGTCATTTCGCGTAATGAATGTCCAAACCTTTCCATCATATACGAGCAAAATCTTCGGGTTCGCGTAAATCTTTTTTTTATTTTTGCCGGAAATATTGGGTCAGCTGTTTTCAAAAATCGAGCCGTTATAACAACACTTCGTAAACGATGCGCTTTAAAAAATGGGTACACACTCAAAATGTGCTAGTTCAACAATTTTAAATGTCATTTCATGGAAATTTTGATAACAGGAACTTAATCGAAGCCGATTTCTTACGAGGGGCCCGAACCTGCCCAAGGTCCATTTTACCCCTGGTTTAATGAGTTGTCCTAATATCGATCTCTGTTTGTTCTGCGGTTTCAAAATGCCCAACCAAACAATTTTAAAATTCCCTGAACCCGGGCTCGGGTTCACATCCCTGAATAAAACAATAAAGTTGATGTGTTTAATTTTTTTTATTTTGTACCAACTTTTATAATTGATGCTGAGCCATTTTACCCCTGGTTATACGGGGGGGGGGGGTAAAATAAATAAAACTGATCGCTTCACCTAATTAATCATAAGTATTATAACTAGAGAGCTATACTATAATTTCTTCTGTTACGTGTTATGTATTTTCAAAATTTCCTGGGGGAAAAAAAAATGCAAACCATTTTACCCCGGTCTCCCCTAGACGATCCATCATTTTTATTATTTTTTTTAAAAAAAAGAGAAATAATCTTTTATTAATTTGAACCCTTAATTATCTCGTGTGTGCCTCCTCGCCAAATATAATGAGGTTCGGAAAATCAAAAATGCGTTTTTCCGGTTTTAAAAAAAACTTTTTGTTTCGCGTATATCCAATCATACTTTTTAAATACCCGCCCGCCCATTTAACCAGCCAGCCCAAATGTTTTAAAAATTATTTTATTGGCTGCTTTAGCTCTTTATTTAATTTAATGTTTTAAATGGATCTAGATACAGATACACTGTCTAAAATAATATCTAGATACAGATATTTTAATCAAAAATCTATCTAGATACAGATACCACATTTTTATATCTAGATACAGGATCTAGATACTTGTATCTAGATCCTTTAAGAACTCTGATTTTTAATTTAAACTTACATAATACGCGCCATTTATTATGAAATAATGGGGAAAAAAAATGATTTTTAATCGAAGTTCCGTTTTGCCTCATTGTGTCCAGAAAAAAATGTTTGAAATTCACCTGCGCATTGTTTTAAAAATAATTTTATTTAAACCCGCCCGCTACCCGCTTACGGTTTAAAATATTATAGAAAACCATCCGCGCCGGCCCGGTGAATCAGCTGGAGCGGGTTGATTCTAAAACTGGATCAGGAAAATCTTTTTTTTAAAAAAATCAAAACCTTTTTTTTTCCTTTTGTTAAAATTTTTTTTTAGTTGGAATAAGGAAACTCATTTTGGAAATCTAATTTCCACTTGTCCTGTTAAAACGCCATTTTCTTGCCATTAATCGAAAATTATTTCGATAATAAATGAATCCCTACTCCCCCCTCCTCCCCCTTCCTATCCATAGTAACAATTTTTAAAATTGGGATATGGGGTATTTATGTATTATTTTTGATTTGTGATGGTTCTTGTAACCTCAATGTTTTCCATTTATATTTAGAATAAAAAATAAAAAAATTAAATAAGACAAGGGCAAATTTTAAATAATATTTCACTATATTAAGCTAATTAGTAATTTTATATTACAATCATCATGAGGTATAGATAGTTCAAATGGCCCATTTCTATTGCAATCGCGATTTTGAAGAGGGAAACGCGTTTTCGGGATGTTTTAAAACAACTAGAATGGAGGCGTCCCTTAAAACGTTCTAATTTTGGCGGGGTAAAATCCGCAGTCTAGAGACTGGAGTTAACCAAAAGTCAGTTAAAGTAGCACCCTATCTTTTGTTTTTTTTTATATAGAGCTGGCAATGGCGAACTATATTTTTGAGAGTGTAGCGTTTGCTACTTAGTCATGTAAAATTTAATAAATATTAACGATAAATAATTTATAATTTCGAAAATTAAAAATTAAGGTTTTTTAAAATTTCAATTTTTATGTTAATTTCAATTTTTGAAATGAAATTTCATAATAATTTAGAGAAGAGAAGAAAGAAAGAAAGTATATCTCCTAAAATAATATATTTCTCTTCTCTTCTCTTCTTCTTCTCTTCTCTTCTCTTCTCTTCTCTTCTTCTTCTTCTTCTCTCTCTCTTCTTCTTCTCTTCTCTTCTCTTCTCTTCTCTTTTCTTCAAAGAAAGAAAGATATAATAAGATGATTGAATTTTTATTTCTAACCACTCCTCAAAAAAAAAAAGATTAAATAAATTACCAATAGAAATTTTGAATCTGTAACATTGATATAAACTTTATATAAGTCCTTCCTAATTTAGCTTCAGGAAAATTGGCTAAATAAATGTATAATAAAAAAAAATAGTTAAACTCTTTCCACCATCAAATTTGAGTACTTGGAAGAAAAAAGGGAAAAAAATAAATAAAAAGGCAATGTATATTTGTTTATAATAATTTTGGAAAGGTTATAAAACTTGAAATAAAATATTTAAATTAGTGATCTGTACCGAGCCTTATTTTTCAAGCCCGGCCCGGAAAATATTTTTAAAAAAATTTTGGCGGCCCGAAGCCCGTTCCGGCTGGGGCCGGGTCTAGTTTTGCCGATTTCTAATTTAAATACTATTTTATTAAAAAATTATTAAAGAAAATATCATCATTTAATCAGTGTTGTAAACGTCTAAAACTCAATATTTTATCCAGAAAAAAAAATATAATTTGCAAATCTTAGGATTTTGCTCGTAGAAGAAGGGGCCAAAAAAGGTTCGAACATTTATATAAGAAATTTCAAGGCTTGGACCAGATATTTTCCTGGCTAAAATATTGAACTTAACCGTTTAAAAAAAAAGTCGGGCTCAAGTGGAGCCGTTTAACCCAGCCAGTTTAAACGACTCCACTTGGCCTTATTTTTAAAAGGACCAATTCGATATTTTAGCGAGAACCAGAAATTTTGCTAATAGAATGTCCGAACGTTTGTGCCATTTCTATGTGAAAAAAAATCTTCAGGTTCGCGTAATATTTTTATGTATAAAATATTGAGTTTTAGACGGTTTTTTTATAAAATCGGCTCAAATCGAACCGCTATAACTGACACTAATTATAATAAAACTTTTTTAAAAAAAGCCAATTTTGACAGGAAATAATAATGCTTAAACTTTGGCGGTGCACCACCCTCTCAGCGTACGTGGTTACTTCAGATCCCGGGGTCATTAATATTCCGTTACAAAAGAGATATTTACCAAATTTTTTATTCTACATAAAGTATCGGATCTAAAATAATGTTTGAAAATATGAATTGATAAGACTTGAAACGATGTAAGTTAAATTTATAATTAATATTTAGAAAAAAAAATGTTCCATGTCTCCTCCATCTAATCAGAATATAAAAATAAAATCATGTGATTCATCATAATGAGCCTTTTTTTAAATTGTTCATTTCCGATTTGCTTATCAATATATTATGTGTCTTGGTCATTGATACTTTGGAATAGGACAGTCTACTTTAATTTTTGGAATAGTTTAAATCCATGACACATAAATTCAACATTTTTTCCCTAGTGGAAAAATGTGAAGGGTAAATTTGAAAAAAAAGACGCTTTAGGGATATAGCGTAGCGTAAAAAGTAGCTTCGCTACCTTTTCGCGAAATGGTAACTTCTCAAAAGTGCTTTACAACACTGGTTATCCGCCACACGTTTCCGTCAAACACTTTGTTTCTTATAAAAAAAAAATCATTTTAAAATTCTTTTTCTTTTTTAAAATCGAGATTATTTTATATTACATATTACATAAAACATTTTAAAAATCAAACATAATATGCAAGGTGTTGTGTGTGCGAGTGAGTGGGTAAAGGGGGGGGGGGGTAATAACTCATATTTATATAAAATTTAAATTTCTTCAAAAATATATATAATTTCTAAAATAAATAAAAAAGTTAATAAACCCTACAACACCCCCCCCCTCCTCCTCCCATCTCTAATATCAATATAAGATAAGAAATTTTAGAAAATATATATATATTTTTTTTTGTTATATATATAAATATATAAAATATAAATATAGTTTATCTAATAATTTAGTAAGTCAAAATAAATATAAAACGTCACTCACTTCTCCCCCATCCCCCCCTCCCTCCTCCTTAATTTACAAAAAAATCTTGGCTATGTTTATATAATAAATATATAGTTGGTTTGCAAATAGCGAAATTCCCGTGTCCGCCACCGAAACGATGGGAATTCAGTTTTTTGCCCGGCCCAGTCCGGCTTCAGTTTTTCACTAAAGGGTACCAGGTCTAACCCGACTTTGTTTTTATTTAAAAAAGTATAAGGTTTTCTAACCCGTAATATTTATAATTTGAACACTAAATTTAATTAAAAATACTTATTACATACTTTATACGGATTAGCATTTCTAATCGAATAGCAGGATTTCATCGAAAAGTTCTAAATACAGTAGTATACAGTAATGGTCTATTAAGTAATAAGTCGACCTATGGCACGGTCTCTGTAATCTCTTTCATATCATCCATAAAATAAGTTGCTAGGGACTTTTGGAAGTGAGGGGGGGGGAAGGATGAGTGTTTAGGAAGCGCTTTGCTCATTATTTTTATGACAAACATGCTCTTGTGTTGTTAAACTACCTATTTTTAGTCAACTATAACACATCGTACCCATATTTTTATCCAGAAATATTCTAATCGATCTTTAAGTCGAGGCTCAAATAAGAATCTTGATTCTATTTTTTTAGTGTAAAAACTTGACCAAGACACAATAAAGATGGTCAAAGTTAGGGCAATTTAACGACAACGTTAAGTAGTTATATATATATATTTTTTGGATGTATATAGTAAGGGTTAAGGTGTTGTTAAAAGGTTCGATTTGAGCCGATTTGTTTTATATAAAACGGTTAACTTCTTCTTATATTTTATCCAAGGAAGATTTTACGCAAAGCAAATGTAGACTTTGCTCCATAGAATTAGCACAAAAGGTTCCTAGACATTCTATCAACGAAATCTCAGGGCAATATTTAAATCAGCATTTTCACGACACTAGTGTTGTTAAACGGCTGACTCGATACTTTAGCCAACAAAAAATATCGCTCAAACCTCAAAATTTCACTGATATATTCCCAAGACTTTCGTGCCTTCCGTGAACAAAATCTTCGTGGCTTGCTTAATATTTTTTTCCGGCGTAAAATACTGAGTTGTTATAAAAATTCGGGCTAAAAAAACGAGCCGTTTAAAGAATATATTATATAGAATTATTTACTTAACCCCTCCCCCCTTTTTTTAGCGCTGTTAGTGCCGTTAATCGGTTAGATTCGAGTCGATTTTAGAAAACGGTTCGATTTTAGTCGATTTTCGAAAACGGTTAGACTCAATATTTTATCTAGATTAATAATTTATGCAAAGCCTGAAGATTTTGCTCATATCTGGCACAAAGGTCTCAGACATCAATTAGCGCAATCTCGAGGATTAGGGCAATATTTTTCTGGCTAAAATATTGAACGAGCCAGCCGTTTAAACAATAATGGGCTTAAGTAAATATTTTTTTTGTGGATAAAAATATTTGATTTACCCGTTTTTTAAAAAATTTTGCCGGCCCGACCCTAAGCCCGTTTTGGCTGGGCCGAGTTCGGGCAACAAACACTACTTATCTCTCAACAAATATAAGCAAACTAATTCGAATTACAAAAATGAATTTTAAGAAGTTTTAGCTAAAACTATACATCTTATTATTTATTAATATTATTGCCTCTAAGGCTGCATTCACAGTGGGATCAGATCCGACACGATTTAACAGCTGATGGATTTATAAATCGGTTTATGAGAATCAATTTTTCTTTGTTAAAACCAATATTTCTTAGGTTAATTATCATGTATAGGATTAAAGATAAAATTAATATTATTTAAAAATTGATCTCATAAACAGATTTTTAAAAATCAATCAGCTGTTAAATCGTGTCGGATCGGATCCCACTTTGAATGTGGCCTAAGGCCGGGAAAAGGGTTATTATATTTGTTTTAAAATTTGAGGGCCTTTAAAATATTTTTGAATTATTCGGGATTAAACCAAAACGAATAGCAAATTATTCGTATTCGATTCTTTCAAACGGATCGAATAATTTACTATTCGTAATTATAGCAAATGAAATTAAGAAAATTAGTAAAATCTTTCTTATGTTTCTTTCTTTCTTTCCTTCCTTCTTTCTTTTTCGCTAAAGCATTCAAAACCATCTTTCATTATACTTTAGAAAACAAAGTAGAAAGAAAGAGTATATCAAAATTAATAAATTTAAAAAAATGGCTGAGGCGTATCGGTTCCCACTTTTTTTTTTGTTTTTATTTACTTAATTTCTGGGAATATAACGGGATCAAGATATTCGATAGCGTAGTTGAGGCGACGATCAAAAATCCGCCTAAAACTAGGGCTCAATTCATATACGCGTGGCGAAATAAAAATCAGATGTTTCGATTAAAATTTATATACTTTGCTTAAAAAAAAAGTTTAACTATATTTTTCAACAAAAAAAAACAAACAAAAATTAACAAAATCCGAGAACTGGGGGTGAAGAAGCGATAATTTTAGGCTAATATTATAAACTAGCTTCTTCGATAAATTTTTATATATAGGCGCGCATCGACTATGAAATTTTACCCCATTTTTTTCTATACAGTTAGACTTTTACAAAGTGTTTGTGCAGATTTAAACTTAAAAACTTTTCCATTATTTTTTTTCTTCAAAATTTATATGAAAAAAAATAAATTGTTAAAATATAAAAACACATAATATTTATTATAATAATATATTTCCTATCAAATATTTTTTACGAGTTAAATAATTTTATTTGGTACCATTCGCGCGGCCCGGCCCGGCCCGGATTTTTTTTCAGTAATAAATTCCGGCCCGGGTATATTTAAAAAAAATTAAAATACGGTCCGGCCTGAGTGCCCGAGCCGGGCCTGCGGGTATCTGATATATATGCAATTCGATAAATATTAAGAACTTCCGTTTAATGTAGCCATTTTTCATTTAAGGGGTAAAAACGATTAAACCTAATATACTAATCAAAAAATGATTACACGAGCCCTGGAGATTTTGCGTCATAAGATGATGGAAATGTTAGGAATGTCTATCAACGAAATTTCGAAGGCTTTAACATTTTTAGAGTATAAAAATTGTGGTATCTGTATCTAGATCCATTTAAAAAGAATCTTTTAACAACTCTCCATTTTTTTAATTTAAACTAAAATATTGGATTAGCCGAGAACACTACTGCATAGCATCGAACGTTATTTTCGTTTTTTCTTTCTCTCATTATTGTTTCAGAGTTCGATTTATAAAACTATCAAAGATTATTTTCCAGCCCCAAAAAATGTTTGAAAATCATAAAATTGAATCGTTTTTTTTAAATATATAAATTGAAGAGAATGATAAGCTTAGGATGACAAATCGTATGAGGTTGGGAAATAGGGATTTCAGGATTTCCATATGCAGCATTTCCCGAGGTAATGCATCAAAAATCTCCAAAAAAATTTATTTTATAAAAGATTTTTTAACTGTTTTTTGAGTAGCGTTTATGGTTCAGTTCGATATAGAGGTTGATTTGGCAGAAACACTTTAAATTTCAGCCAGGGTTCAAAACCAGGAAATTTCGGTTTCTTCGAAGCTAACTAGGTATTTATCATGGCATGATTAAGGTCTAG
Source organism: Gordionus sp. m RMFG-2023 (assembly GCF_954871325.1). Lineage (NCBI taxonomy): Eukaryota > Metazoa > Nematomorpha > Gordioida > Chordodea > Parachordodidae > Gordionus > Gordionus sp. m RMFG-2023. The sequence goes on along the minus strand of NC_088778.1, from coordinate 32,577,627 downwards.
TCCCCTCCCCCTACCGGAAGTAGAAGTTCCTGGAACACAATCTTACCAACTATCGGTATATATAACTATATTATCAACAAAAATGAGATATATATAATCATATCTTAACCAAAAAAAAACTCGTAAAAATATCAACTTAAAGCAAATAAATCCTTTTTTTTTATATAAAAAACTAGATTAAATTTTATTTTTTTAAACATTTATCTTTGAACATAATATTTCCCTTACTTCCTTAAATACAAAAAAAAAAATTATTGTTCTACATTTTATTTCGATAAAATTATCGTTAACGCGTTACTTCTTACAACCAAATCTCGAGGGAAAAAAATACAAAAAAAATCAGAATAAAATAAGAAAAAAAATCAGAATAAAATAAGAAAAAAAATCAGAATAAAATAAGAAAAAAAATCAGAATAAAATACGAAAAAAAATCAAAATAAGGTGATCATCGATCAAATACTTTTCAGCCTGAGCAAACGGGGGACTTTCACAATATTATTTTGGCTAAAATCTTAATCGAGCCTTTTTCATATTAAAAAAAATAGACCTAAATCAGTTTTTTTAGCGACACTGATTTTTTACCCTATTAATTCCAAACCGCACTGTCCACGAAAATGATCGGTTAACTTATAATTTATACATGTTCCACTAGTGATATAGAATCCGTGGTATTCGGGTATCTCTCGATTTTAAATCATTCAAACCGAGGACTATTTTAAAAATTTTCGAATTTTCCCGGAAATTTATTTCGAGCGAATCCTTAGAATAACGTATTTCCGTCAATTTCAGATAACTTTCGTTTATAAATCTTTGCCTATTTATTTTTTTATAATTTACACGCGAAAAATTCGATGTAAATTAAGGGTATACTATATATATAATTCGTGGGACAAAATTTAATTTGAAAGTGATAATCTATAAAGTGGGGAATACGTTATGAGGTAAAATCAGATTTTAAAAATATAAAAATGGCCGTCAATAAATAATTTACCAATTTAAAGTTATATATACAAATAATTTCATGATAACAGTCCGCCACGAGGGGTGGTTTAACCCGTTCACCGTCCCATATGGTTTATAAAAAGATGTCCATCCGCCCGGCCCATTTATTTACAAAAAAATGAATGTTTAGAAAAATTATCTTTTTTAATATCTACCTGATAAAATAAAAATATATTAAAAAAATTTTTTTTTTAATTTAGTGCCTTTTTGCCTCCAAGCTATTTTTCGAATTTACCCACCAGCTTAAATATCCGCCAAGCGCAGATCTTTACTACTGTTTGTTAAACGGTTCGTTTTGAGCCGATTTTTAAAATACGGCTAACTCAATACTTCATCCAGAAAGATCTTACGCAAGCCTGAAGATTTTGCTCATAGAAGGAACGAAGTTCTAAGACAATATATCATCGAAATCTCGAGGCTTAGTTAGTATTTTTCTAGCTAAAATATTGAGTTAGCCATTTTAAAAAAATCAGCTCAAAATGAGCCGTTTAACATTGTTTACTTTACAAAGTTACAGATAGTTTAATTTGCAAGTTTTTTTTATATAATATGGTTATGTATATTTTTCTTTTCATTTTTTCACCTTTGTTATCATATTATTGGGCGCCATTTTTTGAATTCAAAAAATTCTGGTTTAGCCGGAAGTGTATTCGTGTAGTAGAATATCTCCCCTATAAATTTAGAAACAATTTTAAATGATAAACTTTGGTAAAAAAAAATGTTTAATTTGTAAAAAAAAAAAATTTCCCCGAACATTCTCGAATATAAATTTAGAATTTTTTCAAATGTCTGATACATTAAATAAAAATATTAAACACGTGATTAGAGGCTTGCATGTGCTGCCCGAACCCGATTAAATATTGGAAATATGCTCTTATTTTCAGAGAAATGTCAATCAGATTTCGCATGTTAATTTTAAATCTTTTTTACACATCAACATGTCATTCATTAATTTACGTAATTTTCCAATTTCCCAAATTATCTATTTCCTTAAAATTTACATTTTTTGTTGATTGGTTAAATATCGTAATTATATTCATATCCTGTTTCATTTGCTACGTTTACTATTTATTGTCTTCATTATTATGATATATATATATATATTAACTTCAATGTGTTTATTCTAGCAATACATCATTTTTTGAGCGCGTTTTTTTTAAAAAATTTAAAAATCGGATTTTTTTACCGGAAATGCATTCCACCATGTTTGGAATACCTATCCCCATGGATTATAAAAAAAATTTTTGTTGCTAACCATTGACTCATTTATAATTTTACGTAAAAAAAATTTATGGAAAAACTCTAATATAAATTTTTTTTTATTAAGTTAGAAAGTTCGTAGCAAAATTGGCTGAAATTTATAAGGGAAGGTTTTTCCAAAACATGATGGGATACATTTCCGGCTAAATCATATGTTTAATTAAAGTTAAAAAAAAATAACCCATTGCCGCTAACATATGAATAAAATACACCATAATTTTTTTTAATTTCAGCTGTAATTTAGTATATTTACGCTCAAATTCCAAAATTGTTTTAATCTTCGGACTCGGGTCGGGCTGGAACGAAAGGAACACATTATAAAGATCAGATTTTTAAAATTTAAAGAAAAATGCGCTCAATGGTCTATAAATTAAAAAGGCTTAACTTATAATAGCCCCTGGGAGTCAAACCTACCCCACCCCTTCCGATTCTTTTTCGGTCCCAAAACTTGGCCCCCGCATTTATTTCTTTGCGCACACTCACTGAAGCTTTCTCTGGCTAACGAGAACTGAAAGTGGTGGTCCTTTAAGGCCATTTCGTTTAACGTTGCATTTAAACCGCTGGAAAATGTTTAAAAAAGTGAATAATTTCATCTTCCTATCCTCTTTTATGTAATAATATTATATATAATACAAGCGTTTTAAACGGAGCATTAAAGAAAGACAAGGATCCCGGCCTAAGGTATAACAAGGCAATATTTGTTTTTTTAGCGCAATATCATCACTAAAAATAGAAGTTTATATTCCACCTAAAAAAAAGAGAGGAAAAGTTTTGATCTATTTTTAAATATGAGCTAAAACGGTATAATTTGAATATAATTTTGTTTATTGAGTATATAAATTATTTCTTTGTCCTTAAAAAAAAATTCGTTTGATTCGTATTAAAAATACATATATATTTTGAAGGAGGGGGGAGGACCAAAGCAAAGCAACCTTAGAAAAATTTTCTTGATTGTGCCACGTGTCCTAATAGAAAAAAAAAATTTTTTTTTTTGATATGCCACGTGGCAGCGATTACATTAAATCGATATCCATTTTTGTAATTGGTTCATTTTATATTTTACGTCATCAGAGGGGTATCATCTCTTTTAATTTTGGTGAGATAGGGGGGGGGCGGAGGAAGGGGAGGTGTAAACCTAAACTAGGGCTTTGCCACGTGAACATTTATATTGTGATAAATGGATAAAGGGTCTGTAAAAACGATTTCAAAATATGTGTATTATAATGATTTTACTTAATATTTATAAACGACTAGATTAATTCTTTATAAAATCCATGGCAAATAATATGTATTATTACGTTGTAAAATGAATCGAATCGCGTTATAATAAATATATTATAAAATTTTAAGTTTAAAAGAGAAATGTATTAATAACAATCCTTAACAAAAATTTAATTTAAAGAAATGATAATATAAATGAATAGGGTTTCCTTCTATAAAATTGTGATGAAGAGCAGCTATTAGTCAATTTTCGCGAATGAAAGGATGGAAATGAGAAGAATTCGATCTTTCCATTGGTCCAATGGAGGAGTTGAATCTCATTAGATTTCGTATTTGAATTTTAAAAAAAGACAAATGAGATAAGCATCACCTCCACGGATCAACAAAAATTTATAGATTGGGAAGAACCATTTATCCTATTTCTTCCGGTTGCCATATTTGTAGAAAAATTATACGTTTATAACACAATTCCAATTTAAATGGTATATTATAATAATAATAAATATTTTAAAAAATTTAAAAATAATTTAATTAAAACGTTTAAAAATATAGTTTAATTAAAAACGTTAAAAACGTTTAAAATTTTTAAATTATTAGGCAATTATTTTTTAATATATGTTTTATCTTCTTCCTACGATCAATTTAGATAGTTAAAAATATACATATTTAAAAAAAAAAATTAAAAAAATTTTGTTCATTTTATAAATGAATATTAATAAATAAATTTAAAAAAGCAGGTAAAGTAAGTAAAATAAAATTATTATGTTTTTAGAAAGAAAAAATAATAAATAATTTATTTTTACTATTTTTTAAATAAAATTAATTTAGGGTAAGGTAAATAAATAATATATTTAATAATATAATAAAATATTAAATGTAATAAAAGTTTAAAAGATGGGTGCAAAAAGTGGGAGGAGGGGGTGTTAGGTAGACAAGACGTGTAAATTTTTTATTTATAAATTAAAGAAATTAATAAATGTTCATCATTATTGTTATTATAATATTATATAAACTTTAAATTGGTAAAATTTGTATATTTTTATTATATCAAAAAAAATTAAATGGATGGGCTAACTTTAGGATATATAAACGAGAAGAGATAATTTAACAAATAAAAATAAAAAATTTTATTTGCTTACCTTATAAGAAACAGGAAGTTTAAATATGTAGTTTGTTTAAATATAAACAAGAAAATTTTTATAAATTAAAAAACGAAAAGCTTAAAATTAAAATTTAAAAAAAATAAATATAATATAAAATTAACGAAACGTCAATCAAATTGGCTCTTCGTTAGGAGATAAAAAAACAAAGGTTTGTTATTGGTTCAAAAAAAATGATAAATTGTAACAAATTTGTGTCAATCATAATTTTATAATATTTATCTATTGTTTAAAAGCATAGTAATAATTCCTAATCATACGTCATTTGTAAGCGCGCCAATAACCAGGAAGATCAATTTTAAGGGTATAGGAAGGAGGAGGGGATTTACTAAGTGGAAAATTATTTTTATAAACCATTAGAAAAAAAAAATTTGGAGATCAAGTTTTGAGTGCTACGAGTGGAAGGCTCTCCCACTTCCGGAAACATCACCCATAAATCTCGCAAATAATGCGAGAATAACCCGTCTCTCGCAAGATAAAAAAAAATGGAGCGCCCAAGCAGAGATCGCCTCGCTGGATCCCCTTCGGATAATAATGATTGCGGATGAGACAGGTAATCAATCATAGAAGTTCTGGTAAAACGAAATAAAATAAGATGGGGAGAGGGGAGGGGTGGGGAAGGAATTAAAAGAAGATCTTGAATAGGGCGGACCTTGGGTTCGCATCAAGAATTCTTTTGTTTATTTAATGTTCAGTAACAACCTAAAAAAATATTAAACGAGATTTGAGTTACCATTTGCACGGCCCGGGTTCTATAGATTTTAGGGCCCGGCCCGGATATCTAAAATATCCGCCCGGCCCGGGTATTTGAAAAAATAATTTAAAATTACGGTGCCTGCAGATCTTTAATTATTCTTTTTTTTTTTAAATATCTTTTATGAAAAGAAAGAAATAAATTAATTTTTGAGCAAGATGGATCGAGGTGAATTTGAGATAGTGAAAATCTATTTTTAAATGCCTAGCTTCATCAAATTCGGCTACGTATAAAAATTTCTTTCTTTCTATCCTTCTTTCTTTCTTTCTTTCTTTTTTTTAGGAGAGTATTTAAAATGTTAACGGTTGCGCCATTTATTTAGGAAAAGAAAACCTACTTTTATTCTTTTCATTCTTAAAATTAGATTGGAGAGAATAGAAGAATATGTCAGAGACCTGTACGCACGGTCCTGAGTTCTGCCCGGGTACATGGGCCGGGCCGGGCCGGGAAATATAAAATCCGAGCCAGGCCCAAAAAAATTAGATCACCGGGTGAAGATATTTTTTTTTTAAATAAACGATTATTTTATATTATACAAAAGATCTGTAAAGCCCGGTCAGTCCGCTTGAAAGCCCGTAGATCGGGGCGTTCCTTCCCTTCCGTTTGCCTTCCCCTCTCATGGGGTAAACATTTAATATATAAATTAAGCTGGGAAAAATTGTCTTGATATGTTCTTTGAATTTCGAGCTAATATTTTCATTTAGAATGATAATATTAATTCGAAAAGAAATCACAAATAATATTCTTAAGAATATATCTTTAAATGGGTATTTTTTTTTCTTTTTTGACAAAATTTTAAATATTTTATATAGAAGTAAAGCTTATTTTATTATTTTATTTTTTTAAAAGTGAATTTGGTCAATTTTGAATTTTTTCGAAATATCTTCCGGTAAGATTTTGTCAACCTCCTGTCCTGTCAGTTCCCAGCGAACGATTATTTTCTAATAGCCAATAATAGTTTAACTAAGAAGGAATGAAGGAATGCAACTCAAATTTATAGCCAATGATCGTTTAACTAAGAAGGAATGCAACTCAAATTAATAGCCAATGATCGTTTAACTAAGAAGGAATGAAGGAATGCAACTCAAATTTATAGCCAATGATCTTTTAACTAAGAAGGAATGCAACTCAAATTAATAGCCAATGATCGTTTAACTAAGAAGGAATGAAGGAATGCAACTCAAATTTATAGCCAATGATCGTTTAACTAAGAAGGAATGCAACTCAAATTAATAGCCAATGATCGTTTATAAAAGAAGGAATGAAGGAATGCAACTCAAATTTATAGCCAATAATGGTTTAACTAAGAAGGTATGAAGGAGTGCAACTTAAATAAAAATATATATTGGCAATTGATTTATAAATGTGGGCTTGTTTAGAGTAAATTTTTAAATACTGCGAAGATATATAAGACAATTTTTATATTCATGTTATTAAAATGATAAGGTGAGGAGGGGGGGGGATAAGCCATAATTTATAATATTTTATATAAAATAATCCGCGAATTTTCGAAGCGTGATAATAATTTCGCCTTTCGTGATTGGGCGGGTCGTGCAAAAAAAAAATTTCGATGCGCTAGAAGTAAATTTTTATTGGCCTAACCATGATCACGTTTCGTGAATAAAAAATTAGCCACGTGACTACCTCTCAATAAGAGCTTTAATTGCATTTGGAAGGGGGATTAGAAAAGTGATGACCGGTAAATTCGTTCAAAAATAATATTTAACGTTAACGGTTTTTTGTAAAATTCATCTCCTCCATTAGAGGCCGGTAGGCGGAAAACGCTGGAACTGGGTAAAAAGATATTCGGGTCTGGTTTAACCGGGCCATAAAAACCTTTTTCAACAAAACGCCCACCTCTTATTATAAAACATTGAATTATCGAGGGAGGCAAAGGGAGCTCATTGAGGGAAAAAAAGTATATTATATTAATAAGCAATGTTTAATGAATCAAAACCGCGCCAAAATTTCGGGCAGTGTAAACTGGCGCCAATTTTAGTTAAAAAAAATAACGCGCCGGAAAGATTCGAAAATAAACGCTTTTAAAAAATTTTCGCGAGTTTGGCCTATAATCTAACTAACATAATTATAAATAAAAAGATTGTATTTGTCGGAAAACGCGAGCTTAAACTGGGGGGGGGGGGAATATACACCGGCCCGGTTGTCCATCTCGCGCAAAGCCGGAAACTTTATATAAAAAATATTTTTATGAACCGGGTCAAAAAAAAACCTTTTTCAAACAAAAACGCCAACCTCTGAGCGATTTATCAACACTGAATTATCGGGAGAAGCAACGGACGTTCATTGAATTAATAAGTAAGTTTAATGAATCGAAAACCGCGTCAAAATTTCGGGCAGTGGGGAACTGGCGTCAATTTTTTTTTTAAGAACCCAGTTCCAAAAAAATGCTTTAAAAAAATTTTTTCGCGGGTCAGGTCTTATATATCCAACAAACATAATTTTTAAATAAGAAAATTGTATCTGTATTTGTACGTAAAAATAATTTTGTATTTTTTTTTGCCCAACACGGCAAATAATTTCGTATCTAGGAAGGTTGTATTTTTTTCTCTCGCCTTGCGCCCAAACCAAAATATTATCATTTTTGTACGAAATTATAAAAATATCTTAATTTATATTGAAATTTATAAAATTAAAATATAATTTTTAAAAGATGAAAATAAATATATAAAACAAACATCCGTTTTTTAAATATATAATCTAATTGTTTTTTTTTAAATTTTTGCCCGAATTATATTTGAAATTGTTCTTTCACGCCCCCTCACCCCCCTCCCTTCCTCAGGACGAGACGCGTCCTGTTAAGTTACGCGTTCGGCTACGTGTAACAAAGTGGCTTGGTTGAATATAGGTTATACTCGCAGAGAGGAAAATGGCATCGTTAAAAGGTGTTGATAGCTCGAGCTCATGCCAATCTCACACCCTCCCCTCAAAAATATTCCGAGAATTAAATTTTTGGCCCGGATTTTTTCAAAGAACCCATCGTACCCCGGGGGTGGCATATTTTAAAAAAAAACATAGTGAAATTCCTGATTTAGAAAGGTGATTTGCTTTAAAGAGACTATAATCTGTCAGTCAAGTGGTGCCTGTATATCTTTTCCTGTGTGTGTGGGAAGGGGTGGGGGGGGGGGTGTAAATATTATTATAATTTTTTCTTAAAAAATGAGTTCTTATCTAAATTCCGGAGAACAAATATTTACGTTCACTGTGTTAATAATTTGGTATAGAAGAGATGTTCATTTCTAGCGAAAATATTTGTTTCTTCTTATAAAATTAAGATATTTGATATTATTTGTTTATAAATATCTTTGGTATAAGGGTCAGGTTAAACAAAGGGGATTTCAATTTTTTTTTTATTGGTCAAAATTTTAAAAAAATGGTTCTCCTAGTCCCCTAGGAGAACCATATTGAAGCGGTGGAATTTACATCATAATTCTTTTTTCGTCTCTTAACAAATCTAAAATGGCTGTCATATCAACGTTTTATGAAGTGAACCACCATGACAACAATTTTCGATCAAATACATAAACGTTGTGATATTTATTCAATTTTAAATGGATATATTAACCCCATATTTATCATCTCATCTGTGTTATCTCCTTAAACATCACCAAAAAACCTAAAATATATTTTTATAAATGTTAGGCCTCCATTAGGCGCCAAAAAATGGTTACCACTTTCCAGCCACGATAAAAGCTGAAGGTAGGATTGGGGTGGGGGCTTATATTATTATGTGCTTAATATAAAAAAAATTAATAATTTATTAAACCTACTGAATAGTGTTGTTATAAATTTTTCGAAACGGCCCAAATTACGATTTTCGCTAAAATAATATTTGTGTTAAGCATCGAAGATTTGGCAAGTAGATGTCCGAGCATTCCTGCTCTGCCAGATATGAGGGAAATCTTTGGGGTGATGCATGTTATTTTCTGAGTTATAATTATACCCGGGCCGCGTTTCAAAATCTACAATGGGGTTTTAAACAACATTGCCCGCTGGGTATTCGTGTTTTCCTCTTAAAACCTTTACCCTCCTAACTTAAAAGACAGTATGGTGTAGTATTGTACAATATAAAATTTAGGGTGTCACTGCATGGATATATCAAGATGTTTCGGATGATTAAATTAGAGTCATATGGTTTTTGCCCTTCTTTCTTATTTTTTTTAACACGATGAGGTATACGCGTCATTCCCGCCCCAGGATTTATGGCCCCCTAGGCTAGACAATGAATAAATCGAAATATTTTGTTCCTTTGAGCCTTATCATTTTTTTTTTCAGAAAATTTCATCGATATAAATTAATTTTTCTGTTTCAGCGTTCCGTTATATCCATCCGAACGTGGCGCGAGGTTTAAAAAAACTTATTCTTTCCTAGGTGATCCATATAAAATATATCGATATAGTAGAGGCTTGGGCAGGTTTTTAGCTAAAAAGCCAGTCCACTACTTGTTTTGAAAAATTATTTAACCCGCCCACCAGCTGATTTATCTAGCCGGCCTAATGTTTAAAAATTATTTTAATGGCCGGTTTGGCTCTTCATTTATTTTATTTAAATGTATTTTTTAATTAAACATACTATATAATTAGGCAACATTATGAAATAAAAACTATTATTTTTAAGTCCGTTCTGCTAATTTCGTCTACAAAATATCAAAAATTCACCCGCCCACGCCCACGTCCATTACTTTAAAATTTTTTAAACCCACCCGCCACCCACACTCGACCACGCCCATCAAAGTATGGGCGCGAGGGCGAAAACCCCGCCATGACTTAGAGATAATAATCAATTTCTCAAAACAATAATAAAATAATGTTAGTTCGCAAAATTGAATATATTTTTATTTAAATATTAAACTTACATTTTTTTTATATAAATTACAAAAGAAAAAAATAATCGTTCAAAGTCTTTTTCCAGAAAAATCGGGTCAGTCTTAAGAAGCTTCATTCTCAAGGTGAAGCGACCCAAGATGACGCTCTTCCCTAAGAAAGGACAGGCCAGCGCCGCTTAAGGCGGATGTTAAATATTCTCCAAGTCCTCAAAGTTAGCATCATATTGGTAAATTTTAATTATTAAGTTTTTCTTTCTTTCTTTCCTTCCTTCCTTTTTTTTTGTCATTCATTCTTCCTTTCCTTTCCTTACCTTTTAAAATCAAATAAAATATTATGTATAATATATAATATAATATGTATATGTAAATATATAAAAAGTCAAATTCAAATTATATGTATATATATAATATAATTAAAATTTTTATTACTTATTTTTTTTAAGGATATATTTAATATATCATATTAAATTTAAAATAATGTAAATAAATAATTTTATTTTTCCTTCACTTCCAATAAATTTAGTTTACATGATATAATATATCCGATTCAATTAGTTTAACTTTAACCCCCCCCCCCCCCCCAAAAAAAAGAGATTTAAATATAAAACCCAACGACCTTCCCTAACACTTTAACCCACCTTTTGCTATCTAACTAACTTATTATGGCAATTTAAAAAAAATTTTTTTTTTTTTTTACAATTACGAATCAGTTTACATCTAACTTATAAGTTCATTAAAATAAAAAATTATTATAATATATAATTAAATATCTGTTCTCCTGTTGTTAAACGGCTTGATTTTAACCGAATTTCAAAAACGGCTCGATTTGAGCCGAATTCTAAAAACGGACGATTTGGCAACTCAGTATTTTAGCCAGAAAAATATCGACTAAGCCCCGAGATTTCGTTAGTAGATGTTCAAACCTTTTGTGCCACCTTCGAGCAAATTCCTAAGACTTGCGTAATATTTTTTTTCCTAATAAAATATTGAGTTAAGCCGGTTTAACATCACTAATGGTCGGCATTAATTGATGTATATTTTAAATCTCATTAATTAGGGCTACCAAATATTCGCGCTCATTATTTCGCGGGGATACAAGATGTGATTCTGCTGTATGGGCAACAGCTCAAGATAATAACTGGAAGCCCCAGTCTGAAATCCAGGGGTGTGAACCCGAACCCGGTTTCCGGAAATTTAAAATTGTTTGGTTGGGCATTTTGAAACCACAGAGCAAACAGAGACCAATTTCAGGACAAACTCATTATACCCGGGGTAAAATAGACCTGGGGCAGGTTCGGCCCCATCTTAGGAAATTGGTTTCGACTAAGTTACTTTTATCAAAATTTCCATTAAATAAAATATCCCTGCTGTTCTCGGGATAAATTTATTTGTTTTTTTAAAAAAAATATAGGAGTAGAGAAAAAAAAATTATATAATATAAATTATTTGAAATATTACCATACCACCATACCTAATTTACTTTTTATTTAAAAACTATTTCGTTTTAAGGGTTTATGCAAACAAGAAAGGGCCATTGACTTTAATTAACCTAATGATAAAAAATATCTATCATTACAAAAAAAAAAAAACTTAAATAAAAACTTAATAAAAGACATCATAAAAATTTATGCGCAAATAAATAAAAATAAAATATTTTTCATTAAAATAATATATTTAATAATAATCTTTATATAAATATTATAATTATATTAATTATATTTTTTTTGTTTTATGAAAAATAAATTCATTATTAATATAGATTTACTTGGTTGTTATGTAAAATGATATCATCTTTTATTTTCACACCTCCCCCAAAAAATAATAGCGTAGCGCAAAAAATGAAAAATGTTAAAATAAATTTCGAGAAAAAATGATATCCAATAATATTCAATTTTTTTCTTCTAAAAATTATTGATTAGAAATATTGATTGATTATTGGTTATTTGATTTTTTTTAAAAAAAGAAAAAAAATAATATAATATAATATATATATATATAAATTTAAAGACAAAAATATATAAAACAAAAATTATATTAATAATATACTTATAAAATATCCATGATGATAAGAATCAGAAAAGAAAAAAAACTATATTGTTTTAGAAAAAGAATTTATGAAGAAAATATATATAAATAAAAAATTTTAAATGTTTTTTTCCCGTTTTTTTCAGAATATAAAATTAGAAAAAATAAATTTCTTTTTAACAAGGAAGTTATAAAGGTAGGTTTATAGTTATAAATTGGTTTTTTATATAATTAACATTTTATAATAATTTGATGTTATGAAACCAATAATGATTCATTATTTTTAAAATAATTATTTTTTATTGTTTGTAATTGGATTTTTTGTTTTTTGTTTTTTAAAAAATAAAAAAATATATATAAAGATATTATCCAAAAATATAGGAGTGTTTTTTAAAAAAAAATTATTCAAAGAGAAAATCATCATTTAGAAATTCCAAGAAGTTAAAGGTCTAAGACTGCTTCCTACTCATTCTAAAGAGCTATTTGGATTAGAGACTTGAGAGACGGTAAGATCGTTAATAAAATTCAGGCCGGTCAAAAGGGCCAGGCTCGTTTGGATGAATCGGTTGAAACCAGGCCCCCAAAAAAGATTATGTTCCTAGTATTACCTTTCTCAAAAATGACGCGCGTCCTGGGATGTGTCAGAAAACGACCCCTAAAAACAACACGCGTAGTTTCCCATGCCGGAAGGAAGGATATCTTTGTTGTGGGTAAGTCACGAAATATAGGAAATTTAGGTTGGGGTGGAAGGAAGTGCCAAATGTAAATACCATAATATTCGTTGAGAAGGAGGGGGTGTGGGGGTAGGACTCTGCTATTAGTCTCGGTGATTTTTAAGTTTAAAAAAAGAGGAGGTTAAAGCGGATATATAAACGTTAACGCAATTTAATAACGCATATCAAATGGCTTCGCGCAAATTGGTAAAATTATCGTTTGGCGTTAGCAACCATTTAAAAAACACGCAAATAGGTTTGTTTATTTTCATTACTATTTTTTATCCCTCGCTTTGTTAATATAATATAAAAATGTAATTATAAATAACTTACTTTATAATCCTAAAAAAAGGAATATTTAGAAAATTAAAGAAATATGAAAGCAGACGATAATATAATTTTCAAAGACAAATCCTTTTTTTTTTCTAGAACTTATTTAAAATTTCGAAATGGACGGATTATTAATATAAAAAAAAGACAACCTAAATTTACACGAGGGAGTGGTTACGTTTTTTTTTTTGGAATTTAAAAATTACGACTAAACGTAATCGCTCACTTTGTGCGCACTATTATACTATCCGAAATCAAATTTTAGCATCGCTTACACGGTGGGGGCAAATTATTCCCTTGATCATATGGTTGCTCCAAAATAAGGCTACAAATGCTTCGCAAAATTTTAAGGCACATTTTTGGACTATTTTTGCAAATAATATTAAAATTATTATATATTTTGGCAACAATGTCCCCCATTATAGTATACACCTACCAAATTGAAAGAACATTTTTCTCCTTTAACAAGAATAAAAACATACCCGAGAAGTGGGAAGTACAACCTCCGAAAATAGATTGACGGGTTATCTCGTCTTAATATACATAGGGGGTTGCCTCCCAGGCACTGAAGAAATCCTTGACAAATTAGCTCACTCATTCCCAAGATCGAATTTTACATTATAAATTTATAATATGATTCTTAATTTTCCCCCCCACCCACTTTTTAATAATACCAATATTTGTTTTTTCATGAATTCTTTGTCAGGTTTATATACTACATGCAATAATTTTTTTAAGGATATTTTTTATGCTTCATCTATATTTTCTACACGTATAATTTAAATTTATATATTTTTTAAAAAAAATCTTTATCGGGACATTCAATTTATAGGTGATTCATGGGTTAATGTTAGATAACCGCCAAGTCGACATAAAGCAATTTCCTAAACATGAACTTATGGGTTTTGGGAGCCACGCACTCATCGACTATGCCCACAGACGTTTCCAATTAAGGATTTTTTTTTAAAATATATATATATTAACCATATGTGGCAGTCTCGATCAAAATATTAATATATATTCTCGAATTTGTGTATTAGAAATTGTCAATATTCTATAGTCACTAGTCTCAATAAATTTCTGAAACTTAAAGATACTCTTCAAATAACTCCTCTAATAATTCTAAAAAAATTTTAAAAAATTATCCGCAACCCATACGTGCATGCCTGCTTATTTAAATCGGTTTTATTTTGTGATTGAATTATTACATACAAAAATTAAAAAAAATCTAGAAATAATTATAGATAATAAATACGACGACTCCAGAAGAACTAACTAACTTTTGAAGGTTCAAGTTGACAAATATTCATCCCAAAAATCTGCTTGGAATCACTGCATAAAGGAAGAGCATTATCTCATTTTAATCGATCATAAAATAGATTGTATTCCCAGCCGAATAAAAAAGAGTTGTGGAACCTGAATCGAAGCCAATCATTTTAAAGATAACTTATTTTAAAAAAAATCGGGGGGTTGCGTGAGTAGTGAATGGGGTACAGAATGTTAAGAATTGTTTGATTGGACCGAACAAAACATATGATCAATAATGGACAGGAGTATTTTCGGACAGGGGCAGGTTCGGAACACTTTGAGAAAATGAGTTTTGAATTAAGTTTTTTGCTATCTAAATTTCAGCTAAATTAGAGTTTATAAAAATTTATTAAATTAATATACATACGTTCAGCGTCACTGTATATTTTCCGGCAACGAATTATTTATTTTTTAGCGCCTTTTTTTTCAAATTTAAAAAATCTGATTTTACCCGGAAGTGCATGCCAACATGTTTGGAAATACCTACTCCTATAAATTTCAGACAGTTTTTAACCGTGAACTTTACGAACTTAATAAAATTTATATTTAGATTTTCCATAAATTTTTTTAACATAAATTATAAATGATTCAAAGGTTAATAAGCAAAATTGTCTACAACTTTCTTTCTTTCTTTCTTTCTTTCTCCAAATATCTTAAGATAGGTATTGCAAAAATGATGGAATGTACTTCCGGTAGAATCAGATTTCTAAATTTAAAATGATTTAAAGTTGAAAAAATAGCACATTTGCCGGGAAAAACAGATTGAGGCTAACATATATATATATGTCGTACGGGGATTTGGACTCTCAATTTTAAATCATTTACTAAGGGCGATTTTTTGGATTTTAAAAAATCTAATTTTACAGGAATCGTATTCCAGCATGTGCAGAGTATTTACCCCTATAAATTTCAGCCAATTTCAGCGATAGACACTTTTAGTATTTTTTATATTTATACGAAATAATCCATATAAAAATTAAATTTAAATTAGAAGTAGTTTCTAAAGTTCGTGGCTTGGAAATTCACAGTTAGGATACTCTACCCATGCTAGACTATATTTCCGGTTGAATCGAACTTTAAATTTTTTTATAAATCGCTCTCAGTAAAGGATTTAATCTAGAGATTCCGAATCCCAATACGATATATATATATATAAACAGTAAATTGAAAGAATTTTAAAATAGATTTCGATTTCAGCAATAAATTATATACTCCAAAAGTGACTTAAAATTACAGAAATGCATAAATCGTTGGCTGAGTATTATAAATGTTCTATCTCCATTTTTTTTTTAAAAAAATAATTCTTCAGGAGGAATGCGTTTTAAACAAAAAAATTTCTTGTATTTTTAGATAAGCACACCATAGCTAGTGCAAATAAAGGATTATTCTAAATTATTTATTAACATTATCACTGGTGATATGGAATAATAATGAGCTACTGATCAGGTGTCCTCAAATTTCTTTTAAAAAAACAAAAAAAAACAAAACTTAATCAAAAAAACGAAAAGTATACCAAAAGCTTTAGCCTATACCAAAGAGGAATTAAGTATCTAAATTAAATCGAACCAAGCCACGGTCTGAAAGATTGATTTATCGGGAAAAAATAGCATTTTGCCAAAAAAAAGAAAGAAGTGGATATAGAACACTATAATACTAAACCGGCGAAATATATATATGCATAAAAAAGAAGAGTTCGTAAAAAAAAGAGGATAACAACCAATCAATAAAAGTCAGACATAATTTTTCGTACAATATTTGGTACGGCTCAACTCGGGGTTTCCCTCTTTATTTTTAAATAAGATTAATGGCGCGATATAAATTTTAAAATAAAAATTATGTTCATGTAGTAGCTTGAGAATTAAATTATTCCATCTCCATTTTTAGTAAATTTTAACAGGTGGAGCAATTTTTTAAAGATTAAATTCATTATAGTTTTCAAAAGGATTATCGTTTTGGACTTAATATTTAAATATTATGGATTTTTTTTAATTTGACAAAAAGTGGATAGAATTTAAATTCTGATTTCTTCATAATTATGCTATTATTTTTAAGAACAAAAAAAACTGAGGCTTAAAATGATGGTTTTCTAGACGAAAAACTACGTTTCGCCGTTTTTTTAACCGATTGGTTATAACGGTTAAAAAATAAAGCAGTTATGCAAAAAAAAAATTACGTGTCATTATTTATATTTGTAAGATAATTAATAATAATGATAATGATAACTGATAATAATTCTTTATTTATCACCTGAGAGGGTAGATTCGAATAGATTAAGTCTTGGTCTGAGAGCCTATTGGAAGTATCTAATAGAGAAGCACGAGCTACAGTCCCGCCCTTAGGTTCCACCCTGATCTCGGTCAAGATGCTAAGGAATCCATTTGGGTCATATAAGGGCACTTTATCTAGATTAAAACCCGCTTCATAGCTCCTGTTTCTTGAAAAAAATATATACGTATTAAAATTACTGTAACTAATATCAATTTGGATTTTGGTTATTTTATAGTCAAAACAATCGGTAACTTTATTTTAAAATGTTTCCTACATATATAGTATTTTATAATTATGTAATTTAACTTCTAATATTATGCAATTACATTGACTTCCATAATATATTATTAAATGTAGGAAGTTATAATAATATAATGTACAAATAAGGTAACCTTTAAAATATATAAGATATTCAAATATAACAGGTTATACTTTATTTTTGATGAGAGAGGGGCGTCAGATTTCGGGGTAAACTGAACATGGGGGTACAGTATATACTGAATCAAAAGGTTATCAGATTCGGCATCGCGTAAGCC
This sequence comes from Gordionus sp. m RMFG-2023, assembly GCF_954871325.1. Lineage (NCBI taxonomy): Eukaryota > Metazoa > Nematomorpha > Gordioida > Chordodea > Parachordodidae > Gordionus > Gordionus sp. m RMFG-2023. The sequence goes on along the minus strand of NC_088778.1, from coordinate 32,560,207 downwards.
GTCAATATTTTCGGACCCGTCACGTGACATCTAAAAAAACAAGATATATCAATAATTAAAAGGAATTAATATACTTTCCTGGAGGATGATTTATAATATATTTATTGTTATTAATTTTTCTCTTTCTTTATTTATTTCTTTCTTTCTTTCTTTCTATCTTTCTTTCTTTCTCTCCTTTTTTAATTTTTCTTTTTTTCATTCTTTCATTCTTTCATTTTTTTATTTGTTTATTAGATGTTAAGAAATAATACTTCAGTCTCCAATGAGGCCTCGAAAATCAGTATTTTAGCCAGATTAACGCAGGGAGATTGTACTGGATCTCCGATTTTACCGACATTTATGAAACCTTTATTTATCTTGTTTCTTCAATGATGCAAACAAATAAATAATAATTACTATAACTAATTTTTTTTTTAAAGAAATATCAGAGGCCTGCAGCAGAGACCTTGGCGGGCCTTAATTTTTTGACCAAGCCTGCCCAGGCCCGCAGTAAGAAAAATTTTTGAGGCTCAGGCCTTGCCCGGACTATATTAAATATTGAATATTTATATCCAAAAATTTTAATTTATTGTAATTTAATAATAAAAAAAAATAAACAATATTTAAAGTGTATATAAGGTAATCGTTTTGTTTACAATAAAATATATTAATTATTAGAAGAAGAAGAAGAAAAATGACAATATAATCTTTAAGTTAGCAACTGTTTTAAATAAGCTAAATTTTAAATTTAATATTAAAAAAAATTGGAAAACCCAGGCCCGGCCCACGGTAGATGTAATATTAGTCTGTGGACCATGAGCTGGCTTGGTCCATGAAGGTCACTTGCAGGTTCGGTCCGGCTCGGCCCTAAGTCCGGGCTGGCACACAGACCGAGCTGTTTTTTAGTTTTTTAAATATACCCAGGGCAAGCTGGGCCTAAAAATTATTTTTTTTAAAAAGGATATGATATAGCCCAATAAAAAAATTATATTCTTTTATAGGAAATTGTATGTTAAGTATGAAAATAATTTTTTTAATGTAATAAAATATTCTATTCAGAAAAGCATGTAAGGGCGATACTTTTATTTTTGGTCATAAGAGGGATAATATATTTAAATTAAGGTTTTTTTAAAGGTATAATATTTATGATTGTCAATCAAATAAAAAAAAAATATAAGAGACGTAGGATGCACCCTTAAACGCTGCAAATTAAAAAATATATATATAATAATCCCAAACGTTACGAGACAATGTCCAATTCTATCCGTCAATCTGTCATAATTTCGGCGAGATTGAACGTAATCCTGGTAGCGGCAAATGGGTATAACATTGATGGCTCTGAACAAATAACCGACATTCGAAGGAGATATCGGGCACAAATAACCGATATTCGAAGGTGCTATCGGACACAAATAACCGCTTCCATCTTGATGGATGTCGTTAGCGGAATCATCGAAAACTTCGTCAAATAGTTTGGCAGTTGAATCACCGGTGAAACTAGGTGAACACAAATATAAATAAAAAATATAGCTATATATCGTCCGCGTTTTATTCCTCCTCGATAAATCAATTCTTCAAACACTATTATTCTTCCACGAGAAAAATAAAAAAATGTCGAAAATATAAAAATTTACAATAATCCTTTATTTGCGTCATTACATTATTTGTGATCCACTATTTCAAAACACAAAAATTTAAAAACTCGATACATAAGAGAGATCTATAAGAGGGGTCAATTTTTAGGGCCAGCTTTTTAATTCTCGAGCCCGGCCCGGATTTTAAAAAGAATAAATATTTTTTAGCCCGACCCGGGTTTCAAATTTTCTAATTTTCAAATCCGCCGTCAAGGTTCGGATTATTTAAATAATTTTTGCCTGCTACATATTTTTTTGCAAATATGTTTTTTTCAAGATAACATTGGTTATAACGAGTGGCAAATGGATTTTTCTAACTAGTCATTTGATATTCAGTCTAGCCCAGCCGGGATTTTAGATTTACAGATGTTACTTTGACTATGTATGGCTTTTTTTTTAAAAAAAATACCACCTCCCACCTCTGAAAGAGATCGATCAAGTTATCAACAAGTCATGTGACTGAAAGAGGTTGACTAATCATAAAAATGAACAAAGGCCTCGTGATTAACAAAAAAAAATTTTTTTGGTAGTAACTTTTCAATAAGTAGAGTCGCGAAGCCACGATTTTTCGCCACGTAAAAGGGGTGCGGCGATAGATATTTCCCGCAAAATGCGTTAGGCGAACGATTTTTGGGGTCCATTTTGATGATTTCGTCGGTATCCTTAACGTTCTCCGAATTTGGGATTTTAGATATAATGTCAATCAGCTCAGACCGAAACTGGGTATAAAAGGGAGGAAAAAAAATAAAAAATCTAAATAATGTTTAAAAAAAAGAAAGAAAAAAGTAATATGAAATTATGGTAGGGTAATGAATAAAAATGGGTTAGGCCCGCGTCGAAGAAAATCAGCTGAGAATTGAGACACAAGTCAATTTATTGATGTTATTTTTTTTTTCTAAGTTGAGCTATATTTTCAAGAATAAAAAAACTCCTGGTTTAAGGATTAGCCGTTTTTTAAGCTTGATAAAAAAAATATATTTCCCCAATTTTTATATTTAATTAGTGGTAAAGTCAACCCACCCCCCTTCCTTAATAGCACATTAGAATCCATCTTGGAATTGCCGAGAGAAAGAAAAGCCTTATTCCCACATACCTGTCGATCACATTTTTTCCTGGTTTTTTCGGAAAAGAGGCGAAATCTCTCTTTATTATTTTTTCAAGAATCAGATTTTATCTTAGAAATAGGGCCTATCCGGAAAAATATCAAAGAAGTTTTTAACTATTGAAAAATTATGAAACAAAGGAAAGCGAAAAAATTATAGTTCAAGAAAGCAAAATAAGTTTTCGAACGTCAAACACAAAACCCTAAATCCAGAATCCAAAAAAAAAGGATAGAAGAAGTTTAGAGTCACAAATGCTTAAAAAAATCAGAGATCCGGCTGAACCCTAAAAGTAAGAACTATAAAAATGAAGTCCATTCTTAGATTCCTTCCTACCTTTTATAGCTTGTGGTAATGGAATAAAAATTATCTGAAAAAAAAATTCTAACTTAGAATTATTTTAAAAAAAAGATCATTGGAAAAAAATGCTACGACAAAGCTGAATATCGCTTACCTTTCGTAAGCTAGTGTTGATAAACGACAAGATTTAAGCCGATTTTCTGAAACGGCTATCTCAATATTTTGGCCAGAAAAAATGTGTCACAAGCTTCTAGATTTCCCTAATAGATGTCCAAACTGTGCCATCTATGACCAAAATCTTCAGACTTGCGTATAACGTTTTCCTGGATAAAATATTGAGTTAGCCGCTTTTAAAAATCCGCTCAAATCGAGCCGTTTAACAACACTATCGTAAGCGATAATATAATTAAGATATTACATGTATCATGGGCCCGTTTGAGCATTTCAAGAAATTATGCGTTTTTTGTAGAAATTATACACATATATATAGTATATGTTAGTCGTCAGTGTGTTTATTTTTTTTCAACTTTATAAATCATATTTTGAAGCGCGTTTTTTTTTTAATAATTTAAAAAAATCTGATCTTACAGGAAATGAATGCCGCCATGTATGGAATCCTTTTTCAGGCAATTTTTTCCGGGAACTTTTAAACTTATTGCAATTTATATTAAATTTTTCCATATATTTTTGGTATATAAATTTCTAAATGACTCAAAGGTTAACAGCTAAATTGTCTAAAAATTCATGAGGTAAGTATTCCAAAACATGATAGAATCCATTTCCGGTAAAATCCGAAATTCAAATTTTAAAAAAGCGCGCTCAAAAAAATGATTTAAAATTTTAAAAACCGGTCTTACCGGAAATGAATGCCGCCATGTATGGAATCCTTTTTCAGACAACTTTTTCCGGGAACTTTTAAACTTAGTGTAATTTATATTACCATATATTTTTTATATATAAATTTCTAAATGACTCAAATGTTAACAGCTAAATTGTCTAAAAATTCATGAGATAAGTATTCCAAAACATGATAGAATCCATTTCCGGTAAAATCCGAAATTTAAATTTAAAAAAAGGGCGCCCAAAAAAATGATTTAAAAATTGAAAAAAAAATAACAAATTGACGCTAGCATATATAGATATAAATAAATATTTTAAAAACTATAAATATAATAGTCAAAAATTTATAAAAGAGTATAAATATATATCATAGTTATATAATAGCCCATCACATTTAGAATATGGGAATTCATTCATTCATTTAGCACGTGGGATCTATTATATAAAAGATCACGTGTCTAAAGAATCAGAAGGACTCTCGGCGTTTAATATTTTGAAATTAACATGCAAACTAACAGAGCAGCGAGTTGATAAAAAATTTAATGCGCGAAAAACCCTCTTACAAATATTCAAATTTTTTGGTCAACTTTTTGAAAATTACGCAATCGAATGTTCTAGCATAGCTTTAGCCAGTGATAGTCGTGGCGTAAATACGTTATCGCTTATGACGTAGTTACATTTGTTTTATATGGATAATGGTTATTGATCTCACTTTTGAAAACATGTGATTTGTCATTAACTTGATTACCATTTACATCAAAATTCCATTATTTAGCTGCAAATGTTAGGTGCTTAAAAAAAAGAAGTGAAACCTGAGTATGCACTTCTGTGTCATCGGGAGGAAAGGTGTGAACGTACAAGGAACAAAATGAAGGAAAGCGTGATTCGCTATGATTCAATCTGACGATAGAAAATGAGCGGCATAATTGATTGACTGGATCTTTTTCGGGTACTCTGTTATTAATCGCATTATTTAAAAAAAATACAATTATAAATAAGCTCTTAAAAACTCCGAAATCACCCGCACAAAGTTAATATATTAATAAAATGAAGATATGGTCATGTGATACGGTTCTACATTTTTCCCCCCTAGTGGAACAAACATAATTTAGTCGTCCTGTCAAGGTTCGGATGAGCCCCTTGCAAAAAATTATTAAACATTTTAACCCGACAAGGAAAAGTTTAGTGACGCTCTCTGGTGGCTAGACCTAAATACGCGAGGGGAAAAAAATCCGCTGACCATTTGAGCGCGGGTCAATTTATTTTATGTTTTCTTCAAAGTTAAGGTATATCTTCGAGAAAAAACCCCAGTCTGCTTTTTTTTTACTTCCGCATAATATAAATTTAACGTTTATTTTAGCCAATTTAAAAAAAAATTATGGTCCGAACTACGCTCAAAAAAAATTGCCCTTACAACAGCTGATTTATTTAAATTTCTATTAGTCTATTTACAATCACGTGATCAGATATTACAGGTTATGGATATAAAAAATTAATTAAATTTTATTAACCACCCATTTTTAACGTATTTTAACTAGTGTTGTTATGACGCTCAATTTGAGCCGGTTTTTAAAAACGGCTAACTCAATATTTTGCAGCCAGAAAAATATTGCTTAAGCCTCGAGATTTCGATGATATATGTCTTAGAACTTTGTTCCATCTACAAACAAAAAATCTTCAGGCTCGCGTAAGATTATTCTTAGACAGTGAGATACTGAGTTAGCCGGTTTTTAAAAACGGCTAACTCAGTATTTTAGCCAGAAAAATATTGCTTAAGCCTCGAGATTTCGATGATATATGTCTTATGGAACTTTGTTCCTTCTCACAAACAAAAATCTTCAGGCTCGCGTAAGATTATTCTAGATGAAATATTGAGTTAGCCGTTTTTAAAAAATTGGCTCAAAATTGAGCAGTTTAACAACACTGATTTTAACTCTAACCCATATCTCTCAACCGATAACAGAAAATCCTACAGTTGAACATTTTCGCGAGTTGAGCTATTAATCGCTTAAAAGTAGGGTCATTATACCCCAACAACTATAGTGCCATGCAATATAACATATTTTTCTTATCATCATTAGTTAAACGTTCTCGACAATTTAAACGTTGAAAAATGATTACGATAAAAAAGCGAGATGAAAGATACGAAAAAATAATAATAATGCAAAACAGAGATGATAATAAGGGCCCAAAATCGAAAACAATTTAATGAATAAAAATATCCCATATGGTGACGTTATGGGAATATTTTAAATCCTTTTGTCATGATCTGATTACAGCAAAAATTTTTCAATTAACTTAACGTACCTTTAACGTCATGGTGGAATGCGAATATGTTTAATGTCGCTTCAACCTTGAAGCATCTTCTTTCTAGACACTCAAATCTCAGTTCGGTGACTTTTAGTTTTAAGCTTAATTGTGCATTGGAAAACTACTATATAAGAAAATCACTCTTCTTCAACAAGTGGAATAATTTGATTACCATAAAAAATTAAACTGTGAAACTGATAAATCAATATCTTACTGGCCTTAATTTTTACGAATATACCCTTTTCTAAGGTTACATTTTTCCAGAAGAATATTATAATAGCTGAAATATTTTTTTATATGAGATAGCCAACTATAAGTTAGATTAAAATATGATATAATTTAAACCAGAGACAGAGATACGATTTTTCCACGGCTACCTCCGGGTTTTATATTTTTCAGGCCCAACTTGCCCCGGATAATTTTTTAAAAATATATTATATTTATTTTTAATTTTTAATGCTAAACCATAAACCATAAAAAAAAAATATGAATCATTTGTATTTTTAAAAATAAATATAAATCTAATAAACAAAATAAATTAAGAATAATTATTTTTGCATTTGAAAAAAAAATAATAATTCAAATTTGTATTTTTTTTTGCCTCTGAAAATCGAAATTACGCTGCCGCGGGACGTCGGCTTTTAAGCCCCCTCCCACTCGGCCTGCCCTACATGTAACTCATTATTCTTTGTAGTTTATATGTTGAACTAATTACAAAAAAAATTGTGTAAATGATACTTATCTATATATGTTGA